>NC_135667.1:56905847-57232275 GCF_964188315.1 Podarcis muralis | reverse complement strand
TAAATTATTTGACGTGCCACAGACCTCCAATGAGAGAGCAACTGCTGCTCAGCATGAACTGGAATACTCGCAAGTCCCTTGCAAAAGTGGCAAGCGTTTCTCACTCGCAGAGGGATGCAAAGCAGAATTGTTGAGGGTATTTATGTACAGCATCCGCTGAAGCTGAGCATTAGAAGATTCAGGATTTAAGAGGGTACTTCATGCAGCAGTTATGCAACTCCCTACGGAACTCCCTCTCGCAGGAAGCAGTGATAACCACAAACTTGGCTGGCTTTAAAAGAGGGCTGGATAATTTCATGGGGGGGGGGATGGCTACTAGCCCAGATGGCTGTGCTCTGCCTCCATGATCAGAGGAATGCTTCTGAATACCAGTTGCTGGAAAATGCAGGAGAGGGCTCTTACACCCAGGGCCTGCTTGTGGGCTTCCCACTGTGAGAATAGGAGGCGGGACTAGATGGGCACGCACTGGCCTGGTCCAGCAGCGCTGTTCTTCATGTCTTCTGTTAGTGGGGGTGATTCACACGTGAGTGGACCCACCTCACTGCTGGTGCAGGGCAGCTCTCTGCAGTGTGTAACGCAGGGATTGTCAACCTGGTCCCTACCACCCACTAGTGGGTGTTTCAGGATTCTAGGTGGGTGGTAGGGGGTTCTATGGCACCAGCTGAATCCTCTTTCCATCGAGTGCTGGTGGGCGGTAAGGAAATTTTACCATCGAAAAAGATGCATTAGTGGGCGGTAGGTATGAAAAGGTTGACTACCCCTGGTGTAAAGCAAGGGGAAGTGATTCAATCTGAAATGCTCCCCTGGGACAGGCTGGATATAGTTGGTTGGTTAAGAATTTAAGGGGAGCCCTGCAGCAGCAGCAGCAGCAGCAGCAGCAGCATCAGACATCTGGCAAAGGACAAGATGGCACCCCCATTTCATGCACAGAAGCTGGACTGGCAGCTGAATCTTGTCTGGATGCTGATGATGTCTTTGTGAGACAGCTTAGGGAGCACGGGGCAGGCTGCCCTCAGGGACTTCTTATTGCCACTCCCTATCATATGCCACCCAAGGCAACCCCTTCCACTACTAAACACACTTCAAGAATCAGTCCAACTGAAACATGACTTTTTCTCTCCTCTCCTATTCACCACCCAGAAACTAAAAAGGGAAGTCTTCCTTAAGTACTAGTTCATTAAACCTTTTTTATTTTTCAGGTTGCTTTGGTTGTAAATCAGCCAAGGAACCTGGAAATGTAGTTCTGACCTGTCACTGTTCCTGAAGCGAAGGACTGTGTAAGAAAACCCCAACTGAGTTCTTCTGGGCAACAGTACCCCCCTCCCATTCCTTGGGGGGGGGATAAATGCAGATTTTGCTATGAATACACCCCTCACATTGGTGAAGGACTTTTTGCCTTTCTTACTGAGAAACTGAGCTATCTTGTCCTTCTAAGCAATGCTGTTCTCTAATGGGGCTGACTGCTTTTCAAGGCTGTTTCAAAGAGCACAGGGCTGGCATTTTCCAAAGATGATGAGCAAATCTCCTGAGTGTCGGTTGCTGGGGAGCAAGAGGACTGTGGCCTACATTCCCTACTTTTAGAAGGGCCATACAAGCAATCGGCAACAAAATGCCACTGTGTATTATCTCCCAAAAGGAGTGACCCTACAGGGTCCCAGCCAGCCATTCCCACCAAGGAAGGCACCACAGTCTTCCCTCCCCCTCAGTTTGTTTTCTCTCTTCCCACTGTCACTCTATGTTGCATCCTCCACACCCACCCCAAGCAGGCTGATACCTCTCTCTTATTTCTCTGTGGTCTGGCTGAATACTGTTGTGCCAAATAAGGCATTTATACAAATTCCTCTTCTAAATTCAGCCTGAAATTTGCTAGGAAGAAACACACAATTCATTGAGCCAGAGCACAGCATATATTATCTCTATATATTTCTATATAGCATACACTGTACATAAAATAAATCAGAAACTTGTGCATAAACTGTCTGATCACACAATCCTTTTCTTTAAAACCCAAACTAGGGAATAAGGATAGGAACATGGTTGTTTCTGCCTTAATCTGCTGTTGGGGTAAATCTCCTCCCTCCCGGCTAGAAGAACATGCTGCTGGCAATGGGAAGGGAGATTCTTGCTTGCTGCCTCATCTGCGGAAACAGCAGGAGAGGAACTTCTACCTTCTTTAGTCCCCAAAGATATCTAGAGTGGGCTCAATTTCCCTTCCTGTGGGGAGGGTTACAGGTCCCTGACTGTCCTCTCGTACCAGGCAGCTTTGCCCAAAGCGGAGATGGGGCTGCTCCTTGCAACAGCAGGCCATGCCCTAGCAAACATGTAGGCAATTGCCTCCTACACACTGAAAGCTGGAACGATTACTTATAGCAAAATTCTCACACTGAAATCACAAGAAGGTTCTTCTCTTTCCTCCCACATGTGGAAGGAAAACAGAAAAGCTGGTAGCAAAGATGATCAAGGCGACTGCCCTGAGGTGGTTCCAATGCAGCCTGACATTGTGCATGCTTCCAAAATGCGCTCCTTGCTGTAATTGCCCTGCTAAATTACAATTGGAATGACAAGGAGGTTGTCGCGGGACAGGCCTTTTGACACGCAGCACCTCCTTCTAGGCCACGCTTGCATTTTTTCCTGGCTCACTGCTCTTCGGCCCCTGCTTCAACTTGTAATCTGCTAAGGCAGCCCTGATGGCATCTTCTGCCAGCACTAAGGGAGGAAGAACACAAGTGAAATTTTACATTGGTTTAACAGCAGAAGTCAAATAAGCAAAATAATTTCAATCCTGAGTGCCAAGGACTCTGGGAGAAGAGCCATGCTTCTGGGTCTCTCCTGCAATTCAGCAGGCCAATTCACAACCTTGGCAGTAAACCCCCACATTCACCTTGTGGTGACCTTTAGGCATTTCTAAAGTGAAGGAGAGATTTCCTACGAGCCCAGATTTCTGAGTTTTGAGGGGTGTTCTTAGGCTAGTTTTATGACTTAGCATGGGCACAGCACTTGTGCACAAATCAGTTCACTTGCCTTCTCAGCATTCTTTACAACAGCCCCATAAAGATAAGCCAATACCCCAATATATAAAAAGGGTGATAAGAAAAACCCTGCCAATTATAGACCCATTAGTTTGTTAGATGTAGCCTCCAAACTATATGCCAGGCTCCTTCTTGGGAGACTAGAAGAATGGGCAGATACAAATAAGGTGATATCTGAAGTCCAAGCTGGTTTCCAAAGAGGGAAATCCACATTGGACCAGTGCTTTGTGCTGAACTTTCTGCTATGTAAATACATCCATAATTTGAAGCAAAAATTATATGTTGCTTTTATCAATCTAAAGTCAGCTTTTGATACGGTCCCAAGACACGCATTGTGGCAAAAATTGGAGAAGACAAATATAGACCTCCGTCTATTATTTCTCATCAAAACATTATATACTGACACATCAATACAAGTAAAGGTGGATCTGGCTGGCCATCTCACCACTAGAATTAAGACCACTACTGGAGTCAAACAGGGATGCATTTTGGCACCTTTCCTGTTCAATTTTTATATTAATGACATGGTTAAAGAACTGGAGGGCCTACAGTTTGCCCCTGTCACAATTCTCGACCAAAAACTCTCAGTTTTAATGTATGCTGATGACCTAGTACTTGTATCTAGAACCCAGGTGGGCCTGAGATGGCTGCTTGCAAAATTAAGTTCATATTGCATGAGGAATGCTTTATCTATAAACTATGATAAGACGCAGGTCATTGTATTTGGGAAGCGTTATAAAAAGCATGTTTGGCACCTGGATGAACACATCATAAACCAAGTAAATACGTTTAAATATCTGGGATTGATATATTCAGAAACGGCATCTTGGAATACACAGCTATCCAATATTAAATTGCAAGCCTTTAAATCAGCAAAAGCCATTCTGAAATTCGCTGCATGTAAAGGTGGAAATCTGGTCAACCCAGCTCTATCTGTGTATAAAGCAAAAACAAAGGCCCAGATTTTATATGGTGCAGAGGTTTGGGGTACCTCAAAGGTCTCCGGTCTGGAACCCCCACAGAATTATTTTTTAAGAGTTCTTTTAGGTTTACCCAAAGACGTGCAATCTGCCATGGTCAGGTTGGAAACTCACATGTTGAGCATAGAGAGCCAAATAGATAAAAGAATTCTCTGTTACTGGTTTAGAGTTCAACAGATGGACAACACTAGGCTACCAAAAAAATGCCTGATTGAGCTCTCAAATGGATTACCCCTTAAAAACTGGGTACATCATGCTGCCCAACTGATGGGCAAATATGATCTCTCAGTGACTGAGATTAAAGAACTCCCCTTATATTCACAGAAAAATATTTTTAAACGAACCATAAGGGCAGTGGCAACTAAAAACGATCTAAACTCTATGTGCACATCTACATGTGCCCCATTGTATTTTAAACTTAGAGAGGTCAATGAACACATATCTTATTTTAATGAATTGACTTTTGCACAGCTTCGAAAAGCTTTTACAGAGCTACGACTAAATACAATAAGCTCTGCTTATAGAGATGGGAGACATAGAGGCATACCAAAAAACGAACGTGTTTGCATTAGGGGATATTCTGAAGTAGAGGACCTTATGCATTATATCTTGCACTGTCCGTTATATAATGATGCAAGAAAAAGATTTTTGGTAACTATAATGACAGGGTCCCCTGGCCAGAACCCCCTCGATATGATGTTATATCTCCTTGCAGACACAGATAAGTATGTGACCTGGCGGGTAGCACTTTTTGCAACTGCTGCTAGGAAAATTAGAGCAAATTATATAGCCAAGGTAGCCATTAACTGTAAAGGAGATGAATTTATTTGATCCTATCTATCTACCTCAGGCTATGCTCTATCTTTGTCACCAAACTCTGAGTATAAATTGCACATTGTATTAATTGATATTGTTTTTAACATTAGTGACCATGTGATGATTTTAGCTTATGAATTTTATTGTTTAATGTTTTTATTTGTACATTGGGGTACTTTTATAGCTTTGTTTAGAGTACGTAATGTTTTAATAATATAAATGTTTTAAGTCTTTTTTTACCAATTCAGTATATTTTCTTTTAATTGTCAAATAATTCTGTGTACATTGCGGCAGCCTTTGGCTATGTGCAATAAAACTGACTGAGACTGACTGATAAGCCAATATTATTCTGTGTCTCAACCCTGACTCCCTTTTCAACAGCCTTCCACTGAGTTTAACGGCAGGAACTATAACAGGAACTTCCTGGTTCAGTCTATCACAACACTAGCTCCAGAACCAATTTCCAGCCTCCCAAGGTTGGAGAACTTGTAGTTGTACAGATGTTGTTGGATTACAACTCTCCTTAGCACCAATCAGAGAAAGGCATATGCCCTTATATTCTAGCTCTTCACTTTCTCTATGAACATACCAACTACATAGAAGGCATCGCTGTAAAAGAACTTCACTTACATCCACCTTTCTTGTTCATGATTGACTATTTGCATTTGGGGCCTTGTGGTGCTTCTTTCCAACAACTTGTCTGCAAAGAGTTTCAATGGTAACAAAGGAGAAAAAAAAGTTACTTACTGGAGCAGTGCAATTTTACTGGAGGAAGGCAGAGCTCTTTAGCAATGTCTGTGTTTTTGATCTTCAAGGCTTCATCAACCTGAAACATACAAAAATTACTATTTAGCCTTCCATTTCATACCATGGACTTAGGCACACAGGACTACTGTCTTGCACTACCAGACTTCAGGTCTATCGAGCTCAGTGTTGTTTAGAATAACTGGCAGTGGTTCTTTCAGAGAAGGTATCTTCCCAGTCCTACCTGGAGAAGCTGAGGATTGAACCTAATACTTTCTGAACACAAAACAGGTCCGTAAGCTACAGCTTTTCCATAGCAACTGCTGCTAACTCTGCTCCACAGACACAATTTCATTTTCTATTCATTTTCAATTTCAGCTTACCACCCCTCTGCTGGAGGCAGTATGCTTCTGAAATTCAGCTGCTGGGAACTGGTAGGAAGGGTGCTGCTGCAATCATATCCTGTCTGCAGGCTTCACAGAATCATCTGGCTGATCACCGAGAACAGGATGCTGGACAAAAAGGACTTTTGGTCTGATCCAGCTGCAGGCCTCCACAATTGACTTCCACATTATTAGACTCTTAGGATGATGCATGCAAAATCTACCCTCCCTGGACTGGAAACGACTTTCTTCAAGCAGCCTAAGAGATGGTAATGCAGCATGAAAGGTTTTTTTCCAAAACAAGGCCAAGGTATATATTGACAGGCATCAGACTTACCGTCTTGCCCTTCACCCATTCAGTAGCCAAGGAACTCGAAGCGATTGCTGACCCACAGCCAAACGTCTTGAACCTGGCATCTGTTATCTTTCCATTTTCATCTACTTCAACCTGAGGACATTTTCATGAGAGTGACTAAGCATTGCATTGAAACGAAAGAGACACTTCTCTTGTTCACGATCACAGAGTATAGAGGGTGAGAGACTGGAAGAGGCTTTATTGTCTCACAGCCTTTGGTGCCTCAAGGCAGCACTAACTTACTTGCAGCTTCATGACGTCCCCACAGGCTGGTGCTCCCACAAGGCCAGTCCCAACATTCTTTGCGTTCTTATCCAGGGAACCAACATTTCGTGGGTTCTCATAGTGATCAACAACCTGGAATTCAAAAGCAAAGGTTTGATGTGCATCTTCAGAGGACAAAGGTGAATCCTTGAAGAAGATAATCATCCTGGAACCTTCCAGCTCTGCAACTCTAGGACTATTCACTTATCATTTAATGGAGTCGCAAAGTCTCTGACTGCCACCTACTGGAGACATTTCTTGACTGAGCCCTAGACAACGGGGATGTCTATCTTTGGATTTTCTGCATCATCACACAGGTGGCTGGACAAGGCAGCCTACAGGGACCCTTCTAATTGTTTGATTTCTGCCACTCAGTCCAGCACAACTTAAAGAGATCCCCAAGAAATGATTAAAACTTACCCCAGTCTCATAAAATATCTGTCAAGGGGAGGGGGAGTGTCTGCAATGCCCTGTGTACACAACCTTGTAGTCAAAGTGCTCCTCCACATTATGGGCAGGAGAAACAAACAGCATGGCCCTTCGAACCCAGCAGGGAATATACTGGTGCACAGTATCTAGCCAATACTAATACCAGTTCTAAGCCAGATGTCTGCAAACCCCCACCACTGTGCGCCGTTTCCTGCCTCTCCTTCTGTGCCTCCTTTTAGTATACCACCCTTCATATGCCAGCTCTCTGACTATGTTAGCCCTGTTCCTTCTGCATCCTTCCTCCTTCCCTCCATGAATCACGCCAACTCCCACAGCTTATGATTACCGCTAATCATTCCTAGAGCACATGGATTTCACTAAGCATTGTACACAAGAGCAAGGCAGTCCCTGCCTGCAGGCTAACAATATAGAGGCCATGATACAAAATGGAAAAGGAATGAGAGTAAAAAAGGCCAACCTCAGTCACCAACTTCTCTATCTACCCACAATGCAGCCCCTGCCCCACTGCAAGGCCTTTCCCCATGCCTCCCTCTGACCACCAGCTATTTGTTAAAGATCACCACTCAATTTATTATTATTATTTTTTAAACGAAGTGTCCTCATTATTTATACTAATTAACCCCTCTCAGGCATCTATTCTGTTTGAAGCCCACTAAACTGTCCTCTCCTCAAATCTGTGCAGGCTTCCCTTCTCACCCCCTTTCTGATGTTCCACTCAGTTTCCAGCCACCCTTGTTGTATCAGCCCCAGGTCTACAAAGATCCCCAATCCTACCTTAGTCCCCCAAATCCTTATCACATCCCCTCTCCAACCCCCCTAGGTTACCCCCCAACACCCCTTATGACCCCCATACCTGCGCAGCGTTCCCTTGCACCCCCTTGTGATATCCCCCACAATCCAGCTACCCATTTAGAATGACAGCCGCTGCCTCAGAGAATCACGGAGCTGCAGAGCGGAAGGGGCCCTCCAAGGGTCCTCGAGTCCGTCCTCCTGCGATGCAGGAGTGACAGCTGAGGAATCCCTGACAGGTGGCCGCCTGGCCTCTGCTTCTCAAAACCCTCCAGGGAAGGAGGCTCCGCCACCTTCTGAGGGACACCCCCCCCCCACGAAAACCCCTGTTCTGCTGGGTCCTCCCCCCTCGCCCGCCTTTCTCCTGCGACCCTCAAAGCCCCCCTTGGGTGAGCCAGCCCCCGTCCCCTACCTTCTCGTGGTATCCCGCGGCGAGAGGAGCCTGGGCCGGCCCAGGCCTCAGGAGAGCCGCCGCCGCCCGCTGCGCAACGCTCGCCCTCAGCGCCGCCATCTTGTCTGCTGGAGGAGAACTGCGACGCAGGAGACAAGGGCGGCGCGAGATTGTGACGCCACGCCGGCAGCGCCAGGTGAGGCCACAGCGCCCTGCTGAGGGCAAAACGAAACGGGCGTCATTAGCCACGCCCTCCGGGAGGAATAAACTTAACCCTCCCGGGGAGGGAATTAGCCTGTTGCTGCCTGGATGTTATTCTCATTATTGTCATTTGTCTTATTATTATCGTTATTATTATTATTATTGCAAGTTTTGATTTGTTGCTTTGTCTGCAGTCCTAATTCCACTTGGGCGCGAATCCTGCTGAATTTAGTTTGATTTACTTCTGAGTAGACATTATGTACATACATACATAATTCTATTTGAATTCCATCTTTCCAGGGTTCAAACCATGCTCCATGCGGCTTACAACATGAAAAAGCACAATTCCAACGTAACAACAGTAGTCATAAATAATAAATATAACAAAAAACACACAACCAAGCATAAATCAGAGTACTGTAACATCTGAAATGAAATACTAAAGATTACAGTCAATAACTGTAACAACCCACCCACCTCCCAACAAAACCTCTTAAAGAATTCCCAAGCCCGAGGCTGTTCAGCGCCACCGCTTCTGTCAGGCCTAGTGCGGGGAAAGCCTGCGTCATTTGTAGGCCGCTGCCGGGTGCAAAGGAGCTATGCTTTTTTTTTTGTTTTTTTGCTTTGTTGCCTTTTATTTATTAGAACTGTTTCTATCTCACTTTTCATGTCAGCATCACAAGGCAGGGGACACAAAAACACATTAAACGACATTGAAACTTACAGAAAAAATAGTAGTCAGGCCAAAACCGATATTTGCTGACCATAATTACTGTACTTAATTATTGAGAGCATAAATGTTTAGCAGTCACGAGAGAATGCCATCAGTGTTGGCATCCGCTTTGATTTTACAGTTTTACATGTATTTTTACACCAATTATTTTATTTATTGAATATTTTATTGGGAAGTATGCAAATAATGGGAGTAAATAAATGATTTATTATTTGAAGCAGGTGGGCGTACAAATTCTTTTATTTATGGCCTGACACGACTCTGGAGAGGACCAAGCTTTTATGCGTGGCTGTTGGCCCCCCCCCCCCCACCCAACCGGGGCCCTGGAGCAAATTTAATGCTGCTTTCAGAGCAGATGCCTCCCCCGCTCTCTCAGCGCCACTGCTTGGGCAAATGGGCTGGCCTATTTTGAAAGTTACACTCAGCGACGAAGCTCCCTCGGGGGCCACTCTACGGAAAAGGCGGGATATCAGTGTCATAGCACACACGAGACACAACCAAACAGGAAGGTCTCCTGCGCAAGCTCCCTTTCAAGCCAACGGAACCAGAGCAGCGGCGCGCTGACACACTCAACATGGCGGCCCCGGCCTGCCTTTCCCTGAGCGATGGAGAGGGTCCTTCTGACCTTCCTTGAGGCGCTTTTGGGAAAGCCCGTGATTTATGCCCCTTCGAAAAGAACCAAATGGCGATGCCCTTCACCTGCCGGGGACGCTTCCTGTCCAGCGGCCCTTCTTAAGAGCTCTGCGGGACAGACATCCCCCGGCCTTGTTTGTACCAGACGCCTTCGGAGCAGCAGCTGCCTCTATTTTTCAGTCAGGCGTTAGAGCAGGGCAGCCCAGAAGCGCGGCGGGCGAAAAGGCTGGCGGGAGGGGGCCTTTCCTTGAGTGGGAGAGAGGCGCGCGCGGCGGCGGCGGCACAAGATGGCGGCCGTTGGCGGAGCCGCTGAGGAGGAGATGCGGGAGGCGCGGGCCTCGGAAGATGAAGGCGAGAAGGAAGGCGACGGCGAAGAGGAAGAAGCGGATGGGGAGTCCGAGGAGTCCTCCGGGGAAGGCGAGGATGAGGACGCGGAGAAGGAGAACGAGGCCGAGATCCAGCGCCTGGAAGAGCAGGTGAGGGCCGCGCGGGGCGGGGCTGCGGCGGAGAAGGCCACGCCCCCGCCCGAAGCGAAGACGGGGCCGGGGGGGGGGGCGAGGAGGGTCGCTTTTGGTTTCTCTCTTCCTGCGTGAGCCTGGACCTCCTCCCCTCCCCTCGCCGTGTGCTTGGGGAAGAGTCTCAGGGGTGCAGCTGGCAGCACCGAGCTGTTTAGTTCGTTATCTTGCTGCCTTTATATCACACCTTTTCCTTCCTCGTTTTTCATTGTTATAACTTACTTTTATGCCACTTCATTCGAGGATCACAGAGCGGTTCGCTTCATAGAAACACAAAGATATGTAACAATAACAAGCAGACATTCCCCCCCCCCCATAGATTCATTGATTAAAGAAAGGCCTGGGAGAGGAGGAATGTTTTTGCTCAGCATCTAAAGATACGCAACAAAGGCCCCATTCCCGTGTTGCCACCCTCCAGGCCTCTCGTGGAGGGGGCACGCGAAGTGATGCTTGCGGGGTCCGGGTCAGTTCACATGGGGAGAGGTGAGGTAGCTTGGGCTGAAAGTGAGTGGCTGAAGCCCTGGTCTCCCCAGCTCTTAACCACTGTGCCACACTGGCTCCTGTTGGCCTAATTAACTCAGTTTAAAATGCGCAAGAAGTCTTTCCCAGCCCTGCCTGGAGGAAGCGGGGGTTGCACCTGGGACTTTCTACATGCAAACCTGGTGTTCTACTACTGCCCTCCAATGTAGGCAGATCCCCTGCGCCTCTGCACTGAGAGAGAGAGAGATCTCCCTGAGGTACTTTTTGAGACCATGTTTTGAGCAAACCATGCCTGACTTTTTGGGGAAGGAGGCCAGCCCTGGGTGATGACATGTACAGAGATGTAGCGGAAGCCATCATAACTAGACAGTGGTGTGCATAGATTTCAGGCTCCTGGTCTATGAGCTGGAGCTGGTGCAAACTGCAACTTAGTGTGCTGTGAAAATATCAGGGACTTGAGCATGACCTGAGAGAACGGATGCATAGATTCCCCCTAGAATGATTGTTTGTGGTGCCTTGTTAAGTCAAGAACACACCCAAGAAAAAAGCCAATGAGGCTTGACTTCTACCTGTTCTTCCACTAAAAGCTTACAAATAAAGCTATTTTTGTTGTCTTTAAGCTATCCATCAATGTATTTGATTACAATTGTCACCTGGATCTCATAAAATTGCTGCACCAGGAAGGAGAATTAGTCAAACTCCGAAGAGCCCGTCAGAAGATGAGTGAACTCTTTCCCCTTACAGAAGGTAGGCTGTTTTTATAGCTTGATTTGCCATAACCTTACGCTATTTATTTTATTTATCATTACATTTATATCCCACATTTTCTCCAGAGAGCTCAAGGGGGCATGCACACTTCTCTCCCTCTCCATTTTATCATCACAAAAACCCTGTGAAGGAGGTTAGGCTGACAGACAGTGACTGGCACAAAAGTCACAAAGTGAGCTTCATGGCTGAGCAGGGATTTGAACCCTGGTCTCCCTGGTTCTGGTTCAGCACTCTAACCACTACTCTGCACTGGCTCCTCTACACGATGTCGTGCTGGCTTTAAAAGGGAGTTAGCCTTGTCTCCTATGGATTGCCTATCAAAGTATACTAGTCATAACGGTTATGTGCTACCTCCAAGTTGAAAGGCTGTATGCCTGTTGTGCTCATGTTCTGTTGATATGAATGTACATATCCTGTATACTGCAGAAATCTGGCTAGACTGGCTGAAGGATGAGATTCGGATGGCTTCAGAAAACTCGGAGAGAGACAAGATCTATGATCTCTTTGAGAGAGCTGTGAAAGACTACATCTGTAAGTTTTCACCTTAAAAAAAATCTAACACCACAAACTTTGACATGTTCCTAAGCCAAAACAGCCTAAACAAGCCACCTAAACTGCAGGATACTAAATTTTAAGCCAGGCAAGTGTAAACTGAAGGCTGATTGTCCGACTCTTTAACCATTCCTGGCAGTTTGGCTTGCAAAGTTCTGGGTTCTAAATATTTGCTGTTTATTTCTGTTGGAAAACATGGTACATGGAGAGAATAATTGGAATGGGGAGAGAATGAATTCAGGTAGCTCTAGGGGAAGAGCTGAGGGATAGGCAAAAGTGAGGTCCATTTAGGCTGGTTTGTCATCTTCTGCCTTTGCTCTCCCAACACAGAGATAATTTAGACCCAGGATGGGGAACCTGTAGTCCTCCAGATACTGTTGAACTGCAGTCCATTGGCCATGCTACCTGGGGCTCATGGGAATTTGGTGTCCTGCAACACCTGGAGGGCTAGGGGTTCCTGATCTCTGGTTAACTTCCCAAGACTCCCTTACAAATGAGTACAAATGTTGACTGTTGCATTTGCTTTTATCCATGTGTATGCTTGAGCAGTGAAATCTATAAGTTCATCTTTAAAAGAATTGTTTCCACACTCTTCACATAAAATTTAATAGGGTGGCTTACACATAATTCAGCAGCAAAAAATACAGTACAGAAGTCAATAATGAAAAAGAGCGGGTAGAACCCAGTTAAAACTGATCACAGTTAAAAGATCTTAAAGCTGCACTTTTGGAATAAATCGCATGCAGACCTGAGTGGGCAGCATTCTGGTGCTTTTTTCTAGGTCCGGAAATATGGCTGGAATATGCCCAGTACTCGATTGGAGGCATTGGCCAGGAGGGAGGCATTGATAAAGTTCGTTCAATCTTTGAAAGGGCGCTAACGGCTGTTGGTCTTCACATGACGAAAGGAGCTGCCATCTGGGAGGCATATCGGGAGTTTGAAAATGCCATCCTGGAAACAGTGCAGGTAAAGGACCACTGTAGTCTATGCATTGGTAACCTTGAAGATGATTTACCACCATGTGCTCTATGCAGGGCTCCCCTTGGGCCTGGTTTGGAAGCTCCAGCTGGTGCAGAATGCTGCAGCCAGATTGCTGATGGAACAACATTGCTCTGGCTGCCATTGAGCCAGATTCAAGGTCCTTGTATTAATTTACAAATCCCTGAACAACTTGAATCCAGGGTGTCTCTGGGATCTCCTGAACCTTTATACAGTATCATAGTCGGATTACTGCGATAGTCTGCAGGAGCGTCATTGGCCCAATCTTGTTGAACACTCTGCCAGTAGAGATTCAGGAGATGCCTTCTGCGCCAGCTTTTTATGTCCAAGCTTATGCAGGGAGTTAAGAATACATAATTTGCTTTATGAGCTTAAGTTTTGAGCTTAAGTTTTTATGTGCTTCTAATCTAATATATATAACATGCTGATTTTTTTTTTAATGGTATAGCAGTATACAAAGACCTTGCTTTGCTACCCTTAATTTGTACTTGTGCGGATGGCAAATCTCCCAAGAAGGGGCTGTATTCTGTTGAGGCGAAAGGATGACTTATTGACTCTCTGGGGAAGTGGGATTTCCTGGTTCCCTGCAAACTCTTTTTGAATAATTGGCCACTAAGAAGTGCAGTGGGGTGGGGGTCAGTAGCCTTCTGAGGGGAGCCTTCATCTGGGGAGGAAGGTCTGCTTTCTGTCCCTATTCCAAGCCGGGGGTGATGGTGCAACTTGGGGGCCCTATCAGCAGCCCTTGATGCTTGGGACTTCATTTTGTGTATGTGCACATTTGTTTCTGATGAGGCTGGTGGGCTCCTAGAGGCCTTCCACTCCTTGCTGCATCTCGTAGCCTTGTCTGATGTTCACCAATTGTTTTCTCCCTCTCTTCTTGTGCAGCCGGCAGCCGGCAGCGTTCCATCTGCTGAGCAGCAGCAGACAGTCAGCGCACAGCTTGGAAGGATTCATGTGCTCTTTAGGCGCCAGCTGGGGATCCCACTTCTTGGTAAGAACCTGTGAGCTTTAGTGGCTCCAGTCTGGTGGAACTGCATCTGCTTGGGGTGTGTGCAGTGTGCACCTCGAGACAAATCTACTGTGATTCTGATCTGGGTGCAAAGCTCTGGGTGCCTTCTCCATTTGAACTTGTGGGGGACTGCAGGCATTCCTTTTGGCAGCGGCACAGAAAGGACTCCTGCCATCAATAAGGTGTATTGCCCAGAGAGCCTTTGAACACAACTTTCTCTTCGGAATGTTTTTTTAAATGGATCTTGGGGATTTAAGGAGGGAATTGAAGGGGGAGGGGGGAAACAGGTAACTTCCAATGTGGCATGTGTTTTTTAAGGAAGAATAACTTTTGCTATTGGTTTCCTGTGCCAGAGAAATAAGTTTCAAGTTGGTTGCAATATAATTTTTCATCCTCATGAAAAGAAACTCTCATTTCAAATGCTGAGAGCCATGCTAAGCAGGTAGGAAATATTCTGAAATGGTTTTTGTTACTTATGCCAAGATATGGAGGCTACATATGCAGAGTATGAAGAGTGGTCTGAGGAGCCAGTCCCTGAAGCAGTGATCAGAAACTACAAGAAGGCTTTGCAGCAGATGGCTAAATGTAAACCGTACGAAGAGGCCCTGGTAAGGTGCTTCCTTGCTGGGTGGAATGGGGCTGCTCTTTACCAGCAGTGGAAATCATAGAAATGCAGAGCTGGACAGGATCCAAACAGGTCCCGTCCAACTCTACACCTCTTGCAGTGTAAACTTATTTACAGCAAACTTGTATTAGACAAAATCTCTGATGTCACTGAAGCTCAAATACAGTGTGTGTTTTATCTGGCCTCTGATAATGAATTTTTCTCTCTCACATACAGTCACGGGAAAAGGAAAGTGCACTCTCTTTGAATTCTGTGATTTTACATATGAAGACATAGTAACAATCATCTTTTCCTTAGCAGGTCTTAAAATGAGGTAAACACAACTTCGGATGAGCAACAACACGTGACATGTTATATATTATGTCATGATTTATTTGAAGCCAAAATGGAAAAGCCATATGTGAAAAACTAAGTACACCTTAGGACTCCATTGCCTGTAGAACCACCTTTAGCAGTAATAACATGAAATTAATTTGCTGGGATGTCCATTCCTGAGAAGACTGGCAACTGTCTTGAATGTTTTCCACTTTTGAATAATCTTTCTCACTGTAGAATGATGGACTTTACATTGGTTGAAGGTGGCCTTAGAACCCTTCCCAGTTTCACGGGCAGCAGCACTTGCTTCTCTTAGAGCATTGTGTCCTCTTTCAATGTCCTTGGCATTGAAAACACACCTGAATGCTCCAGACCAGCAAACAGCTAAAACTTTGGCTCTTACAGAGGTGGGCACACTTGCCGATGATCAGTTAAGCAAGGACATTTAATTAGCAGCCCCTGCCTGCTACTTAGCCTTTTAATTCCCATAGAAGCAGTAAGGGTGTACTTAGTTTTTCAGACATGATTTTTCCATCTTGGCTTTATTTTTGTTAAATAAATCATGACACGGTGTAATATGTCATGTGTTGTTGTTCATCTGAGGTTGTAGTTACCTAGTTTTAAGACCTACTAAGGAACAAATGATTGCTATTATGTCCAGATTTGTAAAACCACAGAATTCAAAGAGGGTGCACTTTCTTTTCCCCATGACTGCATCTGTTGTTACTTTACTGTGCCTGAGTGCTGGAGCACCTCTTTTGCTGGCAGAAGGTCCCAGGCTCAATCCCTGATATCTCCAGTTCCAAAAGCCAGCTAGACTAGCGAAAACCCTTCTCTTCTTTGAGACCTTGGGGAGCTGCTTCCAGCCTCCCCAGCCTGGCACCCTGCAGATGTTTTGGACTGCAGCTTCCATCAACTCCAGCCAGTTGGGCTGGGTGGGGTGGGTTTTTTAACAAAGTGTTTTTACTGAAACTTTTCAACATACCATATAATAAAACAAACAAACAAATAAAACTAATCTGTTCTGTCAGAGGGAGGTCTGGCAGTGGGGGTAGACCCTACAGGCGGAGGGTTTTGAAATGGGGTGATGCTCGAACCCCTTTCAGTCTACACCCCGTTCCGAGGGACAATGATGGGGTGAGCAGGGATTACCCACCTCTGTCACTGGTGTTGTGCAATGCCAGGTCTATAGGCAATAAAATCGCCACCATGCGAGATTTGTTATCTCGCTGGGGGTTGACCTGGCTTGTGTGATGGAGACCTGGGTGCGTGAAGGCGAAATAGTCTCCTTGCATGAGATAGCACCCCTGGGTTTCTCTGTCCACCAGTCGTGGACTGTGGGTTGAGGGGGAGGGGTAGCGTTGTTAATCTGGGAGGATTGCTCTTTCAGGGCTCTGCCAGCACCATCAACCTCTGGCATTGAATGTGTTGGCCTAGTGTGGGGCACCAAGGAGAGCTTGGCTGTCTTGCTGGTGCACCAGCAGCCACCCTGTCAGGCCTGCTGGTGGTGGGAGGCTGGGCCTTGGAGTTCCCTAACCTGTTGGTTTTGGGGGACTTCAGTGTTCATGCTGATGCACCCCCTCCTCTGGACCTGGTGTCTTCCATGGCGACATTATGGCTCTCCCAGTTTGTTTTGGGTCCCACACATCAAGCAGGCCACACACTGGATTTGATCTTTGGTGCGGGTATAGATGTGATCATGTCCTCCCTTGTGGAAGTGCCATGGTCTGATCACTATGCCCTGAAAGCCAGGATTGACTTCCTGCCCCACCCCACTTGGGTGGTGAGCCAATTTGGGCTCGCCCACGGAGGCTAATGGATCTTGATGGATTTTGTCAGGTCTTGCGGGACCCTGCTCCCTCTGGGCTCAGCAGATGAGCTTGTCGAGAACTGGAATAATGAGCCATCAATGAGATCGCACCTAAGCGCCCTCTGCGACCCCGCTGAAACCGGGCCCCTTGGTTTACCGAGGAGCTCCAGAAAATGAAGCGGGACCTCAGACTGCTAGAGCGAGTATGGCGGCGTGCTCGCGATGGAGCCTCAAGAACATCTTATAGGATGCTTATGAAAGCCTATGAGATGGCAGTGAAAGCTGTGAAGAAGTTTTACTTCTCAGCTTCCGTTGCATCCGCTAGCTCTCGCCCAGCACAACTTTTTAGAATAATCAGGTCTCTAACATCCCTAGAGGGACAACCAAATTTAAATACGAATTTGACCCATAGCTGTGAGGCATTTGCGAGCTTTTTTGCGGAGAAAGTCTTGCTGCTCTGCCGTGACCTCCCTGCCAATTTGGATACAGTAACAGAAATGGAGGCCCCTCGACTGTCCTTGGGTCCAGTATTGGACCACTTCGATCGGATGCTCCCTGCGATGTAGACAGATTCCTCCGAGCTGCACTTGCCTCCTTGACCCGTGCCCGTCCTGGCTGATTAGAGCGTGTCCAGAGGAGGTGCGGACTCCCTCTGGGTGAGATCACCATCTTGTCCCTCATCACGGGGACATTCCCAGCGGAATTGAAGGAAGCAGTGGTGCGTCCGCTCTTAAAGAAAACATCACTAGATCCTTTAGATCTATCCAATTACCACCTGGTTTTGAATCTTTCGTACTTGGGTAAGGTAATTGAGAGAGTGGTTGCTGAACAGCTTGGTAGGTTTCTGGATGAAACATCGGCTCTGGATCCATTTCAGTCCGGCTTTTGCCCTGGTCATGGAACGGAGATGGCTTTGGTCGCCCTAACAGATGATCTCCATAGACAGCTAGAGAGAGGCGAGTTGTGACTGCTGATTCTTTTAGATTTGTCAGCAGCCTTCGACATGGTCGATCACGAACATTTGGACCAACGCCTTGCCAATGTGGGGATTCAGGGCACAGTCCGACAATGGCTGCGCTCTCAGGTCAGGGACAGAGGGTGGTGCTAGAGGAGTTGTCGCAGCACTCCTTGGTGTTTGGAGTGCTGCAGGGCACAATCCTTTCCCCGATGCTTTTCAATATCTTTATGCACCCTCTTGCCCAGATTGTCTGGAGTTTTGGGCTGCGTTGTCATCAATATGCTGATGACACCCAGCTTTATCTGTTGATGGACAGCCGCCCTGACTCAGCCCCGGACACACTGACCAGATGCTTGGAAGCTGTGGCTGGATGGCTGCGTGGGAGCTGGTTGAAGTTAAATCCTTTGAAGACAGGCCCTCTGGCTGGATTGGGACAACAAGGGGTTGGGGGGCAAACTCCCATCTCTTGCGGGGGCTCAGTTAGTGCCAGTGCCTTCTGTCAAGAGCTTGGGTGTAACGTTTGATGTCTCCCTTTCCATGGAGGCGCAGGTTGCAGCCACAGTAAAGGTGGCATTTTTCCATCTCTGCCGTATTAGGCAGTTGGTCCCTTACCTTTCTCGCCCTGATCTGGCCACAGTGATCCATGCGACGGTCACCTCCAGGCTTGATTATTGTAACTCACTCTATGCGGGGCTGCCCTTGAAGCTGACCCAGAAACTCCAGTGGGTGCAGAATGCAGCAGGGTCCTTACAGGGTCCTTGCCGCGGGATCTCATTCATCCAGTGCTTTACCATCTGCACTGGCTCCCTGTGGAGTGCAGGGTCAGGTTTAATGTGCTGATTTCGACCTTTAAAGCCCTACGCGGCCTAGGACCCTCATACCTACGGGACCGCTTCTCCTGGTATGCCCCACGGAGGACCTTTAGGTCCATAAATAACAACACTTTGGAGGTCCCAAGCCTCAAGGAGGTTAGATTGGTCTCAACTAGGGCCAGGGCCTTTTTGGCACTGGCCCTGACTTGATGGAACACTCTGTCACAAGAGACCAGGGCCCTGTGGGATTTGACATCTTTCCGCAGGGCCTGCAAGATGAAGCTGCTCTGCCTGGCCTTTGGCTTGGACTCACTCTGACCCCTTATATGGGATTTGGTATATAAATTTTCCCTTGGCTTTTTTGCTGGCCCATGTAGGACCAGCATAGATAGCTGGCTCGGATGAATATTCTCATTCTGCTAGGCAATGTTTTCCTGATCTTCAACCCCAGACATCCAAAGTTAAATGGGGCTCTCCAGTCAAACTAAATGTCAAACATAGTCTTCCTCCAGTCCAGTATATCAACTTAACAAAACAAAACAAAACAAAAAACCTCCAACATTAGGATAAAAATCCATAGTTATTCACTTGTTGTATATTCATTAATTCATTTCTTAGTATGCTGATGATTTTATTTGTGTGAACTACATTTGTAATGCATTTTGCTATGAGACTTATTGGTAGAAAACGCTGAACACATGTAAATAAATCAAGTCCTTTCTCCACCGGCTGTTCCTATTTTATTTCTAAGCCGCCTTGAGTCCCTGTCAGGGAAAAAGGTGAGGTATAAATAAATATATGCTGCTGCTGCTACTACTACTAATGATAATTTCATAACATCCTGAAATGGTTCCCTTCCTCCCCCTTTAATTTCAGCTAGTAGCTGAGACGCCAAAGCTGGCAGAATACCAAGCCTATATAGAGTTTGAGACGAAGGCCGGAGACCCGGCTCGCATTCAGCTGACCTATGAGCGTGCCCTGGCGGAGAACTGCCTTGTGCCAGACCTCTGGGCTCGTTACACGCAGTATCTGGTAAGGAGCCCTGAGAGAGTTTCTCTGAGCCTCCTGAGAGGCACCTTTCTTGTAGTCTAAGGCCACTAGTTTTAACCAGAGCTGTGTTGCTTGCTATAAGAAATTTAAAATGCTTCTCCAAAGAGATCCAGACCCCATGAATGTGCAGTGCAGGTTTGCATGATTGCTCTTGACTCTGTATAGTTTATTCTGATTTTGCTCATTGTGGGGAGAGGGCTTCTGAATCACAGGCATCTTATTTTAGCTTCTTCTTTGGCTTAATGTGGTTTTAGCAGATGTCACCTGCTTTTAAGTGTATCTTCTCCATGTGGCCTAGAATCTTGAGCAGAGACCTTCACAAAGCAGAAGTTCAAAACAGATTGGGAAACATATGTCCTTGAGAGATTAACAAATAAACTAAGTGTGAACAGAGATGGCTTTACTCTGGTGTGGTTTAATTCAGTAACATATGCTAGTATTCTAGGAAACAAACAATCCCTCCCCACAGTATTTTGTTCAATTTGGTTTATCTAAATTTAAATTTAAACATAAATTATTATCCTCACTTTGAGCACCCCTTCCACATTTATCACCAACACTTTATATTGTTTCATTGGTAACATAAGAGGAAAAATCACTATTACTCTCTCCTTAATCTGAGCACAACCACAAGGGCTCTTGGATTAGGCTTTTAGTTATGTGATGTTGAATGTTATGTGTTAACTCAGTTCTATCCTGTTTCCCCTTTGTTTTGGTTTAAACCAATTTGCAAATTAAAAACGTACACATTAACCTCTAATAATGAACCATATGCTGTAGATATTATTGCAAATTTATGCCACTATTTTTGTGATACACAAACAACACAAGAAGGCTAGTTATTTTATATCCTTTATTATTTCTATGATCCTTATTTATAAAACCCAATAAAAGGTTATTCATAAAGCAGAAAGTGACACCCAGAGGCCATGTTCTGTGCGCCTGTGGAACTGAGCGCACACACACACTAACTTTGGCATTGGCTTTGTCTTGCAGGACAGGCAGCTGAAAGTGAAGGAGCTGGTGCTTTCTGCCCATGAGCGAGCCGTCAGGAATTGCCCGTGGACTGTCAAGCTGTGGAACCAGTACCTCCTGGCCATGGAGAGGCATCATGTTGAGCATGAGCTGATTTCAGGTGAAGAAGCACTCAGTTTAATGGAACACACACTTACGTTACTACCTTACACTGGGTGTTATGCAAGCAGTGACGATGGTTCACACAAGGCCTCCGTCCGTTTTGTCTTGGCTGTGGTGCTTCCTTTGATGCTGAATGGCCCTGGCGGAAGGGCTCAGTTGGTAGAGCATCTGCTCTTCAGGGAGAAGGTCCCTGGCTGCCTGAAGCGCTGGAGAGCCACTGCCAGTTAGTGTGGGCAACACGAGGCTCTAGATGGGCCAGTGGACTGACTCTGTCTGGCAGTTTCCTGTGACTGTAGTCAGCCCACACCCTCCCTGCCATTGGGAGAACGGCAGGCTCTGAGGGAAGTCTTAAGCTTTGTTGTTGTTTAGTCGTTTAGTCGTGTCCGACTCTTCGTGACCCCATGGACTAGAGCACGCCAGGCACCTCTGTCCTCCACTACCTCCCGCAGTTTGGTCAAACTCATGCTGGTAACCTTGAAAACACTATCTAACCATCTCGTCCTCTGTCGCCCCCTTCTCCTTGTGCCCTCCATCAGTGTCTTCTCCAGGGAGTCTTCTCTTCTCATGAGGTGGCCAAAGTACTGGAGCCTCAGCTTCACGATCTGTCCTTCCAGTGAGCACTCAGGGCTGATTTCCTTAAGAATGGATGCGTTTGATCTTCTTGCAGTCCATGGGACTCTCAAGAGTCTCCTCCAGCACCATAATTCAAAAGCATCAATTCTTCGGCGATCAGCCTTCTTTATGGTCCAGCTCTCACTTCCATACATCACTACTTGGAAAACCATGGCTTTAACTATACGGACCTTTGTTGGCAAGGTGTCGTCTCCACTTCTCAAGATGCTTTCTAGGCCTGTCATTGCCCTTCTCCCAAGAAGCAGGCGTCTTTTAATTTCGTCGCTGCTGTCACAATCTGCAGTGATCATGGAGCCCAAGAAAGTAAAATCTCTCACTGCCTCCATTTCTTCCCCTTCTATTTGCCAGGAGGTGATGGGACCAGTGGCCATGATCTTCGTTTTTTTTGATGTTGAGCCTCAGACCATATTTTGCGCTCTCCTCTTTCACCCTCATTAAAAGGTTCTTTAATTCCTCCTCACTTTCTGCCATCAAGGTTGTGTCATCTGCATTTCTGAGGTTGTTGATATTTCTTCTGGCAATCTTAATTCCAGTTTGGGATTCATCCAGCCCAGCCTTTTGCATGATGTATTCTGCATATAAATTAAATAAGCAGGGAGACAAAATACAGCCTTGTCGTACTCCTTTCCCAATTTTGAACCAATCAGTTGTTCCATATCCAGTTCTAACTGTAGCTTCTTGTCCCACATAGAGATTTCTCAGGAGACAGATGAGGTGATCAGGCACTCCCATTTCTTTAAGAACTTGCCATAGTTTGCTGTGGTCGACACAGTCAAAGGCTTTTGCATAGTCAATGAAGCAGAAGTAGATGTCTTTCTGGAACTCTCTAGCTTTCTCCATATTCCAGCGCATGTTTGCAATTTGGTCTCTGGTTCCTCTGCCCCTTAGAAATCCAGCTTGCACTTCTGGGAGTTCTCTCTTTTTTTTTATAAAATATTTATTAAAGGTTTTAACAATAAAACAAACTTCACATTCACAACCAAAAAAGAAACACACCATCACAAGCCATCAAAAAAATCAAAAAGAGAAAAAAAGAGTACAATAGAAAAAAAAACCCCTACAAAATAGAAGGGAAAAAAAGCATAAAAAAGACATAAAAAATAATTCAATTTCTTAAATATTATTTCCATAACCCTCCTTCCAGACTCCCTCACATCTCCCTTTTCTGTGTTCCCTTTTATAAAATCTTGTTCAGCAATGCTTCACCTTCTTTCCAATCTTATTCTATATTGTACATTTCAGCTATTATGTCTCCAATTTCCCCCCTTGTTATCAATTATTTAAATTTGACATAATATTATTCTAATTTCACCTTTGTTCTTGTAAACCAATTTTTACATACTCCTTTCAACTATATCACTAATGCCATATTGTCTTTATATCCTGCATCATTCTAGCATTCATACAATTTACAATACTTTTGCAAATAATCCTTAAATTTCTTCTAGTCCTCTTCCACTATCTCTTCTCCCAGGTCTCGGATTCTGCCAGTCATTTCTGCCAATTCCATATAGTCTATCAGTTGCATCTGCCATTCTTCCAGGGTGGGCAAATCTTGTGTCTTCCAATGTTTTGCGATGAGTATTCTTGCTGCTGTTACTGCGTACATAAAGAAAGTTCTATCCTTCTTTGGCACCATTTGGCCAACAATGCCCAAAAGGAAGGCCTCTGGTTTCTTAGGGAAGGTATATTTAAATACCTTTTTCAGTTCATTATAGATCATTTCCCAGAAAGCCTTAACCCTTGGGCACGTCCACCAAAGATGAAAGAATGTTCTCTCAGTTTCTTTACATTTCCAACACTTATTGTCTGGCAAGTGATATATTTTTGCAAGCTTGACTAGGGTCATGTACCACCTATATATCATTTTCATAATATTTTCTTTCAGGGCATTACATGCCGTGAATTTCACACCAGTGGTCCATAACCGTTCCCAGTCAGCAAACATAATATTATAGCCAATATCTTGCGCCCATTTTATCATGGCTGATTTGACCGTTTCATCCTGAGTGTTCCATTTTAACAGCAAGTTATACATTCTTGAAAGTACCTTAATTTTTGGTTCTAACAGTTCTGTTTCTAGTTTCGATTTTTCCACCTGGAAGCCTGTTTTTTTATCCATATTAAAAACCTCCCTAATCTGAGAATAATGTAACCAATCTCGCACTTTATCCTTTAGTTTCTCAAAACTCTGCAATCTCCATGTGTCTCCATCTTTTTCTACTATCTCCCAATATTTTGGCCATTTGGCCTCCATATTGAGTCTTTTCTGAGCCTTAGCTTCCATTGGTGACAACCACCTTGGGGTCTTACTTTCTAATAAATCTTTGTATCTTGTCCAGACATTAAACACTGCCTTCCTGACTATATGGTTCTTAAAAGCTTTATGAGCTTTAACCTTGTCGTACCACAGATATGCATGCCACCCAAACACATTGTTGAACCCTTCCAAATCCAAAGTATCTGTATTCTCAAGAAGTAGCCAGTCTTTCAACCAGCAGAAAGCTGCTGATTCATAGTACAGTTTCATGTCTGGCAGGGCAAACCCCCCTCTTTCTTTAGCATCAGTTAATATTTTAAATTTTATTCTGGGCTTTTTGCCCTGCCAGACAAACCTAGAGATATCCCTCTGCCACCTCTTGAAACAATCCATTTTGTCCACAATCTGCAAAGTCTGAAACAAAAACAGCATTTTTGGCAATACATTCATCTTTACAGCAGCAATTCGACCCAGCAAGGAAAGCTTCAATTTTGACCAAATTTCTAGATCCCTTTTGATTTCTGACCAGCATTTTTCATAGTTATCTTTAAATAAATTCAAGTTTTTAGCCGTCATATTGACCCCTAGATATTTAACCTTTTTAACCACATTTAACTGTCTCCTTCTGAAACCTTTCTTTTTCCAAAGTTGTCAAGTTTTTTTTCCAAAACCTTAGTTTTCTGCTTGTTTAATTTAAATCCTGCCACCCGACAAAATTCTTGAATCAGTTCTAAAACTCTTTTCGTACTCGATTCTGGCTCCTGTAATGTCAAAACCAGGTCATCTGCAAAAGCCTTAAGTTTGTATTGTTTAGCTCCGACCTGAATTCCTTCAATCGACCGGTCCCTTCTGATCATGTTCAAGAGCACCTCCAGGTTCTCGATCCACATACTGCTTGAGCCTTCCTTGTAGAATTTTAAGCATAACCTTGCTAGCGTGTGAAATGAGTGCAATTGTGCGGTAGTTGGAGCATTCTTTGGCACTGCCCTTCTTTGGGATTGGGATGTAGACTGATCTTCTCCAATCTTCTGGCCACTGCTGAGTTTTCCAAATTTGCTGGCATATTGAGTGTAGCACCTTAACAGCATCATCTTTTAAAATTTTAAATAGTTCAGCTGGAATACCATCACTTCCACTGGCCTTGTCTTAAGCTTGGTCACTCCCAAATCCAGGAGCTGAACTCCAAATTTCATCCTGCTACCAATGGGAGGATACAGTCATAGAGTTGGAAGGGACCTAAAGGGTCAATCAGTTCAGCCCCCTGCAATGCAGAAATTAAAGCTAAAGAATTGACCAGGTAGGGCGGGGTGGGCAGATCACAAAAGCCCCATTCATGCCGCTTGCTTTTCTTTCTTGTGTTTAGAGAACTTTGAAAAGGCTTTGAACGCTGGCTTCATTCAAGCTACTGACTATGTGGAAATCTGGCAGGCGTACTTGGATTACCTGAGGAGAAGGGTGGATTTTACTCAAGGTAAAATTTAATACGGTGTTGGAGAATCTTCTAATAGTCATTTGGGCAACTGCTGTATTTCTAGACTTAGTTCCTACAGCCAGTCAGTGAGGTAGCCATCCTGTCTCTGGTCTCTGCCACTTTAGTACAGAAACAGCACAGCAGAAAACTCTTAGGAGCATTTTGGTCTCTGAATGGTGCTCTTCTTTCACTTGGTCTTTTTCAGACTCCAGTAAAGAGCTGGAAGAACTTCGGTCTGCATTTGCCCATGCAATAGAATACTTAAAGCAAGAAGTGGAAGAACGTATGTTGGGGCTTCTATTTTTAAAAAGGATATGTATATTTTGGGGTTATGAATGCACTGAAAAGCTTCTGATGCAATTTGTGACCCCTGCTTACTTGCCCAAGCCCTTACAGACCCTCTTGGGTGCCGTACTCATCAGATGGGGCCCTCCTGATGGTTCCACCTCCCTCGGAAGTTCAAGTGGTGGTGGCCCAGGAAAGGGCCTTTTCTGTGGCAGCCCCTAAGCTGTGGCATTCCATCCTCACTGAGGTGCATCTGGCAGTTTCACTATACAGCTTCCAGAAAATGGTGAAGACGCACCTCTTTACCCTGGCTTTTGACACTTGAGATGTATGCTTTCAGGACCCACCCTATTCTTGTGAATGTAATATGTGTTAACAATTCCAGATTACCTGCCGGTGATGGGTGGGCAATCAATTTTATAATCATAATACAGAAGACCTTTCCTTATCAGAGCTTGATTTGCCACTTCCTATGCTGTTCCAATCTTCTCGGAATCATACTTTCCCTGCTTTGCCCACAGGGTTTAGTGAGAGTGGGGATCCTTCGTGCACCGTAATGCAGACCTGGGCGAGGATTGAGGTAACCGTGGCTCATTCCACCATGGTGTATGTCTTGCTCTGCTTTTGGGGTTGGGGGTTGTGAGTCTAAAAGGATGTGCTATTCTTATCAGAGCTTTAAACGCTGCCCTTTCTTTGGATGCCGGGCATCCTCTTGTTTCTCCTTGTTAGGCTCGCCTGTGTAACAACATGCAGAAGGCACGAGAACTCTGGGACAGCATCATGACCAAGGGCAATGCCAAGTATGCCAACATGTGGCTGGAGTACTACAACCTGGAACGGTAAGAGATTTGGCAGCTGCCTTCCTGGGATGCTTCAGCTCTGGCCCTGGACCTATTTTACGGCTTCCCAGGTTCCTGTTCAGAAACCCTACAGTTAAGAAAACAATCGTTCAGGTCTCATGCCAGGGTTTTCTCTTTGGCAGCCTTCCCTAACCCTCAAGATTTGTTTGTTTATATCTTTATTTCATAAAATTTGTATACTGCTTGATTGTAAAAACAAACACCCTCAAAGCAGTTTACAAAAAGATAAAGCAATAAAATCAAGGAAAAAAGTACAGCCATACTTTATAACATTCAGGGGTTAAAATACTAAAACAGATTAAAATTATGTCTACTTTCCAAGCATCTGGGTACATTTGTTTAAACAATGTTCTTAGCAGGCACCGAAAAGAGTACAGTGAAGTCACCTGCTTGATATCAATATCAAGGAGTTCCAAAGTGTAGTTGCTGCCACACTATAATGTTAGACTATGAGGCCAATAATCGCTGGCATTGGCTGGATCTGATACGAGTTGGAGTCCAGAAGGATCTGGAGGGAACCAGGTTGGGGAGGACCTGAATATCGTATTCCCTTTGTGTGGGGTCAAAGTACTTTTGGATTTTAAGCCGTGTCCGGAGCTCTCCCAAGTGTCCTTGCACGGGTTCACTTTGTTTCCAGTGTGCCTTTCTGGCCTTTGGGCCTCTCCCAGGTTGAAAGCTTGGGTCCAACATAAGTCCACAGGCTGCAGTTAGTGAAATTATTTGGACACCACTCATGAAGCATAAATGTGCTACAAGAACAAACAGGCTGTGCTTGATGTACATTTGCAGCTGCCAAACCCTTCTTTCCCTCTGATTCCAGGGCACATGGCGACACCCAGCACTGCAGGAAGGCCTTACACCGGGCTGTGCAGTGCACAAACGACTACCCAGAGCATGTCTGTGAGGTGCTGCTTATGCTGGAGAGAATTGAAGGTCAGCTGCTTTTGTGAAGCTATTATGTGTATTGCGTTTGTAGTGGCTAAAACCCTGATTGGCTGAACTGCTGTGGTGTCACAGAATGTTCTGAAATCTGTTCAGCAAGGGGGCTTCGGTCCTGGCTTCCTCTTTCTCTTGGCGTGATTTGTATGTTGTTTTCTTGTCAGGAGCCCTTCATTAGAAAATAAACTAGACCCTGCAGCAAAAAATGATTTCTCCACTAGTTTTCCGTGTTCTCCCTCCCAGTGGTCAGTATTTTGTGCCTGCTGGGCATGCTCAATCTTTATTGGCCTGTTTTCTCTCCCTGCCCCATAGTTAAATTTCTTGCTTGCTTGTGCTGAGACACACTGTGCCCCAGCCGCCAACCATATTAAAAACTTAGATTTCTCCAATAATTTCTGTGGGTTGCCTTTAACTTCTGTCTCTGGTGATTCTTTAAAAATGGCTTCTCAGTCTGAACTAGGAAGTCATCTCCCAAAACAATGAGATGGTTTTTTCTCTACTGTGCTTCTTCCTTTTCTATTTTTTTTTTTAAATGAAAATTTATTGGTATTTTCAGCATACATATAAAAATCAAAAAACAAAAATAAACAAAATAAAAACCACCCAAAAAACAAAAAATTCAAAACTTAACAACAATTAAAAACACATAAAGTTTCAATTACTTATCTTCTTTAACCTTATTTCTCAGACCTCCTCACACCTCCCCTTCTTGTATTCCAATTTAGATTATCCGTTCAGCAAGTCCTTAACTTATTTCTCCACTTTAACTTAATAATTTGTTCTAACATGCTGTTATTATACTTTTCTTCTTTCTTCCATTTCCTCAATTTACTTTTACAAACCTTATTTCTATTTGATTTTAAAAAACCAAATTTAACTTATCCAAATTTACATCAATATTTATACCTCATTCATTATTCTTAAACCTTTTTCCTGAAGTCGACCAAAATTTCCCTTCCACGGTTTTCCCAATTTCCATACAACTAGCAAAAATATAAAAACAAAGCAGATTATATTTGTATACCCTTTGGATTCTCAAACTCCACCCACCCTTTTCCCGGTTCCAGTCCCCAACCAATATCCATCAGTCTTTATATGTTATTTAGCCTGGAGATCTCACGTCCGAGGCCCTTAAATCCCTCTTAGTTCCTCTCTGCCGGTCTTTTTGATAGTCTTTGATATTAAACCCCAAATCTCGGAGAGGCTCCGGCCCAACAGGATCCATGTTGCTTCCAGCCAGACCTCCATATTTGGAAACAAAGCCTATGGGGTACTCCAACACTTGTTTCATATTTCTTTCAAATCCAAAAGTCCCCAAAGCTCCAACTTTCACCTTCAGCAAATTTATAATCCTCAGGTCTTCAGATCTCCACAAAAGGAGATCTCTCCATTTTTCAGTCACCAATTCAGGCCAGGCTTTCCACATCAAATTTTTATTTTCCTCTTTTGTCATCCTGTCAGGCCTCAAATTGCAGTTCTCCTTTGACATCTGCAAAATTCCAGCTCCTCCTTCATTTCCTTCTAAAGCGACATATTGCTCCATCTTGTCAAAACTTTCAGTTTCATCTGTTTGTTCAGTTTCATCTACTTGTTCAGTTGAATGGGCTTCCTGTTTCAAATCCTTATCAGGTTCAATACTGTTATTTACTGTCAGGCGTAGTGCTGAAGCCTCTGTAGCCAAAACATTGTATTGATCTTGTAACTTTCCCAAGAGAACAAATGCTCTGTCTAGTTCTGCTTGAATTTTCCATCCTCCGCCCATTCCTGCAATGTCACTAAAACCCCTCTAGGGGGATTTTAGTTCCTTAATATTCCTTTCAGCTCAAAACCAAAAGTCCAGTTATTTTGTGTCAGCCCTTCCTTATTTTCAGCAAATTGTAACAAATAAACCAGCAGAGGCAACAAAAACAAAGTTCTCTTTTTCCGACTGACAGCTAACTTGACAGCTGTCAAACTCTTCAATATTACATCAGCAGGCTTTCTCGCGGGACGCTCCCGGGTCTGGGTGTGTGTGAAATTTTAGCTCCCAAAATTTATCTTTTATCCTCCAGTAAATCTTCTTGTAATGTCAGAACCGTGAAGTTAAAATCTTATACAAAAACAAAGAAAAGTTCTCTCGACCTCAGGTGACAGGTCCTTTGCTTTAGATTGTTTACAAAGAGGGGGGGTGGACTTCCTTTTTAACCCTTCCCCGCGCGTTCCTGATCCAAAAAAAGAATTTTAGGGTTCAAATCTCCGTATTACTCACGGGTTGATGTTTTAAAGTCCGATTGATCCAAGGAAAAAGTCAGCGCTCTCCGTCAATGGCTTGCGGCTTCACTTCGTAGACGAGGGAGTACTCTCAGCACCACGCCTCACCCCGTCCCCGTTCCGAAGCCTTTAAAAAGGCTCCTTCACGTATTGGGGGGGGGGCGCAAATGGTGCCCGCCGAGTCTCTATGTTCACAGGCCTTCGCGCCTGTGATTTTAAGGGTCCCCGCTTCGCCGCAGCGGCCAGACCCAAACTCTACGGAGCCGATTCCCTCCGGAGCTCGGAGGGAATCCGCCATTAAACGATGGCGCCAACCCGGAAGTCCTAGCTGCTTCTTCCTTTTCTAGCCCCTGCATTCTGTTCCCCCCTCCTACAGCATTCTGTGCCATCTAGTTATTACCTGACTCTTTCGGGGTTTTTACAAACTTTCTTTAAATGATTTTTTGCTTCTCTGTAAATCTCCCCAAGTCTGTTGATGCCCTTTTCTTATGCGTGAGTGATGCAGTTTTGGCTACATAAGCTTGAGAAGACTAATTTTATTTATTTATTCAGGTTATTATTTATTCAGGTTATTCAGGCATGCCTCACAAAGTGGTTCACATAAAATAATTACAACAATAAGCATCACTTTTTTAGCTGTTTACCTTCCTGCCAAAGCGGTGCCCAATTATCTACTTGCACTGCTGTGCTTTTGAACTGCTAGGTGGGCAGGAGCTGGGACCGAACAAAGGGAGCTCACCCCGTCGTGGGGATTTGAACCACAGACCTTCTGATCAGCAAGCCCAAGAGGCTCAGTGGTTTAGACCATGCGCTATCTGCGTCCCTTGGATATTGCATATTGGCAATGTATACCCAGTTCTGAAGGAGGCGTATGCAGAATAAAATCCTTCTCTTTCTCTCAGGCACTTTGGAAGACTGGGATGCAGCTGTTCAGAAGACAGAAAACCGGCTTGCTCGAGTCAATGAGCAACGAGTTAAGGTCAGGATACATGCATCTTTTTAAATCTCCTATTGTAGCTTTTCCCAACCTGGTTCCTTCCAGGTGTTTTGGACTATGAATGCAATTGGCCCCATCCTGCACCTGGTTGGGAAGTCTTCCTTATTCAAACGTAGTGCTCCTTCCTTGCTTTTTAAAGACATATTTTTAATTGCAGACCCTGCAAATTAAGCAAAACTTTCACTAAACCTTGGGTGGGATGAGGTCTCCTGTGGTTCCAGGTAGCGACAGGGTTTTCTGTTATTTATTCATTTTATTTTACTAATTTACACTATATACTGGCCTTTATCCATCATTGTTGTCCAGCAGCTCCTTGGATTAGTTCAATTGGGTGGGAAGGAATCTGGATCTGAAGGCGCAAGGCCTGGGGGTTCCTCTGCTTCTTAGGGCACAGGAGTCTGTTAGGAGGCCACGGCCTCAGTTGGAACTTTTTGCATTGTTGCATCTGTTTGTAGGTTGCGGAGAAGGAGGCTGTCCTGGCGAAACAGGAGGCACAGCGAGCCGAGCAGCAGAAGCCTTCGCGGGCAGAGAAGAAGAGGGCTGCCAAAAAGTCCAGGAAGTTTAAAACTGGAGAGAAGCGCAAGGCTGACAGTGATGATGGCGAATGGGGGCGGGAGGAGGAGGAAGAAGGTACTGGCTCCACCTGTTTTTATTTATGTCACAAAACGTATGTACTGCAATGCACTTTATGTGGGGCTTCCCTTGCGCTTGACCCAGAAGCTGCAGTTAGTGCCTTCCCCTATATGTGCCCACTCATTCGCTTTGGTTGGCAGAACTGGCACTGTTAGCGGTGCCACAGAATTACCCGTTCAGCATTTGTAAGAAACTTTTAGTGTGGCAGCACCTGCACTTGGCTTCTCCCTGCCTGTCCCTGTCAAGCCGGCGGCTTCATGGTACGCTTTTCAGCACCTGATAAAACCATTTTAGCCTACGCAGGTGTCAGGGTGGATTTGATTTAAATCAAATCAGTATAAATCACAATTTAAGTCACTAGTCAGTAAGACTTGATTTAAGTATTTTTTTTTTACAGAAAGACTCATTCTTGCTGGTATAATCTTAATATTTACAATCAGATGTAGGCTTCATTTTTGGAATAATAAGTTTTCAGAGTGATTTTTACAGTTGTATCAAAAATTACTGATTTGGTTATACTATTAGAAATACATAGACAGATAATTATGAAATGATTGTGAGGTTTAATAAGTTAACTTTATATTTGTATAACTTTTCTGCTGTACTTTATTGGAAGGAGAAAAATAATCATTTCCTTAATAACAATTTAAACAATTTATTTAACTAAAACAATAACATTATAGCATGCGTATTCATGTTTGTTAACTGATGTGGCATTAAACTTTCTTTCTTAAAAAAAACCTTAGACTGAGTTTTAGCACACACGAAAAACTTAAAACAAATCCTTATTTCCTGAGGGATAGCTTTTGGACTATAATGTAACTTAAATAGAAAACTATCTTTAGAAAGATTTTTCCTCCAAAAGCATTTTATTTTAAAAATCCAATTTAAATTTTAAAAATCTGATTTTTTAAAAAAAATTATAATAAAAAGAATCATTGATTTTTATTCACCCTGGCAGGTGTTCAGAAAGCTGATACTAGTTCTAACTTGTTTTTAGTCTATTGTTATTTTAACTTTTCATATGTCTTAAATTATTGTTAATTTTTCTAAGTTACAATTTTATTGCTTTATGATTTTTCAAAACTGCTTTGAGGATTTTGGACAGTCAAGTGGTGTATAAATTTTATGAGTAAAATAATTGCACCACTTGAATGATTTTTAGAAAAATCAAAGCAGTTTACAAGAGGATAAACAAAATTATCTGTAAAATCAAAGTTAACAATTTAAAACATTTGAGAAACTAATTAAATACAGTGGTGCCTCGCAAGACGAAAAGAATCCGTTCCGCGATTCTCTTCGTCTAGCGGTTTTTTCGTCTTGCGAAGCAACCCTATTAGCGGCTTAGCGGCTTAGCGGCTATTAAAGGCTTAGTGGCTTAGCTGCTAAAAGGCTATTAGCGGCTTAGAAAAAGGGGGGGGAGCGGGGGGGAAAATCGCAAGATTTGCAAGACGTTTTCGTCTTGCGAAGCAAGCCCATAGGGAAAATCGTCTTGCGAAGCAACTCAAAAACGGAAAACCCTTTCGTCTAGTGGGTTTTCCGTCTTGCGAGGCATTCGTCTTGCGGGGCACCACTGTAGTATCTTTTGCACAGCTGCTAGGGAGCTAGTGCTTTGAATTTGGTAGAACATCTGAGTAAACATAACAGATTAAAGTAAAAAAGCGACCTGCATCTTTTCCCTCTCCCCAATAAATTGTGCAGCTTTGGTCTTCTGCATGGAACGCCCTAAACAGCGACTCAGTCGTCTACTTGGCAGAGGCTTTCTAGCCAGTGGGAGGGACAGAACCATCCCTCTCTTCCTGGACTTTATACCTGCTTCATTAGTGTTTTCAAGTAGTACCATAGTGCTGTAAATGTATAGTGTGACTGTGGCTTCAATGTTTGCTGCCCAGTTTTCCCTTGCCTTCCTTCTGTGGACACTGGGGCGACAAGGCCAATGGCTGCCCCCTCCTGCTCCTTAACCCCTTTTTTGTGTGGTTTTCATAAATTAGTTCCAGTACGTGCGGTGGGATGTGAAGTGATAGCTTCAGGTGGAACTTCCCCCTTCTCTTTAATAGCCTCTGCTTAATATTTTGTACTGCAAAAGCCTGTATGTGGCAGTGGAGCCACTTCAGTTGGGAATGTCATTTAATGTCTCTTTGACCAGCTGAACAGCCCAGCAAGAGGCACAAGACGGGGGGCGGTGATACTTTGGCTGAAGAGGAGGTTGAAGACATGGAGATGGAAACAGGGCTCTTCGGAAAGAACATGCCCACAAATGCAGGTTTGAGACCCAAGGAAGCAGCGGCAGCTTCCAAGTGGAAAGACACCCCCAAAACCTTTCATGACAGCGAAAAGGATAACGTCACTGTCTTCGTCAGCAACCTCTCCTACAGCATGGCAGAGCCTGAGGTGAAGTTGAAAGATCTCTTTGCAGACTGTGGGGATGTGGTGGAGGTCCGTCCCATCTTCACCAACAAAGGGGTTTTCCGGGGCTACTGTTACGTGGAATTCAAGGAAGAGAAGTCAGCACTGAAAGCCCTCAGCCTAGATCGGACAGATGTGGAGGGGAGGCCCATGTTTGTGTCCCCGTGTGTCGATAAGAACAAGAATCCAGAGTTTAAGGTACACCTGCCTCCTTCCTTAAGCTGCTAACCCCATTGCTGGCCTCTGGGTATCGGGTGAGGAAGTCAGGTGGGGCAAAGACCATTGTGGTGCAGCTGTGGCAGGACTGGGGAGCATGTTGCCACTCACTGGTCATGCTGGCTCAGGTTTGTCAAGGACTGCTCCCCAAACCCCGGGTACCAGGCCTTGGTGACTTAGCTGGATCTGGTTTTCAGAGTCTACCACTCACCCTGCAAGGTATGCTGCCGCCACCCCTTCAGCCAGCCTGGGTCAGGGAGACCCCCAGACCTCACTGGACACCACTAAGGTGTCTAGAGAAGCAAGAGCTGAGGAGGAGGTCATCAGCTGAGAAGCAAGCAAGAAGTTAGGAACTGGACTTTAGTACCCCAAGGCTTCACCCAAGTAGATCAACCCCAATTTTAAATTTGGTAGATTTATTAAGAAATAGTAAAATAAAATAAAAGGTTGTTGTTTAGTCGTTTGGTCATGTTCGACTCTTCGTGACCCCATGGACCAGAGCACGCCAGGCACTCCTGTCTTCCACTGCCTCCCACAGTTTGGTCAAACTCATGCTGGTAGCTTCAAGAACACTGTCCAACCATCTCGTCCTCTGTCGTCCCCTTCTCCTTGTGCCCTCAATCTTTCCCAATATCAGGGTCTTTTCCAGGGAGTCTTCTCTTCTCATGAGGTGGCCAAAGTCTTGGAGCCTCAGCTTCACGATCTGTCCTTCCAGTGAGCACTCAGGGCTGATTTCCTTCAGAATGGAGAGGTTTGATCTTCTTGCAGTCCATGGGACTCTCAAGAGTCTCCTCCAGCACCAGAATTCAAAAGCATCAATTCTTCGGTGATCAGCCTTCTTTATGGTCCAGCTCTCACTTCCATAGAGTGGTACCTCGGGTTACAAATTTTTCAGGTTACAAATGCTTCGGGTTACAGACTCCGCTAACCCGGAAGTAGTACCTCGGGTTAAGAACTTTACTTCAGTATGAGAACAGAAATCGTGTTGCGGCAGTGGGAGGCCCCATTAGCTAAGGTGGTACCTCAGACTAAGAACAGTTTCAGGTTAAGAACGGACCTCCAGAACAAATTAAGTTCTTAACCAGAGGTACCACTGTACATCACTACTGAGAAAACCATAGCCTTAACTATACGAACCTTTGTTGCCAAGGTGATGTCTCTGCTTTTTAAGATGCTGTCTGGGTTTGTCATTGCTTTTCTCCCAAGAAGCAGGCATCTTTTAATTTCGGGACTGCTGTCACGAAATAAAAGGTTGTAGCATCAAATGGGCCCAAAAGGCCCATAAATGTACACTTAGAAGTCTAATTGACAAAGCAGTTGGGAATAAAACCAGAATAAAATAACAAAGCTAACCTATCCCAATTCTAAACCTTCTGTAGAGTATTGAATTTCAGTTGTAATTCATTGCATGGGGGTGGGGGGTGACCTCCTAGGTGTTGCAAAGAGACAGGAAAGGGAAAGGGAGTGCCCCAAACATGAAAACAGGCTGGCTTTACAGTAAGAAGCATGGTAATGGGCATCTCTCTCAGGCCTGCTTTACTCAGCTCTTTGAAATGAGGGCAACCAATGTGTCCCACTGGATGTTGCTGGACGGCAGCTCCCCTCATCCCTCCCCTTTGGCCATGTTGGCCGAGAGGATGGCATTGGCTCCCCCTGCTCTAAACCCTTTCTCTTACGTGCATGTTGTTGTCTGCTTTTCTTCTACTTTGCAGCTTCCTTCCCTCTTTGTTCTCACCATCTCCCTCCTCTCTAACTGCAGTTAGTGTGCAGTAAGATGGCTCCTGCAGGGAGCCTGTGAAGAAAGGCAAACTGGTTGCCAGACGGGGACACACACAATACAGTGGTACCTCCAGTTGCGAACAGGATCCATTCTACGTATGTGCGTGGCACGATTTTGCGCATGCACGAAGTGCGATTTAGCGCTACTGCGCATGTGCGAGCAGCCAAACCTGGAAGTAACCCTTTTTGGTACTTCTGGGTCGCTGCGGAACGCAACATGAAAAAACGTACCATGAAGTGGGCGTAACATGAGGTATGACTGTATATAGTTTCTCCCAAGACTGTCAGTGTACAGTTCTAGGCATTTGAATTTTAAGATCAGTAGTTGGGCAATACGTAATTGGGACAAATCAAAATGCCATGAAGTGCGGCAAGCTTTTGAGTTCTTCAACCAAGATGTAAACTTAAAAGTTCTGGAGACCTCAAAAGCTTACTTCGTGGTCCCAAACAAGATATTGCCCGGCTGTGGATGAGCCCCCACCCCTAAAGATCAACACAACTTCAATTTTTTGAATTTTAAGATGTGAAACTGAAATCCTGCATATATGTTTTTTATTAAACCCACACAACTTTGAATAGATTGGATCTTTCTCAAACGCTGCTTGTTTTTGGAGTTTTAGAAATTCTTGTTTCTCTTCCCTCAAGGTGTTCAAGTATAGCACTGTCCTGGAGAAACACAAGCTATTTATCTCTGGATTGCCTTTTTCCTGTACTAAGGAGGAACTGGAGGAAGTGTGCAAAGCCCATGGGAATGTGAAGGAGATCCGGCTGGTCACAACTCGTGCTGGCAAACCCAAGGTAGGCCTTGACCACCACTAGTGGTTTGAGCAGATTCCCCAAGAGAGAGACCATATTGGGGAGTGGCTTTTAAAAAGCTTGGTTGGAGAACTGTATTTGGATCATTGTCCAAGTTGCCCATTAAGAAGTACAGGAAATGCAGTGTGCTGGCTTCATAGCACATCTTCTCTTTACTGTTAGGGCCTAGCCTATGTGGAATTCGAGAATGAGATGCAGGCCTCCCAAGCAGTGCTGAAAATGGATGGCCTGACAATCAAAGATCAAATCATTAAGGTGGCAATTAGCAACCCGCCTGCCCGAAGATTCCCTGAGAAGTCTGAGGCAGCAGGGAGAGCCATGGGACCCCGGCAGATCTATGGCGCGTGAGTATATTTTGGGTGTGGTCTCCTCCTTCAGGGAGTGCAGTGTGGCTTGCACCCTGCACAGCAGCACAACGTCTTCTAGGACACCTCTCTCTCTCCCAAGCCTTGTCACTTAAAAAAAAAGAGACCTCTGGGCTGAAGAACACTCACTCCAATGGTGCCAATGGGTAAGTCTCATAGTAGTCAAGACTTCTGTGTTGTGCAGATGTGACCAGAAAAGAAGCCTTGTGTCTCCTGAAAGCCCTTCGCAGAGAGGCTCTTACTTGGCATCAGAAACAAATAAATGATGGCATCTTTATTTTATTTTCAGGACCATGTAAAACCTTACCCAGGCACTTGGGTCTTAGGTGTGGCTTATGTCTTCTCATGGCTAGACATATAGTAGTAGGAAAAACAGTTGAATCTGCACAATGAATGCAAGGCACAGAATTTTAGCATGCAGTAAGCAAAGCCCCCAACATTTATATCTCGTTTAATCTGTTCTTTCAAAAGCCGCGGCAAAGGGAGAACCCAGCTCTCGATGGTCCCTCGTGCTCTGCAGCGCCAGAGCACCCCCATGGCCAAGGCAGAGAATGGAATGGCCCAGAACCCAGCAGCGCCATCCCTCCCCATGGCAGAGGAGCCTAAGAAGATGTCTAACGCAGACTTTGCCCGGCTGCTTCTGAACAAGTGAGCGAGTGGGGATGTGTGTTGCGTGTGCCAGTGAGAAAAACGGGCAGCTGGTGACCACCCCTCACTTCTCTGGACTTCCACACCTACCAAGCTAGAGAGAGCAGGGAGCTGCTGATATGGGAATGGTCTGGTTTTTCTCTGAGAATCAGGTGGCAAAGATGATGTACTTTGCGGGCAGGAGGGGAAATCCTGGTTGAAATGGCTTTAAATGCTCCCTCATATTGAGGGATGTGATGAGGGATGTAAATTCACTTTAGAGGTGGCTCATGATGCTTCATGGAGCTTCTTTCTTTTTTTAAAGGAAACTTTTTGACAAATGAGAAGTTTATAATGTGAAAGCTTATGGCTCTAAGTTTATACAAGTCCTATGGCAGGCTCAGATCCAGTTTGTTGGGGCAGCTTCTCTGTCTCACCTGCAAGTACACTTTACAAACACCCAGGCACCCTCAGATCTGTGGCATTACTCATCTCCTCCTCCTATGAAAAGTTATAAATAGCAGATGCTAGTAACTTCACCGTAATGGCCTATTTTAGTACTGGGGTGCAGGGATAAGAATTTCTATTGACCATTTGCTCAAGTTGGTCTGCTTTTTTAAAAAAATAGATGTATCTATCTAAATATTTGAGTATTTGTAAAGATGTGCCAGACCATTATTTTTCAGCTTTGACACGATGCTAGAAGGATCACTTGTAAACTCGGATGTGTTGCCTCTGTGGACCATTTGGCATTTCGTTTGCCAAAGATCTGTACTTGTCTATATCTTGTTTCTTTGTTTTTTGGCTTCAGACTTTTGTTTGGTTTTGTACACCATGTGAAGTGTAAGACTATGTTCCTACTCCAGGCTCCATTAAAGCAAGTTCTTGAAAGCTGCCTGGGGCCTCTTGCTTGTGTGGCTGTGAAGACACTGCCTTTGTGTCTTAGGCTGCAGAAGACGGGCGAGAGCCCTTTCAAGCAATACAGGGGCAGCCAGTGTTGTGCCCACCACTGACTAGGGCTGATAGATGTCCAACACTGGACAGTGCCCTGTTGACTCTACGGATTTAATGAAACTCTCCCTTAAGCGGCCTGTAAGAGCATGATGGACTTCAGTACCAGTTGAAGGAAATGGGTTACTTTGCAAAATATGCTAAACCACCTGGCAAGGAGGAATCCAGAAACACATGCTCCAAATTTGTCAATGGAAATGAACCAGCCGGCTGCTATTTTACTACAGCTTCCAACTGCTGCAGTCTCTGGAATTTAGAGCATTTAGAGAGCATCAGGTTGACAAAGATGATTTAGGAAGCTAATGCAACATCCAAATTTCTCCCTACCCGCTTCCTGGTAAATGGAAGTCACAAGTTTGGACTTTGTGGTAGAGTGGGATTTTAGCACTATTAGCAAGAATGGTGAACATATTTACAGCTCTACCCCTTTGCTCTAACAATCGAGCAGTGTTATTACTACTGCTGACAATGTTGCTTAAAAACCTTCAACTGTTACACCGCAATCCAAGTGCTGCAAAGGAGCATGGCACTGTCTCACTGATCCTCCCCTATCACAAGTGACAATGGAGGTGACCTGTTCTTAAGGGAGGCCCTCCACATTACCTGAGACCACCTGGCTGGAAGCCACACAGTCCAAGTTACCTTCAGTAAGTCTTTATGTAACTATATGCTACTCTATGTAACCCACAACCTAACTCTAACCCCCTCTGTCCCCCACCATCATACCCTGTCAGCGCTACCTACTAGGCCCAACTCTCTAGAAGCAAGAGACACAGAACATCGCAGGTGGGTTGACAAGGAAACACCATCCAAAGCAGACAAACAAAAATAGCTACCTTAAAAGCAATCACACAATGTGAGGAGGGCAGGGAACCCTGTCAAAAAAAAAACCCCGCATCACCTCTTACATGAGCACCATGAAACCCACACTTTCTTCCTACAAGAGATACAGAGCCCACCTAAAGGTAGAAAACTTCTAAATGAATCCTTCTTTAGCCAACAATGAGTGTCCCCTGGCTCAGGAAAAGCATGTGGAGGAGCCATAGTGCTCAGCAGAGACTTAAAAGCCACAACAACACTAAAAGGCAGATTCATCTTTTCCAAGAGAACACTAGGTGGCAAAACTAAATTGACGATTGGCTCTATAAAAAGGTAAAGGTACCCCTGCCCGTACGGGCCAGTCTTGACAGACTCTAGGGTTGTGCGCCCATCTCACTCAAGAGGCCGGGGGCCAGCGCTGTCTGGAGACACTTCCGGGTCACGTGGCCAGCGTGACAAGCTGCATCTGGCGAGCCAGAGCCGCACACGGAAACGCCGTTTACCTTCCCACTAGTAAGCGGTCCCTATTTATCTACTTGCACCCGGGAGTGCTTTCGAACTGCTAGGTTGGCAGGCGCTGGGACCGAGCAACGGGAGCGCACCCCGCCGCGGGGATTCGAACCGCCGACCTTTCGATCGGCAAGCCCTAGGCGCTGAGGCTTGATTGGCTCCCAATTTCAAAACAGACTTTGTCCAGAAAACACTAAATAAATTCATCTCCAAAGGGCAAGCAATCTTGGGAGGCAACCTCAAGCTAAATGTGAGAGGCACCTCCGTGAGAGACATCTGCCCCACAACCACATGGGCAACTTTCCTTCAAGGGAAACCCCAAAACAGACTCTCATAGGCTACTAGAAAGGCTAAAAAACGGAGGCCTGTACGATATATGGGGTGAAGAGAACCCAGGCAACACCAGCCACACATTCTCAAGTCCGGGCACCACACCATAATGTCCAGATTGGCTAGCATTCTGCTCTCACCAGGCCTGATCCCCTTGGTTGGAACGACAAATGTTGATAACATTAAGATCACGGACCATGCCTTCTCTCAAGCTAGGAGAGAAAATGCAAACCACCTCATCATGGTCCTTTAGTCCCATACTGAACACAAACCAAATGGCAAGAGAGTTTCTCTCGAAGACCCTCCAAAACTACTTGAAGGACGATGGTGTAGAGAACCTAACAACCCCCTCAGGCACGGCTAAACTTGGCCCTCCGGATGTTTTGGGACTAAAGTTCCCACCACCCCTGACCACTGGTCCTGTTAACTAGGGATGATGGGAGTTGTAGTCCCAAAACATCTGGAGGGCCAAGTTTGGCCATGCCTGACCCCCCTCCTCTGGGACGCAATGAAAATGGTTGTCAGAGAAACCTGTATAAAAGAAAAAGCTTCCCTTAAAAGCAAACCACCTCAGAAATTAACCAACAAGAACGGGAGATCACAACCCTCTCAAAACGCTGCAAACAAACAGGAGCCAAAAAACCTCATAGAACAAAAAAGAAGGGAGATTGACATATCTGGTTGGGGGGCTAAACCTAGCTCCTTTCGTGACCGTGAGAATGCTGCTATGAGGCTTTATTCTCTCAGATACCCTGATTCAAAGGCATATGTGGTTGCATATTCACACATGGATTCCTGTGAAATGGGCTCAAATCAATGGAAAGTTTCTCTCCATCTTGCTGGGTCTGTGTGTGAAGGAAGTCGCAAGATGGATCTTAAAGAGGCAGTTGTCACATGTGTTGTCTTCATAAGCAATACATGCACAGGATGTGCCATACTGTCAAAACAGAATCAGACCATCTTCAAAATATGGGTAAGTGCAACAAAAATATTTTTTCCTCTTTATGTTTTATTTATTCCAGATTTTAAAAATAAAAATCAGCTTAAAAACCATCCATACAAATTGGATTTCATAACCATCATTTTAAGTAATAGAAAATAATATGAAAATATTTACTGTAAACGTGAAGGCTGCTTTTAAAGTCAGAATACAAAACTACTTCCTACAGCAAGGCTCAAGCGAAGTCTCCGCTACTGAAGGAATACAGGATACATTAAAAAAAGCTTTGCTCCAAGTGGTGCTGCAGTAGAACCCCCATTCAGTTCAGGGCTTGAATGGATCTCCTGCCCAAGTCCTATCATAATGAACGGTATGCTCAGAATTAGGATACTGTACAACAGAGAGAGGCCTGCTTTGCGCCACAAGGGTTGAGAAACCTGTGGCACCTCCAGATATCATTGGACTATGACTCCCATCGGCCTGACCATCGGCCTTCCTGGCTTGGACTGATGAGAGTTGCCATCCTGCAACATGTGGAGGCACACAGGTTCTCCACGCCTGCCATAAATAGTCTGACTACAGCAATATATTATAAATTATACAGAAATGTTCTCTTGTGTGCTTTCCCCCTCCTTTTTATCCTGCAACCATGAAAAGAGTTACATTCCCTACTTAAATTCTTCGTATAAGAAGCAACATGAAAATAACATAACATGCATTGCATTTTTCTCTTTTAACCAATCCCCCCTCCCATTTACCTTCAAATAAATTAAAGGCACCCAAGCTTCTTTTTGCAGTCCAAAAACCCCCCTCTCTCCCTCTGCACCATCCCAAATAAATCTGCACCAATTTCCTCTGAACACAACATTTTTCCATTTAAAGTTTGATTGTTATGTGAAAACAAGGGAAGAGAATGGCCATGGCTCTCATCAAATGAAGCTACAACAATCATTTACAGGTGGAAATATAGGCTGTATCAGCAAATGCATTTCCAAAGCTGAATTTGCTGAGATAACACTAATGCAGAGGTGGGCACTTGCAAAGGAGAACCTGCAATTATAACCCAGACTGTAGCTACCACTTCTTCCCTACAAATGCACCCAGAGGCTGTTCCCTTTGTGATTTCTTTAAGTGTAGTTCTGCCCTTGATTGTGTGTTTCCTAGCAAGAATTCCAGCTAAAAGCAATGTGGCTCCCACCTCCCCTTCTACCTGCATGGCAGGGGGCTGGACTAGATGACTCTCGAGACCCTTCCAACTCTACAATTCTATGATTCTAGCCCAATGTGGCGAAAAATCAGAAAGCCGCACATGGAAAATACTATTGGCTCCCTTGCTTTAAGTCGTTTCTTCCAAAATTTGTTCAGATATGGGCTTTAGGAATCTTGCTGACTTCTAGGTCCCTTCTTTGCTTAACTTGTATGTCAAAACCTGTCAAATGGTCAGGTGATGTTACTGATGGCAGTCCTTGTATGTGGGATGTCGTCCTGGGAAACCGCTAGATGCAGGCTGAGTGGCCATAATCTCATAACACTTTGCCTCAACATCCTTCCTGTGAGTTCGTCTGCAGCACTCAGTTGGAAGCTCTTAGTTCTTCTTCTGGGAACCTATCATGACCTTTGAGACGAAGTTTACAATGGCACTGGCAGGCTGCTCTGGATCATTCTCTGCAAACAAGTGGCACACGTTGTCTGCAGCGTCACCTTGTTTCCTTGCAACAAACCCAAACACCCTGTAGAAAGCAAAAGCAAAGGAAATGCGCATGAAAAGAACGAAGCATCACGCGCCACAGAGCGAATAATGGAATTACTTTGCAGGCCAGAACTAAGAGAAAGTAGTTTGTAAACTTGCCCCCCACTCCCAGCTGCCTTCTGCGACTACAGGAGATGTTAGGTCAGCAGACTCTGCTTCACCCAATCCAACAAGACTAGACCATCACTCCTCCTACAACTTTCTTCCTTGGCTACAAATACTAGCAAGTTGCATATGCCATGATTCCCAATTCCTGCAATGCTCGCTGAATCGGAATGCGGAGGAAAGGGGGCTGTTGAGAAGAGCAGCAGACGCCATTTGTATGTCTCTGCTCTTGTCCCACTAAGGGCATCATTTCCAGGACATAAAGATTGTTCCAAAAATTGTAGGAAGTGTGGAAGATGCCATGGGTCACATTTGAGACTCCAAATTGCCACCTGATAAGAGTCCCCAAGCCTTGCTCAATAGTCCCGATTTAGAGGATATCTGAAGGAAATGCAGAGTCCTGGACGTGCTATAAGCTGTTTGCAAAGGTGGTCGGATAGTAAGATGCATGCTGTTACTTACTTTGCTGAAAGGCTCTCTTTCATCCATCTTGTTGCATACAGCAGAGGCAGGGAGAGGCGGGTGGGGGAGAGAAAAGATTAATATTTCTATTAGTGTTTTTTGTAGTCTCACACAGTATTATGAATGTTGAATTAGGAAAAGCATTTGCCGTCCTTACTTTCTGTCCTGTGGATCCAAAGCACAGAAAATAACAGTGTTGACCGGATAGTGCCTCCTGAAGAAGAGCCTGAGGGAAAGAGAAAATATGACAAAATAGGCTTTAAAAATATTGTGATAAATTTATGTCTACATAAATTTATGTGCTTACATCTCAGGCACAGTCTACCAGGGGGTGGTTTCCTGAGGGGATAGGCAATTGCAAGACAATGTTTGTTGTAGGAACAAAATACATTCTGCAACGGGCATTGCATGATTCTTTTATAAACCTTTAACTGACAGTTGTGAAGGTGCCAATCAGAATAAGGATTGTGGTGCAGGAGGATGTTAACCCTTTCTTCTCATGCCGTTAAGGCTGCTATTTCACCTGTGAGGAAGGCTGCTGCTTGCATCAATGGTAATGCCATTGCAATGCAGCGGCAGCTGCTGGGGGATGCGATTTCAACTGAAATCACAGCATAAAAGCTTAAGAAAAACCCTCACTACTGAATAGGTCTTGGTTAGGCCCTTTATCATGGCTGCTGTTCCATGTTAAAAAAAAGAACCTAACTAGGCATTGAACACAATGTGTACTTTGGAAGCCTGGCAGAAAAACAGCAGGTAAACATTGAAACTAACTAAAATTATCATGAAGCATTCCAATAGGCTCATACGTATTAAAAAAGAAATTCTTTTGAAACCTCCAACAACCCCCAAACCAGGCACATAGCTGTGCCAGCACTCACTTTCTCTGGTTGTCTGTCAGTGTGATGCCCTGTGCAGAGACTTTGAAATGGACCACAGTAGAGACAGGAGGCGGTTCTTCAGCCAGGGTTAAACTCAGGGCCTTCTGCACTGCCTGATAACCAGTGAGGGACTCCATTTCAACAGAATTCAGGTACCAAACATTGCATGCTGTTCATGCAATAAAGGAAGAAATACAAGGAAAGAACTATAAAAGTGAGCAGGATCTGTACAGGAAAATCTTACTTTGGTTCTGATGGCAGACATATTGCAAAGAAGACACAGGAACTTCCTTCACACAACGTTTAGGTAGACATTCAGGCTCGTATGTATACAAGCTCACAGAATGCCATGCAGCAGCTATTAGCCTGAAAATTCAGGCCCACTGTGCACTAATTAAACTTTTTATTTATTTTTGCCCCACCCCCCCTCTCTTAGGAACACAGAGAAGTTTACTATAACATTCACAGGCTACACCAAAAAGATGAAAAAAATAACTGTTTATATTTCTAGGTTTCTCTTTAAAAGAGCTTAGAACAGTCTGCAGCCTTTAATCACAACTCACTTGGGTGCTTATGTGGCATGCAAAGCCTTCTCATATTGATGCGCCAAGAGCTATTCACTGACCTGCCCCTTGCTTCAGAAGCTCTGCGGCAGAGTTTGCAGCCGTCTGCGGAGAGCTTTCAGGTATCTCCTCCAGGGGGTCTGCAGACAGAAATGGAAACTTGCATCTTCCGTATAAATTGGATTGAGAAGTTAGTCAGATTCTTGGTGTTACATGACACCTTATTGGAGCTATTATAAAGAAAAGCACCCAGGTCCAAAGTACATTCACCCCTTCAGCTACATATGAGAAGGGAGGAGAAAACTCTGGGAACAATTCACACTCAGTCAAGCACTTCTAAGTCCCAGTCATTTCAGTGAGTGCATGATATTTAAAAGTGCTTGACTGTAAATAAAGCAAACAGCCACTTTGCAGCCTCTTGTAGTACAAGGTTGAAAATTCAAGCTTGCTTTTTATATATTTGCTTTGGACGGTTAAAATAGTGTTTATTTAACTGTCAATATATGATAAAGGAACTGAAACTATTCATTTTTAAATACTGTATGCTTTATAAGATCACATGATGAAAGAAACTCAGGTTTTTGAATTACAAATCAGCTGGTGATGGATCAAAATGCAGCAGTGTCTCAAGTCTATACAAGCCAGACCGAGAAGAACATCGCTTCCATGTGCTTCATTATTTTATAAACAATAAAATCATACCAAGTGGCATTAGAACTGCCACGTTTCTTTTGCTCGATTGTCACCTTTAACTTGTGAGACAGTTTTCCTAGTAGCACAGTTTGCTTAACTATACAGTGGTACCTCGGGTTAAGTACTTAATTCGTTCTGGAGGTCCGTTCTTAACCTGAAACTGTTCTTAACCTGGAGCACCACTTTAGCTAATGGGGCCTCCCACTGCTGCCGGAGCATGATTTCTGTTCTCATCCTGAAGCAAAGTTCTTAACCTGAGGTACTATTTCTGGGTTAGCAGAGTCTGTAACCTGAAGCGTATGTAACCTGAAGCGTATGTAACCTGAGGTACTACTGTATTATACCACTGATAGCGAAAAGGCTTGAAGATTTCTGATGTCTGGCTATGATTGTATGTGCTGCAGTTAGCAAGCACATTCTGAGTTCCTTACTTCTTAATTGCTCTGTTTCTCCTTTATATAAATTAAAAAGAGCCAAAGAAAGAATTACAGGGACATTTGGGCATGTGATTAAAAACATTTCCTGAAAAATATGTTTCCAAAATGTTTCTATCTTTGAACAGTCCAAGCACCTCTTATGTCTGTGTGTCCCAAGACGGGTGGCAGAGAAGAGAGCTATTAGGTTTTAGGTAAGATCGCTTCCTATTGGTATGATAGCAGCCCGAAGAGATTTTTAACAAGCCCCATTCTCTTGGAAGAAATTGACTTACAAAGTATTCCTATTCCAATTTGCCTCTTCTATTTCTATGTCCCAATTAGATTCCCACAATTTGAGATTCTGCTGAGAAGTAAACTGAATATACAAGAATAAATTTATTATTCAATGAATATACATTTCAGACTATGGCCACGTCACTTCAACTTCAAACTTATCTTACAGAACAGATTAGTAAACTGACAGGAACTTGAGCGAAATAAGCAAAGGACTTAAAGCATGACAGTACTTACTCAGGAAGGCCCCCCCCCCCCCCCGTTTAGCTGGTCTAAAAGCGGCATTTAAACCCCAGATATTCAATGGTTGGGCACCTTGCATTCATGCTTCGCTGGACCACAGACCAAGGAATGTGTGGAAGACACTTGTAGCCTTGCCAGTGCAAAGCACTCTAAGGGGAGAGTTTAACACCTATGGAGGCCAAAGTTCTCTGTTCACAACTAGATCAGGCTCACCCACCGCTCCTCTCCGTTTTTCTTTCGCTTACTGTAGTGAAAGGCTACACTCGCTCTTCTGTTCTCATAATTAAAAGCGTGTTTGCTGTATGATTTGCTGCCCACTTGCTCTCTGAAGGAGCCTCCATAAATAAACCAGCCTTTCTCTATTCCTCCGGTGTGTCCATAATAGTTCCTAGTCCTCTCTGAGCTGTGTGTTGAATACGTGAGTGTGCTGGACATGCATATTGGTTCAGACGTTTACACGAGACCTGGATTAGGCACAGCCTGTTCCTTTTTTAATGGGAATACCTTGGTCTGGGATGAGCAGCTTGCAGGGCAGGGCCAGAGGAGTAATTGAATGCTGATACACCAAGGCTGTCAAACTCCCTGTGGTTAAAACAAAGGAAGGCATCAAGTTAACTTCCGGCTTGTGTAACAAGTTTCTTATTTTGTTCTTACGTCCTGCATCTTAAGCCAGCAGCTATCCTTTCTCAACAGGTTTCTCTCTGTGGCAGCACAGAACTGGATTGCACTCGATAACTTATCTCTTGAAACTTACCTCTATCTGATCTTCTCGCGGGCCTCTCAATTCAGCAAACTAACCCAGGATTCACTTGCTAGATTACTCTTTAAACACTTCCATGCATACAGAGTTCTCATCTACTTGAATTTCCAACATGGAATACCGAGTATGAAAAATATTGACTATCACATGTAGAAGCAGCGGTGGAAGGAGGCCATGAAATGCTAGTGTCTCAACTTGTAGTTTCTGTATATATGCCAGGACTCAGCAGCCCTGATCTGAAAAGACTTTGTACGAGTCTTTGGTTTAAAGTGGCATCACATATCTGGCCCCCTAAGTTGAATTCTGGTTTGCATTTCTTCTCTGGGAATCTCTACATTACTAGGGAAAGTGAAGGAGGACCAAGTGGAGCAGCTGCAACACTCATGCAGAGGGCAGAGTGAGGTGCACAGAGAGACTGAGAGCTCCATTCCTGGGAGGAGCTGCCTACTTTCCAGTGGTGCTTCCTTCTGCCAAGGCATCAGTGTGGGATGGAGGAGAAAAGGAGAAGTGTAATCAAACTTTTTTTTAAAAAGCAACAACACTGAAAAAGGGGAGGCAAGGCCTTAAATGGTATTCAAAAGCAGGAATTTAAAAATTGCCCAAGTTTCATTCATCACCTTCCTAAAGCCCACCACTTATGAACTATAGATAAGATAAAATATCCTTACCAAAATATGGCTCATTGAGGCATCCTTTCAACCTCACTCCCTTATGGGTGCACTCAATCAGGAAATGCCTGACAAGTTCATTAGACAGATCTCCAACTGCGGCATAAAACAACAGAAAACAATGCCATTAGACCAAATGAAGGAATGTGAAGGAATGGCATCACCTACAAGTACAATGGTACCTTGGTTCTCAAATGTAATCCGTTCTGGGAGTCTCCCGAAACTGTTCAAAAACCAAGGTGCGGCTTCCAACTGGCTGCAATTGTTCGGCTTCTGAAAAACATTCGCAAACCGGAACACTTACTTCCGGGTTTGCGACATTTGGGAGCCGATTTGTTCAACAACTAAGCAGTTCGAGAACCAAGGTACCACTGTACATGCCTTGGAGCTGACTGCCTAGTCACAGTACACAAGAAAAGGACTGTACACATGAGGACCATAGCAGACGGATCGTGCTGTTGGTTCATCTGCATTTGCAGTGAAGGGGAAGCGTAGATCATATCAGCAACGGAGAGCAACGCTTGATGGAGAAGCAGACAACATCCAGAGAAGCCGCTGATGACTAGTGGCTGCAGTGGCGGTCCTTGAGGTCTCAAATTTCAGCAGTGCCCCGTGTGACACCAAAATTTGCCCCCCCCTTACATAATAGTTATGGTGCCCCCTGTGGCTTGGTACCCAGTGTGACCGAATGGGTCACGCTCCCTTAAATCCATCTTGGGTGGCTGCTTGGAATACACCAATAGTTTTATTTTATTTATTTATTACTTTATTTACTTCGGGGTGCAATGAAAAACTTCCATGTAATCCAAAAGGCACACAACTGTATTATTTGCAACACTGCAAGAAAAGCTGGAAACGCCTCTCAAATGTATCCAACTGGGGCACTAAAATACCTTTGGCCACCTCTGCTTGGATATGGAGGGGTGGGGGCAGTACAGCTCTCAAATAGCTAAGCAGCTAATACAAACAAGAGGAAACTGATCTAATTTGATCCAACTACTAGACTTCCTAAGAGTAAGCAAGTAGCACTGGAACACCCCAGAATCTCCACTGATGAAACTTGTGAAGGAAAGACACAGAACACACAATTTAATTGGTACATAGCAAGAAAACACAATCCTCAAATTGTGCGTGGCAGTTTGCATTCTACTGCTGAAATATTACATGGTGTAAGGAACAGAAAAAACTATCACTTGCCATAAAACGGAACACTTGCAGTTTCATTTCCACTGCTCATTCACAAAATATTACTTTGATGGATTTTAGCTCAATGAAGAATAGTTTGTTGAGTATAAAGTATTTTAAAAACCAACCATGTCTCTTCTAGGAAGGCATACTGATTTGCAGCACAATCCAATTCATGTCTGCTCCAAAGTAAGCCTCACTGAGTTCCATATGGTTTACTCCCAGGTAAATTGTATAGGATTGCAGCCCAACGCTGCATGCCATTTTCCTTCTCCCTCAGCAAGACTGGCATGCTATGTGGCAAAGCACAAGGATTTGAGAGGGCTCCTTATTGCTCTGTTACCTTTGCCAAGGGCTTTCGGAGCTACTGCTTCAAACCCTGCTCTGGGTTCTTTCCTCCCTATTTCCTCCAAGGAATTGCATTACTGCCTCCAGATAAAGATAGAATTCCTATACAATGGAATCTGACTCTTTCCAGGGTCCCTAACAATTATGGAGGCTCAGAGAGTGAGGCAATACTTCAGCCAGGCTTGTAAACAGCTTCTGAGCTCCAGGCAATCAGGCAAAGAAGCCCAATGCAAGCTGGCAAGTTTTAGTATTTTAAGCCACAAATAACTGGTCGTGTGTGTGTGTATCTGTGGCGGTGGTGCAGTTGGGAGGCTTGTTTCATTTTTCTTTTTAGTTGCGCAGACTTATTTTCGAAGTTGCACTAAATAATGGAGAACTTGCCAATTCCCAGCATCTGCTAAAAACAAATGCCAAACACTAACGGGAGAACAGCGATGGGGCAATCTGAAAAATGTACCTCTTACGTTAGAATGCAAAGGGCAAAGGATTTTTTTCAACTTTGGAGGTATAGATCCCTTTCCCCAAACTGGAGAGAGAAAACATATCACACCTTTCTTGTTCAGCTGCAACACTGAAGGAGGAGGTATAGCCACTTTCATGGCAAGGCCATAGGCTCCCCTGAAAGAGTGGCTGTCCCGGACAATGAAGGATCCAGGCTCCTTGTCCTTCAGGACAGCAATGGCTGCATGAGGGAAGAAAAAAGAAAGAGAAAAGAGTGAGGGAGCGAGTTGCTTTTAGGCAAGTAACAAACAAACAAACGTAGCTGGTAATCCGACAGGAAAGTGCTATAAAACTCCTCTCCTAAAACAAGGCAAACCAAGTTTAAAAAGGAGGACCTCATTTTTGTTTAACTGGGTCTATCTATGGAAGCCTTAGTCACACCCCTTAGCGTGTCACACCATGGATGGTCTCAGTTCCTTATTCTCTGAAGTCAGTCTAGTCTCCCGGGAGCCACATAAGCAGAGCTCCTTGTGAAAAGGAGGACCCCCTCACATTGGTGGATGCCCAGCCATTGGCTAACCTGGAAATGGCGCGTAGGTATTTAATTTTCCCACAATACCCCAGAGTGATGCTGCATAAAAGATATTATGGGAAATTTAATTGACCACCCACAGACTGCCAGGTGAAGTGGTCAAAAGTACCAGAAATGAGCACACACACTTCTCAGTCACTTCTGAGTTCCAGAAGAACCTACTCACTTGTCAGGCAGAAGTATTAGGTCTGTAGGGATATTGATGATAAACTGGGGTTAGCTGGAACCACAATTTGCCAAGCTACTTGCAAGCACCATTGCAAACTCTGATTTGAAACCAAGCATGGTTAGCCCTCAAAGGGTGAGGAAGAAGAAGAAAAAAACCTACTTGGTGCTTTTACAATATCTTAACCATGGTTGGGATAGTAAAACCTTCTGTCTGTACCTGGCTAAAGCAGCAGAATAATGAGAGAAGCAATAGAAAACTGTTTGGTCCAAAAGCCAAACCTTTTCAACCTTTACAAGCTTCCCTGTAACAATATTTGATCTCTAGGAACTAGCAATACTTCGCTGCCCAGAGTCAATTTTCCCAGAACCATCTGCATCCGCCCCCAAAGGAGAAACCACCTTTTGTCTGTTAATTGTACAGTACTTCATGTTCAGCTTTTGGGTTTCTGAATCCAAACAAGCAGGTGTGTTCTCTGATAATCTTTTCTACTCTGTGATCTTGCTACACCTGCAGCAACTGGCAGTTTCAGAAAACCTATATTAAAACAGATTTATTGTTTGCCAGCAGGCAGTGTAAATTGGACAAAGTTCATCGAGGATCTGTAGAAGTGTTAGAGGACACCAACTCCACGCGTGTTTTAAACAGATAACTTTCCCCTAACACTTGCTTTTTGACTTTTCTATATGACGAAAGATATAGGTGGTACTGTGAATAATCATATGCGATCTAAGACGAAGGGGGCGGAGGAAGAGAGAGAGTGCTCCTGAAGAGCAATCACATGCTCCCTGCATTCTTAAAATATACCTCTTCCGGCCTACTGATAGTCTCCACTAGAAGCTGGGCGTTTTTTCTCTTTGGGAGTGAAAACTGAAAAGGAACCCTGTGCAACTCACCCTGCAGCTCCAAGTTAGAATGAATCAAAAGTATTTGTAAGTAAATACAAAGAGCTATTAAGCTACCTCCTTGTGGAAGGTGTTTAACTTGGCATGACTTGACAAACCTTGCTCTCTTGAAATCTCCGGTTTGTACCAGAACTTGGAGGTGTCTTGGACAAACTTCACAGTCACCTGCTTGTCAGCTGGATTTTCTATGGGGTAAAAAGAGAAGTAAGCCCAAGAGAAGTGAAAGGCGGCAGCAGCAGCACACTATGGCTGTCCTAACATAAAGCAGCATCTGAGGAGCTGGCTGTAGTCTAAACATGCAGCAGAACGAAAATGCCCAAGTGGCAGAATGTGCTGCGCCACTTCAGAGCATGGGAGGCAAAGTGCTGAGCCAGACCCTCTCCCTCTGGTCCTCTGGCTTTCTATCTGCAGACAAATTTCTTTTTCACATGAGGGGAGCGTTCCAAACCTAGACTGGAGTAGCGCAATTCACGACACCACCTCATTTGCGAATCCTGTGGGTGCCAACACTACCCAGAGCTGGAGACCCATGTTTGGAAAACCCTGACCCGGCCCAAGGCTCATTTTCAGATTAACACAGTTATTCTTCTGGAATTCATTCTGATGAGCACAGAGCATACCTGGCAACGGTGAAGTGTTTAAAACTTTAGAGAAATCTGGGAGAACATTTGGAAATGGAATGCTGATGGTGCTTCCACTGTGTGGGCTGGAGAAGCCACTCGAAGACGGTGAGACAGAGCTGAAAGAACGTTCTCCCTCCGACGTCCTCTTCTTCTCTGGAAGAGGGGGCTGAGGGTGAATGTTTATTCCATGATTTTGTTGATTTGCACCGCTTTGGCTGTTGTGTCCAAAAGTTGTTGCAAGAAAACGGTGTGGCAAAATGTCACTGTCCCCTGGAGATTTCTGAGTTTGGGGAGACACGTTATTGGCATTTGATGCAAAAGCAGGTTGTATTTCCGCCAGTGGCTGGCAGCTGTTGGCACTGACCCCTCCGTAAGTGAGGAGTGTTCGGGTGCTGGTGTTTGCCCCAGCTTCCTGCTGCTGCCCCAGTGACAAACTTTCCTGGCTGTTAAATGACCCAGCTTGAAGTCCCTTGATCTGGAAGTGAGACAAGTGTGAGCAATCTTGAACAGGAACAGAAAACTCTGGAGATGTGAGATAATTTCCCGTAAACTTGTTGTCGTTTATTCCAGAAAACTGGGATGTTGAGGAGGTTTGAGAACTGTTTTGCTGCCAAACTTGTTCAGTTGGACTGTTTGAAAAAGTGAAAACAATGTGAAACAACAATCAAACCATTTCAAAAATGCACTTTAAAACATTTGAATATGAAGTGCTGCGTTTTAGTTTGTGGTACAATGGCTATACCTCACATTATGTGGCAGCACACTCAAGTTTGCTACTGAAAGTGTTCTGTATTCAGTTCAATCCCTGACAAACGTAACTTCTATTTGCCGTGTTCACTAATACATTCAAAGACTTAAAAACATAATGTGAGAGATGTTAAGTTGCTTGAAAAGACTGCAACCTTGGGCACATTCTAGGGAATTTTCATTTCAAGAACACCAGCACAGTCTGCAGTGGCCACATAATCATCCATTTTGTGGTCACTTAAAGAGGCAACTTGACTCAGCTTTCCCTACCAACTCTGCCACCTACACAAAACAAGTTTTTTTGGCAGGGTTGGGGGACCGCCTTATTTGGCTTGAGAGACCTTTTTGGTTCAGTCACATTCATCATGTTTTGGGACAGGTCAGGGCAGCGCTTGACGGAATAGGCTGGTTGTTGGGCGCTTCAAAAGCACTGTGCAAAGTGCAACACCTCCCAAATGGAAGGGGTTTTCCAAACACCTTTGGCAAGAAAAGAATGCTTCATTCTTAAAAGGACCTCCCCCCCAATGAAGTAGTCTGCATTCAGAATGCTTCCCCCTGTGCTTTCCTTGCTCCCATTTTAGGTGCCTTTCCCCCTCTGCGGAGACTTCAAAGGGGCTCCCTCCAACCAACCACTGGCTGCATCTTCAAAGAAGGTTGCTGAAGACTAATGGTTTTATTTTTTTATTATTATTTTTAAAAAAATGATATTTATTAAGATTTTACAGACAAAAATGAGTTACAAAATTAAAAAGAAGCAAGTAAAAAAGTAACAAGGAAAAATAATAATAAAAAAATAAAAATAAAATAATGGGTTTTATACATTGAGAACTGAAGGGCAGAAAATAAGAGGCGGGACGCAGAACATGGATTGAATTAGGGCCACATTTGACTGAAAGGGGGAATGAACAGTGAAGGCAACCAGGCTAAATCAGTGCCATAGGAAAGACACACCCGGCCCTTCATGTGAGCCCTCCTGACCCCACCCAAACCTAGGCCCCACAATTTCAGACAGGTGAGGTTAGCCTCAAAGATGCTCCACATCTGGCTAAGGGCACCACAGCTCCTAGCAGCTGGCCTCTGGAAACACACAACACCTTTGAAGGTGCCACATTCTTCTCCTTTAACTTCTGCACTTTCCTGTCAAATGTGACCAATTGACCTTTTTAAGGGTTATTTTAATCTATGAAGTCCATAACACCTTCTGGCACGGCAAGGCCAATCTATGGACAGGCAAAAGAAATCTTACTCAGCTGTGAATACTCCTGTCCTGCAACCACGGGTACTCTGGGCCTGCACCACAAGTCCAAAGAGCCTAGAAAGGGCCCTCTCAGGGTCCTTGTTTGTGCGCCTCCCATTGGACCAGCTGCAGAAGATGCTCCCTGACCCCAGCACTGCACATCCTGGAGACTGAGCTTTCTCAATGTAAACTAACTTTGGGAACAATTCACAGCACAGTTCTCAGGAGAGCTCCCTATTCAGTTGAAAGGTGCAGCCGCAGGAAAACTTTTTGGGTCTGTAGGGCTGCAACAAACAGGATCCAGACAGGATGGAACTACTTCAGGAAGACAGGAAGTTCTCTAAACTGCCTCATCTATTCCTCCTTCTATCTGCCTCTCCCATGTCTTCCTTCCTGTCCACTTGCTGGTCCCCCTGAAGCGAGATGTTTAGGCTGCAAGCGCTGCAGAATAAGGCCTTGCTTTGTGCTCAAGTTACTGCAAAAAGTGTGGGGTATATTATGCAGCTATATAAATAATGATGGCAGCTTCCCATTTAACATTTAGAGGCACTGAAGCTACCAGCTTAAACATTTACCAGCAAGTTAATTGTGGCAGAAAAGATTATGGGAGCAAATTAAAGGAAATAGACAACTAGAGTGTTTCCATATTGCCAGGATTCAAGCTCAGCTTGTTTTTCCTCATCCACCTCAACACTGCATCCAAACACTGGCCCAGGGAATGCATGGCAAAATCTGGTGAGAAGGGATCTGATCTACACTCTCCAGACTAATGTGACGATTTGAATGTACTTCTCCTTCAGATTGAACACTTCTTTGACTTCTGTGATACAGTTCTCAATTCAATGAAATAGGTATTTAAATACTTTATAATAAAATGTATACAAATATGTATTTAAATACAAACTGCCATGCAGATATATTTTTTAAAGTCAGATTAATGTGGCAGTAGAATGCGACAGATTTATTAATAAATGTGAAATTGACATGGACCAGAAACAGAATAATCTGTTCTTCCTGACTTTCAAACCAAGTATCAAAAATGACCATTAAGCACTCAGAAAGGTTGCCTCAGGGTTACGCCTCAAGGTGACACAATTCAGGGTTGGGTCTATAAACTGTTTAAGGAATTCTTCCTGGAATCAGATTCCTCTACATCCAAATGAGGTGGCTGAAAATTAAGAGACGCAGAAGTTGTCTTACCTGTCTCCTTGCTGGGCAGGGCGATGACATGGGACTGAGCACACAGCCGCAAAAGGCTGCCGGCAGGAAGGATCCGTCAGCAACGAAGCAGGATTTGGGCCTGCGGGGCTTTCAGGCTTCACAGTGGAATGACTGAGGCCTTCCACGTAACTCTGGGGTTCTGAAGAAGTGAAAAGAAGGAAATGTATGTTATGGTCCATAAACCTGCAATGGTCACCAGTCTAGTTATGGATATTAGTAGAAATGGACTGTGCTGCAGCCAAAAGGGGGGAAGAGGAGGAAATTGGGGTCACACCTGCAGGCTCACCCCCACCTCCACCTCAACAAGGTGTTATTTGTGCAGGAGCTGTTGCGCAGGCACTCAAACGTATGTGTTTAGGTCCCCTACATGAAACCTAGGAAGGTTCATGAAGAGAAGGGAATGCATGGCAGCTCCTGAGCAGATATCATCTTGGACACAAGTTGCTCAGAGGCAGAAGGTGCCATCATCCCTCTTCCCTTGCATGGATTCACTTCTTCACAAGGTCAGTATCATTCTGCTGCACAATCCTGCTATCCAGGATACGAAGCAAACAATATATGGTCACTTCAGCTGGAAATAAAATAAAATAAATAATAATTGCAGTGCATTTGTTACCTTTTGCCTAAGCAAAAGAACAAATGAAGATGTGAATGAAGAGAAATGAATGTATTGTATCCCACTTGGGCCTAGAAACTAAAGGTGTTGAGTTCTTTACTGAATTCTTCCCAAGGTAGATTCACACACACAAATTTCATCACTCAACTGAACAGCCATCATAGAACAACTTTTACTTCCTCCTTATTTTTACTGAATTTTAACAGAAGAGGCTACAGAAAAATGAAACAAGAGGAAACTTGTTTGTTTTTCTAAAGGATTAAGTTGTCACAATTGCTAATAAAGAAATATAGGATGTAGGTATGCAATCTACCAAATCAACAACAAAACACACCAAGAGGAAAATGGCGTATGGTCTAATGCTTAAGTGCAAAGGAGGAGGATAGGGAAATAACCAGAACTGAACAGAGTATCTGTACTTAATGCTTAAATGTTCAGTTGTCTTTGAAATGGAGGAAGATGGGGAGAAAGCCTGATCAATTATTTCACTGCCCGCACATTCAAGACTTCCAAGCAGCCTGGCCAGATCACTGATCACCTGTTGCTACTGACACCATGCTCCCCAATTTTAGCCTGACACTTCCTTTTTTAATTCCTGAAAGAGACCTGATCCTGGACTTTCCAGCTATACATCATTATTATTTTTTTTAAAATACAGTTAAAAGCTAAATCCATGCCACTTTTCCACTTGAAAGCAAGGCAAGATGCCCAAAGAAACATCATCTGTGCACCAGGCTCTCTCTCAGCACTCTTTAAATTTTTAACCTGGCTGAGATCACATTAAACACAGAACTCTTAGCCACTCTAGTAGTAGCAGTAGCAGTAGTAATAATAATAATAATAATAATAATAATAATAATAATAATAATAATAATAATTTGTTACTGGGTTGCCCCAGCCACTCCGGGCAGCTGCCCTGGACACAGAATTGACCTGTGCCTCCATTAGCAGCTGTGAGTACCAAACTTCCCCAAGCCTGTGTCCTGGTTTTTCAGGAGCAGTTACCCCAGAGAGTCCCCCACAAACAGTCTTGTTGGGGTTATGTCTTGTCGGGTTCAACCTCAATCTGTTGGCCTCCATCAAAACAAAGCTGGAGAATAGCGACTGATTAAAATGGTCCCTCCTCTTCCTATCCTCATCCACAAATTCTTCAGACATAGTTGAGGGACTACATATTGATTTTTGCCACAATTTTACTTGGCTAGTAGCAGACAGAAGAGGTGCCAAGACTACACCATCCCGGGGCCCCTGGTAGGTTTACTACAAGCCCTTTCCTGGTCTCTAATTTGCACAGATAGGTCTCTGATCACATACTTTAAATACCACTGAGTATACAAATGTGCATCACTGTCATGCATCATGTATAGCCTGTGGCTCACAAAACATAGCCCAGTGTCACATACAGGTGGTAACCAACCACAGCCCTCCCTAGAGTTCACACATTAAGAGGCACCAGAACAAACCTTACTACTCCAAAGTGGCATGTGTAAACAAAGACTGAATACAACAATACAGTGGTACCTCAGTTTTTGAAAGTAATCTGTTCCGGAAGAAAGTTCAAGTTCTGCAACATTCAAAAACTGAAAACTCAATACGGAAGCTGTGTGGCATGTTCAACTTTCGAGGTGTGTTTGAAAACCGAAGCATTTACTTCTGGGTTTACGGCGTTTGAAAACCAAAATGTTCATCAACAGACATGTTCAAAAACCAAGGTACCACTGTACATTTGTTTTGATCTTCAAATAATGCAAAGATAGAAAGTGCTTGGTGGGTTGTGTTGGTACAGCGTTACCACTGCTGGTACTACTGTCTCTAGAGCAGAAAAATTTTCTTGTCCTGCAGAGATTTTGTGTCCCAAAATTTGGCACCTAAACACATTCTGAAATCATTCTAAGTAAGCACTGGTCCTTGTTTTTGTAGTTGCACAGGTTGTTCTGAGTTGCTCAGAGTGGTTTGTATATATGGCTCTCCAGTAGTCTCCTGTCCAGGCATCACGGGGCCAGATCCACTTCTGGAGAGTCATCAGCATTCAGAACATCCACTGGGTGTAGTCTGGAAGTTGTATCTCCAGCATGGCCCACAGATCAAATTTCCTTTCATGGCAGAAAGAAACCTCTCTACGTGTGCCATGACTCCTACAAAGAAACAGCCTCTTGGTGTGTCTGTGTAGGGAATAACGGAGCCCTTGACCATCTACTTGCAGATGTCTTGAACCGCGGCTCCCTGACCATGGGCCACACTCCCTGGGGCAGATGAAAGCTGTGGTCTGAAACATCAGGAGGTCCCAGCTTAGGGATGACTGAATTACAGTCTGTGCAACAAGTCTCAGGAACCAAACTGGTCATTCTACTCCACTCTTTCCCCCCAGACTGTCTCTAAAATGGTATATGAACACTGCACACAATAACCACGTATTTATTTATTTTTTAAAAATAAATTCACCCGCATTCCCACATTTTTTAACCCTACACTTAGGACCCAGCAGATGAAAAACAACACTTTCCCCCCAATTCCCTGCATGGGGGGGGGGGGAGCATTAGAAATGTTACTTCTTTCTGGGGCTTTAAATACCAGCTGTTATATTATTTATTTAAAAAATAATGATTTTGTGATTTGGAATTACTAATATGCTGCAATTCAATTTGTGGATACGTTCTTAAATTGAGCCTTGAAAGCCCTTCAGATGTTCACAATGAAGCTGCAATAGCTCCATCAGCAATTTTGGGAGGCTCCCAAAAGTTTAGCTGATTTGGGTTATGTGGTGGAATGGCAGAAATTCTTAGATGATAGCAACTTGCATACTGCTGGTTAGGACACAAAGGAGATAAATGGGGTGAGGGATAATTCTGCCAAAACAGCTATGCTAATTAGGGATCAAACTAAACCGGAGGTGGGGAGAGACACCCACTGAATTCCCCCTCCTGGCCACACTGGGATGTCAGTGGTGACATTCACACTAGTGCCAGCTTATGAGCAAAACGAGGAGTGCTCTACTTTTATTTTCAAATGAGGCAAAGATGCCTTTCGTTTGACTAGGGACAGAAACAAAGTGAGGATGTATTTTTAATCATACGCCACCAGACAGATACAAGTCTCTTTGTGCATCCTGGCTTATTCTGAAATATCTGGAAGCAATTACAAGTACAGTCATACATTGGAAGCCAAACGGAATCCGTTCTGGAAGTCCATTTGACTTCCAAAAAGTTCGGAAACCAAGACGCAGCTTCCGATTGGCTGCAGGAAGGTCCTGCAGCCAATTCCGGTAGCCGCGGAAGCCCCGTCAGAAGTTCGGGTTCCAAAGAACGTTTGCAAACAGGAACCCTCTTATCATCAACCTCTTATCATCACTCCTGTGCAACTTTGGCCCAGTTCACACTGGTAATAAACCTGTCTGGGTTGAACCACTGTAAGAAGGAGTAGTGAATGTGGTCGGACTAAAACTCCCATCAGAAACATAAAAAGAACTCGTAGAGGAGACAGAGGTGCACCTAGGCTCCTCTGCGCCCTTGGCAAGGAGATGTAGCTGTGCCTCCCACCACGTCCAGACACAAAAAAGAGACATAATTCAGTCTTCACAAGCAACTCTTAAAGTGGGTGTTTAACAACACCGTCCTATTCAAAAGTAAATCCCACTGAGTTCAATGGGGCTTAGTCCTGGGAAAGTGGGTACACAGGACTGCAGCCTAAGTCTGGCAAGCCAGAGGCAAGAACTTCTGACAATACCTTGCTTGGCTTTTCCTTACTTCTGAGGAGGCACCAGCAGAAAGGCACTAACTTGGAGGTTGCTCCCCAGTGCACACTTTACTCAGACGTAAGTACGCTGGCTGGAAAGAAGCCAGCAGTGCCAGCACAGAGGCTGGCTGGGGAAGGGGCTCCGCAGGGCTGCTGTGAGGGCCCACTCATTCCTCCAAAAGAGGTGCAAATTTTGTGCCCTCTAGGTAAGCCTCTGAGGAGAGAAGCAAGAGTCATCTGGGCACTGGGCAAAGTAGATATTTGCTTGTTAGCACACATGGTATTCTTCAGAAGTGACACTGAGCACCATCTCAGCAGTTATGCACTTTTAATCTGTGAGAATTTAGCAACTCTCCCACCGGGTGATGGTGCCCCCTGAGATGAGCAGGTAAAGGTAAAGGGACCCCTGACCATTAGGTCCAGTCGTGGCCAACTCTGGGGTTGCTGCGCTCATCTCGCTTTATTGGCCGAGGGAGCCAGCGTACAGCTTCCGGGTCATGTGGCCAGCACATGACTTCTGGCGAACCAGAGCAGCGCACGGAAACGCCGTTTACCTTCCCGCCGGAGGGGTACCTATTGATCTACCTGCACTTTTTGGTGTGCTTTCGAACTGCTAGGTTGGCAGGAGCAGAGACAGAGCAACAGGAGCTCACCCTGTCGCAGGGATTTGAACCGCCGACCTTCTGATCAACAAGCTCTAGGCTCTGTGGTTTAACCCACAGCAACACCCGCATCCAGATGAGCAGGTGCCTCAATGCAAAACAAAATATTATGTTTGTCAAGAAGAAATGAAGATTCTGGAGCCAAACAGGCACCCTCCTAGAGAGAAAGCAGGTTTAAATTTCATCAATATGTTAACTTCCTTTTCTTAGGATGAGGCTGGAAGATGCCCTGTTGGGAGGCAGGAGGGCTCCTCCGAGATGACCTTGTTCACCATGTTTTCCAGCAGCCGGTTTGCTTGCCCATTCTCCGAGGGGCCTGGCACCCGCCGCATTCTTAGGCTGATCCCGGGAAGACTTACTACTTCCAGTCTACGCCTTGCCCAATATTTTGCGCGCAATCTCTTCCTCGAGAACTCCTCCAGCCCAGGGAGGGCCTGCCCATTCCCCCCGGGCCAACTCGGCCCCTTCGGAAGTTGCAAGAAACAGCTCTTGCGCCTCGCGCAAACCAAACGCGCACTCAGGCGGCGGCCATCCTAACCCCTCAGCTGCGGGGAAAGAGCCCGTGCAGGATGGCGCGCCGGGCCGGGAGCGCAGTCCCCCTCCGCGGCCAACCAAGGCCCGCTCCCATCCCGACGGAAAACCCTTCTCCTCTGGGGGGGGGGGGATCGGGGCCCCGGGGTCCCTGTCCGCTCTGGGGAAGCCCGTGCCAAACCACGGGGCCGACTCCGGGCAAGCGGCTCGGCAAGGAGGAGCCGCCCCCCCGCCCCGGGCCTCGGGCTCGCCAGCTGCCCGCGCGCCCCCCGCCCCCTCGGAGCCCCCGCCGCCGCCTACCTAGCGCCGCCGCCATGGCCGAGCCCCGCGCCGCCGCCTCTTCCCCGGGGAAGCCTCCCGGCCAGACGCGGCCGCCCAGCGGCGCCCAGAGACCCGCCCAGGCTCCACCTCCTCCCGCCGCCCGCCCGCCCGCCCGCCCGGGGAAGGAGGAGCCTCCTCGGCCTCCCAGCTCTTGAGACCCCGGGGCTCCAGGAAAGGCAGCTTCCCACATGGCATGCTGCGCCCTCGGGAACCAGGATGGCAGGGCATCCTCAAGATGTTTCCCTTTGCATCCCCACATGAAGAGGCATATGGGCCCTCACCCCACGGGCCACCCTGAGCTGACCACTGGGCAATTCCTGAGAATGCGCTGCCCTACCAGGCATCTTGCAGGGAAACATCTTCAAGGAGTCCCACCGGCTAATGTTACATATACTTCTTGTTGTTTAGTCATGTCCGACTCTTCGTGACCCCCTGGACCAGAGCACACCAGGCACTCCTGTCTTCCACTGCCTCCCACATATACATATATAGTACAGTAGATGCCAATTCAGAGTTTCTGTTTCTGGGCACACGTTGCCTTCCCAGCGAAGCCTCTGCCCCAACATGTGCTATGCGAGGGAGAAATAGCAGCTCTCCCGGGTCACCCATCACTCTGACAGGCATGTCATGAGTGCAGGAAGATGGCTGCTAGGAAAACAGTTTTAAGGTTCTAGAGTCAGCTAGGTAGCCCTGTTGGTCTGACGCAGTCAAAAACATTTTTTTTTTTAAATTGTCCAGTAGCACCTTAAAGACCAACTCAGTTTGTTCTGGGTATAAGCTTTCGGTTATAAACTTATGATCATAGGTAGCTAAGGACTCAAAATGGGGAGAGCTGTGACAAACCAATTTAGGTTGTAGAAAAGGAATCTATATGACCGGGGAGTAAGACAACACAACTCTCTTGAAGAAACATTTGAACGTAGGATGGAAAGACAATGCAGACAAGAGGTCACTTGTCTTTGAAGGTGTTGGCGGTAAGCTGCTTATTTATCCCATCCTGAAGAAAAAGAAAACCAAGAATGTTGCACAAGAGAGAAGCCAACCACCATCATTTCTTCCTCAGAAAGTTCACCCTCCACCCCAAGAGGTTTAGGCTGAATGGTGAGATCCAGACCGTGCTCCTTCTTCCTTACAGAGGATCACTGTGGAGAGGCGAGAACAGGACCAGCACCCTCTGGCCCCTGAGCATGTTTCTCAGCTGGCACCATGACAACAGGAGACGAACCATCCCTGAAACAGAGGGAGAAAGGAGACCTCACAGAATGGCAACCGGAGAGAGCTCTGTAAGGTCCTCTTTTATAAACCTCGCGGGTGGTGCCAACTCATTCCCTTATGGGCTCCCTAGGAAGAGGACCTTCCCCTTCTATGTTTACTATGAGGGAGGGAGAAAGGAGACGCCAGCCTGAGTCCTGAGCCCCCCAACATGACTGAGGGTGGCACTGAGCCCACCTCTTGGGACATTACAGAAAGGACAATACAAAGATATTCCCCCTGCCCAGGGATGTTCACGACCAGAATTATAGTAAACACAGGTAGAGAATAGATCCCTCCTTTCCCACAGAATATGGCCAGGAGCAATTATAGTGCATTACAGATGCAGTGGAATACAACTTTAAAAAACCGCCCAAAGAGAACTGTAAAATGCACTGCAGGCGGAAAGAACAGTGACTCTTCAATCTCAAGATACAGTGGTACCTCTGGTTGCGAACGGGATCCGTTCCGGAGGCCCATTCGCATCATGAAAAGCCCGCGACCTGAAGCGCCGTATCTGAGCAGGTGCGCAGCGTGATTTGGCGCTTCCGTGCATGTGCAAAGCGTGATTTAGTGCTTCTGCGCGAGTGGTGAAACCCGGAAGTAACCCTTTCCAGTACTTCTGGGTCGCTGCGGGACGCAACCTGAAAAAACGTAACATGAAGCAAACGTAACATGAGGTATGACTGTATTGTGTAGGACCTCACTGTCCTAGGCTAGCAGCTGAAAGCCAACAAATCTCCCGCTCAAAGTGAATTAAGAACATTGGTTCCTGCCAAAAAAACAGTGACCACACCTGCCAACTTCTTAAAGGAGATCCTGCTACTCAACAAGGAGAATTGCACCAATACCAGGCATGCTGCTGTTGGAGCAATGAACTCTGCAAGAATAGCAAAGTAGTCCAAGCAAGAGAAGGCAGGAGCATTGCAGACTCCCTCCTCCACTCTCTCTCAGAGACAGGCTTAAGACTGTGATTTGCTTTGCCCTCCCCATCGCTAATAACACAGAAGGCGAGAAGCCAAGAGAAGAGCCCTGGAAGGAAGGCTGAGTGGCTAACTGAGTGCTGGCTCCAACCCCTGTGAGCCCCAGGCGCCGTGAGAGAAAGCTTTGGGCCAGGAAAAGGAAAGGAAAAACTCACAAGAAAAACACTGTGCATTTAAATAACTAAGGGAAAAGGAGGGCCCTGGAAGAGGAGGAGGAGGTGGCAAAAGGCCTGCAAAGCCTGTCTGGTCCAGGTGAGGAAAAGTCATCCTACTCACTGAATGTCCCCCAATCCTCTCTGGAAAATTATAACCTGCTAAAAGAGCCAAGCACTTCTGTTTTCACAGCCATTTCAAATTAAGCAGCACAACCGCCTGCTTGTGCCATTCCATCGTGGACTGTAATATCTCAGCGTTTTTGCCAACATTTTAAAAGAGAAAGCACAGAAGCCCCATTTCCCACAAGAAAGTAATCTTGGTTAATTTCCTTAGATTACATGTCTGCTGCTGGGGCCTCTCCAAAGGACAAGCAAGCAGTCCTATTTGGGGGGGGGGGTGGAGAGGATGTTTTCCACATTAAAAAATGAGACCCAAGAAGGAAGTGGGAGACTCCCCAAACATGATTTGTTATCTCTCCCTCCCTCTCAGCTTTCAGATGGTATTTCCCTGTTCAGGAGAAGCTGAACAAATCTGCAGCGAAATAGGACGTTATTCTATAAAATTACTTTCATAAATGGGCCTAGCAGTCAAACATAGGGCACTGTGGCTAGAAATGCTACAAGAATATAAATGAGGAGCCCACACTTGCAGAGGGAAGGTCATGCAGGCTAAAGCTCAGAATGAGCTCAGGCTTGCAAGAGAAGTTAATAATAGAAAGTGGTTTTTTCACTAATGGCTGAAGAAAGAGAAAGACCAAGGAAGGAGAAGGTCCTTTGCATGGATGGAGATGGAGAAAGGCTGTTGGGTGATGGAGAATGCAGACCTGCTCATCACCTACTTCCAAGTTTCATAGAGCAAAACATCCTTTTCCAGTGCCATCCTTTGCATGTTTGCTCAGATGTAAGTTTCACTAAATTCACTGAATTTATTTCATAGTTTAGGATTGCAGGCTCTGGAGTTTCCCTCTCAGAGTGTGCTCTTTATCAGTTTGCCATGCACTCTTAGAGAGTCTTACCTGGACAACAAATTATTTACCTACAGTTAGCATGAAATGAGTAATGGCTGTATTGTAAGCGGAGACTTTAACTGGCAGCAAATAAAGTTCAGTGTTTGTTTCCTTGTATGAATGAATGAATGAATGAATGAATGAGCAAACTTTCTTTACTTCCAACATTTAACATACAGAATAAACCACCAGTTTTCAATACTTTGCTTGGTAATAATATGAACATTTGGGATCTTACTGGTCAGAAACAGCCAGGATTCACTCCTCCCAGGAGAGGGGAGAGAGGCAATAATGTCTCACCCTGAATGTAAGTGACCTGTTTGAAGGACTCTATGATTTGAAAACAGACGCTGCATGTACTTTTGTTACTTAGGAAAAATCTTAATAAGCACATTCACACACATACTGTTGAGCTGGAAGGGGTTCCGAGAGTCAAGTTCCCTGCAGTCCAGAATGGACTTTCTATGAAGCTGGCTATCTTTGCTACTTACTTGTGAGTAAACCAGAACATCTGTCATGTAAAGAATAGGCTAGGAAGTTTAGGATCAGAATAGTAATAGACCAGCGTGCTCTTCCGAGACGTGGGAGAGACTCGGGGAGTATAGGCTGCTTGTACACTCTGAGTAACTAATAAGGGAACTGCCTGGGAAACACAAAGGCGCGTTGGTCCCAGAGTCCCCAGGGTCTGCTGGGGAAATCAACAAGCTTCTTTGATCTTGGACAAGGAATTGGCAGCTGGAAGCTAGCCTTGCTTTCCCTAGCAATCTGTGTCACGGTTAAACTGAGGAGTGCCAAGTGCACTGGCTTGCAGCCTTTCCAAAAGTAATCTGTTTGGTGCACCCAGGTCCCCTCCCATAAGTGGGAAGCTGGTGGCAGCAACTACCAGAGAGTAAGACCCGTTGACAGCACTGTAGGACTGTTGGGTTGCAGTTGGACAAAGAAGGGGGTGGGGCAGAGTGTTTTCCCACCCCGTCACAGCTTTATCTTTTATCTTGATTTTCATTGTCTGCATGTGTTCTATATTTTAACTTGTAAGCCATCCTAGAAATATTTATGCAGAAGGGCGGCCTACCAATTATTAAAACAAACAACCTTTTAAAATCTATTCAGGAAAATCCAGCCTGCTGCATACTGAACAAGAGACACACATGTTTTGCTTTGTAGCAAATATTTATCTTTATCTGCAATTACAAATTTTAGGGTATTGTTGTTGGAAGCTAAAATGGTATCCATCTCATCAAATACCTTCCACCTGAGTTCTGAGATCCACAAACTCTTGGAAGTTCTGTGTAAACACAAGAAACAGAACAATGCAAACATTTGGTAGCAAGAATAATCCAGGAAGCTGGGGGGACTGACATCCTTGAGGACGGGAATGGGGAACCTGAGGCTCCCATATGTTGTTGGAGTGCAACTGTCCCTGATCCTTACGCTTATCCTTGGGCTGGTGCAGCCAACAACATCTCAGGGGCCACAGCGCCCCCCCCCCACTCAAGGAGACATGGATAGCTTTCCATGTAACAACAATAAATGTTATTCCTGACAGCACATTTATAATTATTCAAACTTGGTTTGAGAGGCAGTAAAGTGTCACCACCTTTCCAAAAGATGCTAGAAATTCTGAAGAACTGATACTAGCAAGGAAAAAAAGCAAGATGAAGTCAGATAAATATGGGCTGATCCACACCTTGTTTGATTTCTACTTCTAGCAATTACCATCGCCTTGATATTAGTAAAGGAGTGAATGCAGACAGACAGACAGACATATACTTACATAGGGTAGATCTGGCAGCCATAAAATATCTCCAATGCAATCCAGTCATGACTATAGCAATGAAGTTAGACAAGGCACCATGACCAACTTGGGTTGGATTAGACCCAAAATGAATAAAAAGCAGCAGAATTTATGCAATGCAACATATACATTATATATTTGAAGATATTTCTTACAAGAACCCCACTGGTAAGAAGTTTTCAATGGAAGCCAGACGGGCCATTATCAGGGATGGAAGGAATGGGGCAAATTTTGCTGGTGGGTTGCTTGAAAAGGAGGCAGAAAGAGACCACTCCTCTCCCCAACCACAAGAACAACACAGAAATCACTCCCCCACCCACCCCTGCTTGAACCCAGAAGCCTTAAGAAAGCAGTTTCCCTTGCTATGGGGGCTTATCTCTGTTTGGATCATGGCCAGGGACTGAAGAGATGGGCCTCACTGCCCAACCTATAGAACCTTCCCCACAAGAACTGCTTCCCAGTGCCAGTAAGAGAAAGATAGCAAGAGAGTAGCAAAGGCATATTTCGCTTGCGGTCACGGGGAGCAGGGAAAGCAAGACAGACGCTTGCCTGGCCCTTCCTGTCTGCACATAAGGGACACACTTTTTGCAGGTGTGCTTGTTCCCTGCCTGGGTGCTTAGTTTGCTTCTCAGGAAGGCCCTGACATTGCATACAAGGCCAGAGCAATGGTGCTAAGCAGAACAGTCCACTTCTCTTCCTTCTTGTGAGCCTTTCTTCCTTAAGGCTCCTTGAACGAAGAGAAGTTTTAAAAGAAAGAAAGACAACAAATGCTATTTGGTGGGGTGTTTTGTGAGCTCAGTTACAAGCTTCCAAAAAAACCTGTTGCTTACTAGCCAGGCCAGGCCTCTTCACAGGCTAGCCATTTGAGAAGTGGCCCTCCACCATGTCCTGACTGCCCCCCCCCCGGCACGCTGGGACGGTTTTGCAGGAGTGGGTTAATATATGGGCTGGAGATTTTGAAAGCTAGACTGAAGAAACCTCTCTCTGTGGACAGTTTTGGCTTAATGAATCCAGTCTCTGTGTCAGCTTCTGCTGACCTTTGAAAATCCTTTCCAAGTCCTGTGATTCTATGGCAGCAAATGTTCAAGCACAGAACATTTGTGAGACGCAGCTCAAATCTCTGGCAATTGGCTTGGTGCAGAATGTTTTAGCTTGTGTAATGCAGCTACACAAAGGGACCTCAATTCACTGCTTGAGGCATAAGACAAGAGGGTCTTTATAAGTCCCAGAGTGGGATACACAGAGCATTCTTGTTTCTTCAGAAGCACACAGGAACCCTCCATTGAAAAACTAGCTGCCCTCACAATGCCAGCTACCAAGTTTCCACTGCTGGATGTTTTTGATGTTTACATTTAATTTGAAAAGCCAGGGGGAACTACATACTGCTTGAAGAAGGCTACCTGCTTTTCAAAATGGGATTAGCTGTTCGTGGGCCAGATTGCTTACCTGACACACCACTTAAAAGTAGAGGAAGACACATTTTCACAGTGCTCTTTTGTGCAAACCAGGACGTAGCCTCAAATGGACAAATGCAATATGTAAACTGGCCAGTTGTGGATATCTTCCACAGCAACTCCTGGGATTGCAGCAGTATTTTGCTCTGTATTTTATAATTTTATAGTACAGTGGAACCTCAGTTTTTTAACATAATCTGTTCTCGAAGAACGTTTGACTTCCAAAACGTTGGAAATCAGGGGCAAGGGGCAGTCGGCAAAATCCACTGAGAAAAAAGAAAAACATGCAGCGGAAGCCGTTTGACTTCTGAGGCGTGTTCAAAAACGGAAGCAATTACTTCCGGGGTTTTGGCGTTTGGCTTCCGAGAAGCTTGAAAACCGAGGTTCCACTGTATTATGATGTTTTAATGATACCAATGTGGTATTTTAAATGAGCTGGTGGTTTATAAGTAGTCTTATAAAATAAATAAATCAATAACATAAAATAATCCCAGGAATGCCCAAATTGTGAACCTGAATCTTCCAGCTCACCTAAGACAGGCTGAACCCCTATTCCTTAGCCTGTCTCTGCCTTGCCCATTCCCAACGTCAGAACTTGAAATTAGAAGATTGCAGGTTCCTGCCTATGAAGACCATTCCAAGAAACCTCATGGACATAACTGGGAGGGGCTTACAAACATACCCCATTTCTCCAGCTAGGTATTAGTAATACAAACCAGAACAACATGCTTATCCAGGATTAAATCCTAAATGAACTACAGTGGTACCTCGGGTTAATAACTTAATTCGTTCTGGAAGGCCGTTCTTAACCTGAAACTGTTCTTAACCTAAGGTACCACTTTAGCTAATGGGGCCTCCTGCTGCCACCCAGCCGCCGCCATGCAATTTCTGTTCTCATCCTGAAGCAAAGTTCTTAACCCGAGGTACTATTTCTGGGTTAGCCGAGTCTGTAACCTGAAGCGTCTGTAACCTGAAGCATCTGTAACCCGAGGTACCACTGTATGTTCCACTGGCATTGAACAGAAGGAGCTGAAGGCTCAAGGGAGCTGCTGATTCAACAACCAGGGTGCTCAATTCCCTTTCATGGCCATTCGCATCTCCACTGCCATAACTCCTTCTGCTGGAGACCCAAGCATCAGTGGCAGGGGCACCATCTATGTGGGGCCATGGGGCGTGCTGACGTCATGCGTGCATGTTGTGGGGAGTGCACGCATGTGTGTGGTGACATTGCATGGCCCCAGACCCCTCAATCATGGGAGGCAAGCCTGATCAGTAGTGTCCTGACCCTCAATCTCACCAATCCTTCATTATCTGACTCACAAACAGGTAAGAACACAACATAAGAACAGAAGCATTCAGTAAATGCAGAATTTAAACCTGCAGACAAACATGATGAATAAATTAGCAGCAAGGCACACAAAAGGTACCTTACGATAGCACAAAATGCAGGGTGCAGAAAAAGCAGTTATTCTCACAGCGACATAGTGGGGGGAAATAGCACAAGATAGACAGAAAAGTGCATTCCCTGAGACCACCAAGGGAGTTCATGGATGAAATTTGAACCAAGAGCTTCTGGGCTCAAAGAAGACACTAGCTCAGTGCAGACTAGAGCCCTTCTCACACATTCATTTAGATATAATGTATGGATATGGGAATGGGGTGGGCAGGATCTTGGGTGCAGGATCTCCTCCAGATCTACAGTCATGTATTATAATGTGCTCAGAGCGCTGCAGCATTTATGCTTACTGTCCAGCTGCCTTGGTCTAACTGAGGTGAATGGCAGGGTATATTTTTAACAAACAGAGGAGAAAACAGGAACATACTCATGGAGTAAACATTAAAAACTAACTTTCTTTAAGGTCCTATCAGTGGCTTCTGTTTTATAGTTTCCAAAGAGGAATCTCACACCAGTTTAATCAAAAACTTGGATGAACCTAACAAGCCAAAGAATTCTGGGGCATCTATCTGACAGATCTTCATAGAAATAGTCTGGTTGCAGATCATTTGTTTTTTCCAAGTCATTTTCACTGACAGTGACAACATATTTTGGCATGCAGAAACAGAAAGCACCCTGCTTGACTGAACATGCACAGATCATAGTCCTCTCTGACAAACATGTTTTTGTCAAGGAGAAAAGGGAAAAATACCACCAGAAACAGTTCATTTACGAACATGCCCAATAATAGAAGCTCCCTCTGAGAAGTTCTGTCCAGCTCTAGAAATAGCACAAAGTATGGCAACTTGTGCTCAATTGGTCCCATTTTGCTAAGAGGATCTCCAGGCTTCTGTTACCTGCCCCTAGTAGGTATCACCGCCTCTACTGTGATGTTTCTGTATGTATATTATTTAGGTTAGATGTGCCCCCTTCTCTTTGCCTAGGTGGGAATATGGATGGCTCGGTGGTCTTAATCTATTTCATCCTGTTTTTATATACCCCCCCCTCTTCCCACTCCTGTGTGACTGCATTTATGTGGACGGCCACAAAATATATAACTACATAGACTGTCCTCCCTCCCTCCCCTCGCTGGGGCTGCTGCCCAAACCAGGGAAAGGCTGCAGCGCAGAAGCACCAGGATGTGGTGGGCGGCAGCATCAAGGGGGTGGGTGGGAGGACAGTGGCTGCTCTCGGTTGCCCTCTTGCCCAGCTTGCAGCAGGGCACCACAGCTGAGATGGCTTGGCAGCCTTGGGGTGGAGCCTGCAGGCAACCCAAGCACCCCAACCCCCACTTGGGAATGAGGTGCCAGTGCGTGGAGAGGCAGCGGGGAGGGCCAGGGGGAGGGAAGGTCAACCTGTCCAGCTTAGCCTCAACCCCTTATTGCTCACCTGGTGCACCTTACTGCACTCCCGCCCCCACCATGCACTGGGGGGGGGGGGTTTGCCAACTTCCAAGCGTCTCTACTCCAGAGACACTTGTCTCTCTTTCTTCTCTCCCTATTAAAGTGGGGTGCTCCCCACTTTACACAGTTTCACTTACATGCACAAGCTCCTGGAATGTAACCCCTGTGTAAACGGGGGGGGGGGGGAAATCCCTGTAATAATAATCGAGGTGAGTATGGATGCATGTGCAAGTTCACACTCGGACACCCCACACTCCAAAAGCCTTCTGTATTGAATAGATTATATAACTCTGAAGGCTGTGCTTTATTAAGATATCATTTATGCAATGAAATGTTTCAGTAATTAGCATAGTAACACTGCTCAAGCAGCCAAAATGACTGAATTTGCAGACTGTCCACAGAAATGTTAGCAGCAGGAAAAATATTCTATAATTTTTTTGTTCTCACGAAGCGCCAAACTTCATCAACCATGCAGGAGAAAATATACCGGTACTTAAAATGTCACCTATGAGCAGAGTCCACATTCAGGAATATGTGTACCTGGATTCTCTGTAAATGATTAACTGTTTTAGCTGACAAAACATGCAAAGCTATATATAGCATCTGATCCAACTCAGGCCTCTTGCACACTTCAGCAATTTTATTGTTGTTAATGCTGCAATAGGTCTGGGTCTCTAGGGTGATCAAATGCAAAGAAGAACGAAGTCCCTGTATTTTCAACAGCTATACAGAAAAGGGAATTTTGGCAGGTGCACCTTGCCATGTGAGAGTCTGAAGAGACATGTCAGCTGAAATTCCGTCTTTTATATGACCATTAAGTGCACAAGATACCTACTTTTTTATCTATTTATACTCCCTGTTTTACTTCCCGTTATTAATGTTAAGCAAACAGTTGAAGAAGCTGCAGCTATTTTGCACAAGGAAAGTCTAGTCTGTACTGTGGAACAATTCTAACAGTTCTAAGAGCACAGCTCTGAGAGGCCAGAGCTGTGAGGACAATGGCAGTGGCACCCACCTGAGAGGCGCCAGAACTGAGCTCCGGTGAGTTCTGGCTGAACAAACCCTGGTTGTAAGATATAGAAGCAAAATACAAAAGACGCTGTCTCACCATAGGGAGTCTCTGGTGATACTGGAAATGCTGGAGTAGTGTGGAGCTTTTCATTCCCATTTTTTGTTGGTGAGAAGATGCTGCTGTCTGCTTCATCCAGGTCTTTCTGACAGTGTTCAACACGCCTCTGGAATATAAAATAGAAACATGGAGGAAGCCCATTTTTCCCAGGCATGATCAAGTCAGCCTACATAAACCTTTTGCCCCACTTTTAAAACGGAAAGATCTCAGCGCTCCTAAAGCCGCAGACAAGTGGACACATGCAGCCCAGTCACAGTTAAGCTGGGGAAATGACCACTGACCCCATTGCCAGATTTACATCTCCTGGGTCCAAAGTGGTAACTACAACAACAGCACAGGGCTGCTTCCAAATCTTTGAAGGCATGCAGACAATCCCAAAAACAGTGATAGATTAGGCATCCTTACTCAAGTAATACTTTCTTACCTGGGGTGTATGGGGTGTCAGGGGAGGGGAAGTACCTCTGGTGGGGGACACGCAGTGCTCCTTCTTGGGCAGTTTGCTCATCTTTGCCCCCCCCCCCGCACTCAGTTCTCACCTGCGGCTCCTAGAAGCTGTCAGCAGGTGACAGCGGACACACCCTGGGGGGAAATGGCTTCAAATGCCTGGCTAAACAGGTGAGGTTGACTGATGGGTCTGAAACCCTTGGTGAGTGAGGGACATCCCTGCATGCAAAGACAGGCTGTGGCGGATTGAGTGGACAAGACCAACACTGGGTCCAATGGTCAGTAAAGCGCTTCCTGCACCTGCTGCTGAGGGAAATGAGGGGCAGGTGGGGCTTGTCATCTTGGAAAGGGAGCCTGTCTAGGACAATGCTGATCCTAAACCTTCACTGCCTTGCAGCCATACTCATTCTTGAGAAAAGTTTCAGGAGTAAACCCTGAGGAACAATCCAAACCCACTGCCTTGCGGAACATCTTTGAGAGAAGAAAAGGTGAAGGAGTAAACTAGAGTAAACAAATCTGGAATGAAGGCCCTAAGGCAATGGAAACAAACTCCTTTGTGCCTAGCAAGCTGGTACATCGGGACCATGTGTCCTGGCTTGTCCACCAGCCTGTTACAGGTCAATGACTCATGGAAGATGGCCATCATTGACCGTGAGCTGAAAAGGCTCAACACTGACCTTGCCGCTCTACAGGACACCAGACTCACTTCGAATGGCAGCCTCTGAGAGTAAAACCACACCTTTTTCTGGCAAGGAGGGCAAGTTCACGGCATAGCTTTCACAGTGAGGAATTCTCTTCTGTCTGTGACAGAATCACCAGCCTGAGGGCTCAGAATGCTTGCTTTCCCTCCGCCTCTCAACAACCTCCGGTCTGGTTAGCATCTTGAGTGTCTAGGCTCCCACTTTGTGCTCTGACCATACAGACCAAGGACCAGTTCTAAGAGGAGCAAGACCAGGTTGTCAGGAGGGTCCCAGCCTGAGAACACCTATTCCTGCTGAGAGAATTCAGTGCTAGAGTTGGGAACGATCATCACACATTGGACACTGCATAGGCCACTTTGGTATTATTGGCAGCATGAAGGAAAACGGGCTTGAACTGTGCGCAGCCTCTGCACCACGAGAACGTTCTTCTCTACCAAGGCAAAACATTGAGTCCTGGAAACAGGCAATATCAGGCCACAGGAACCAGCTGGACTTGATTGTCACCAGGCAATCAGCATTGAACTGTGTTTGTGCCACACGGAGCTACCACAATGCTGACTGTGACACAGATAGTCACTCCCTGGTGGCAAGAAAGATCCATCTCCAGCCAAAGACAGCCCAAAGCCCAAAGCAGAAAGTGCGGCCTTGAATCAACACTGCCAGAACAGTCATGCCTGAACTTTTTGAGTGCTTCCCTGATTTTGTTGAACAAGCTCTACTGACCTGCACCAGACATAGTGTTGAAGCAAGGTGAGACCGCGTCCAAGAGGCAACCTACAACACAGCTATGTCCTCCTTGGGCAACAGAAACAAACCAACTCCTGGCTGGTTAGAGGCTGGCATTAAAGGACATGGAATCTGTTATTGCTGTGAGGCCCTCCTCAACTACAAGTGTGTTCCCTGTGAAAATACACTTGCTACACTGAGAAAGGCAAGGAGCGATGCCCAGCGGATTGCCAGACGATGTGCCAATGACTCCTAGAGCTGTGCCAGAGCATCCAACTTGCTGCTGACACCAGCAACATTCGCCAAGGATGTGCTCTACGGGGAGCTGGCCTCATGCATCAGACCCATTGGCAGACCAACTGTGTTACACAAAGGTACCTGCAAACATGACATGAAAGCTGGCAACATCAACCCCGCCATGTGGGACTCCCTTGTAGACAACAGCAACACCTGGAGACAACCAGTCAGGTCACATATCGACAGCAGTGACCAGAGGAGGAATGACTGCTGAGAGGAGTGCAGAAGGAAGAAACACCATGGTACACCTGCAGCAGCACCACCGGATGTCTTCCTCTACCCCAGCTACAACAAAACATGTCTCTCCCCTATCAGCCTCTACAGCCACAGCAGGTGCTGCAACCTTCCAACAGCTTGGCCTCACCCCCAAAGGCGCACTCTTCCATTCTCTCTCAAGACAGATGGATGCCAACCAACTTTCTTACCTCATTTGACTCCCCTCCAGGCCTGTATGAACCTAGTCTTTCTGCAGAAGGCTCGGCCCATTCACACTTTGGATATAATGGCTGGGCTGAGACATTGTTCTCAAACTGTGCCCGGCTTAACTTCTTGTTTAGTCCACTCAATACGTCATCTGCTTGAGAGCCTGGAGATACAAACACACGGAGAAGCTCGATCTGGTTACACGTTAAACATTCAGACAAATAAGGTAAAGGTAAAGGGACCCCTGACCATTAGGTCCAGTCGTGACTGACTCGGGGGTTGCAGCGCTCATCTCACTTTACTGGCCGAGGGAGCTGGCGTACAGCTTCCGGGTCATGTGGCCAGCATGACTAAGCCGCTTCTGGCAAACCAGAGCAGTGCACGGAAACGCCATTTACCTTCCCGCTGGATACCTATTTATCTACTTGCACTTTGAGGTGCTTTCGACCTGCTAGGTTGGCAGAAGCAGGGACCGAGCAACGGGAGCTCACCCCGTCGCGGGGATTCGAACCACCGACCTTCTGATCGGCAAGTCCTAGGCTCTGTGGTTTAACCCACAGCGCCACCCGCGTCCCTATTCAGACAAATACTTTGCAGCAAAATCTATTGGGCGATATAAAAAGTGACCACCAGGTAAAGTGAGTTTGCAGTAAAGGGATGTAATTCATTGCCAAGGATAAAATCAAGTAGATTTACTTAAAATGGCATCACTGACTGCAGTGTCATCAGCAAACCTAGCCAAAGTAAATTCTAACATTTTGCATTCCAAGTGAGCCCTGGTCAGTACTTGCCATATGTCATCCCTGTACTGCTATTTGCTCATAAAAAGGAACTAACACCGGTTGCTGAATAAGACATTCTTCCTTGTTTATCAGAAATGCTACAGCTGTCAGCACATGCGTGTATTTTTATGTAAGCGCAGGGGAGAAAGAAATGGGGAAGACATAGCAGGGTGGAAAATGGAAGCTTCCCTTTTTAAGCACAGCCTAAGGGAAAGTTAGGCTAAAAGCCCCTTTTCCATCCTAAAATGTTTTCTTTCCAGGGAACAGGCAAAAAGTGGTCTGCTTTAGTACACTGTTTATGATTCAATTTATTATTATTTTTAATATATTTCTATTAAAGATTTCTTGGTTTACAAAAGTTATGTGCAATGTTTCTTTTTTTCAAGTTACATTTTCTACAGGTCAGTTTCACTTGTTGAGACATTAGTGTTACATTAGGAAGAAGAGGGGGAAGAGGGGTTGGGTGGCAATGCTTCTATTCTATTTACTGTATTTGTGGGGTTTCGTGTCAGTGTTGCTTGTGCGGGTTCTCCTTACTATTCGCTTGTATTCCTTTGGTGGTGAGAGAGGTTGGGGTTGGCCTAGGGTGTGATTGTTGCTTGTTTGTGATGAACTTTGTTTTCGTGTGTGAGTGAGGTGTGTGTGTGCTTTTGGATCAGGTTAGACAGATTGATTCGAATGCTGTTGGCGGGTTCCTGTTGTTGTCTTGCTGGGCTGTGTATGTGATGAAGGCGTATTCTTCTATTTGTCCCTGTGTCAGTTTCAGTTTGTTGGTTAATTAGGGCTGTTTCCCCTACTATTTGGTACCACTCGTCCAGGCTTACTCCTGACAGGTCTCTCCAGTGTCTGGCTATGATGCTTCTGGCTGCTGAGAGTAGGTGGGTTATGAGCTCTTTGTGGTGTAAATGGGCATTATTATCTTGGAAGCTGTTTAGTAAGGCCAGTTCTGGGGTGACTTCTAATACTTGCTTAGTTGTTTTGCATATTTCTTGTATGACTGATGTCCAGAAGAGCTGGATATTCATAATTCAAGTTATGAAATATCTTATCACCACAGAAAACTTGGATGATCCAATTTTAGAAATAGCACAGTAAACATTTGCCGCTTTCCTGGCTGGAGGGGAGAACTGGGGTGAAAGGGAAGGGAAACACCTGAGAGACATTAGCCTGAACCCTGAGATTGGGTTTACTTCCGTTCCCATCAGATATTCCGCTGAGAGTGGCCTGGCCAGTATAAAAGAACTAAAAAGTGGAAAGGCACCGGGACTGGATGGATTCACAGCAAAATATTATAAAGAAATGAAATACGCCCTGCTTGTACCGTTGAAAGAAGTGATGAACAATATATTAAGAAAAGGAAAATTACCAGAAACATGGAAAGAAGCATATATTACATTAATACCAAAACAAGATTCGGATTTAACACAAGTAAATAACTATAGGCCGATTTCGCTGTTAAATAATGATTACAAACTATTTGCAAGCATACTGGCAAATAGATTGAAAAAGATATTGAATGAGATAATTCATAAGGACCAAGCAGGCTTTTTACCTGGCAGACAGATGAAAGACAACATAAGAAATATATAATGAGATGAAAAAAAATGTTGAAATATACATTTATTAAGAAACCAGAAGTATTTTTACTTGGCATTGTAGGAGATGATATAAACAGAAAGGACTGTAAATTGTTTTTATATGCAATGACGGCAGCAAGAATATTATTGGCAGAAAAACGGAAGCAAGAAGAATTACTGACAAAAGAAGAATGGAGGATGAAATTGATAGACTATGCAGAATTGGATAAACTAACTGGAAGAATTTGAAACCTGCGGGACCAGAGATTCACAGAAGACTGGTGTAAATTTACGGACTATTTGAAATGTAATTGTGATGACCAGATTACATTTGTAGGTTTGCAAGATGTTTTGTGAGGTAAATTATTTGAATTATTGCAAAAATGGTTAAAGAGGTGGATTGTGAGTTAAGATAATTAAAGGCAATAGGAATTTAAGAAATGCAGAAGAAATGATAAAAATGGTGGATCATCAGAGGTGCTGATGGAAGTCCAAAAATATTGTATAAGATGTGAAGTTCTCTGTAATGTATAATAATTGGTATGTTGAAATTAATATATATATATATATATATATATATATATATATATATATATATATATATATATATAAAGAGAGAGAGAGTGGCCTGGCCAGAGGCATTAGCCAATGGCCTCTCAACCCCTGGATCAGCTGTGAACGAAGCCATTTCTGTTGGCCTTAAACTGGGAAGAGCAGCTTCCTCCTCCACAAACCGGGCAGAGAACACAGCGGCTATTTTCTGAGATCTGCTTTTCATCAGCAAGATTCTCCTAGAGATGTTTCAGTGGTCTCTGAAAATACAGCACATTTGCATCTTATGTGGGGGTGATGTTTGGGGGATGGTGCGTGTATGCAAAAGTGAGTATACATGAGTATGCGTCCCCTTGGAACTGCCCCTGTGTGAGCATCCTTACCTTTGCGGAGCTGGAGGAGAGCTTTGAAGCTCTCCACCTTGCTTACTGGGCAAGTCCTGCTCAGCACGCAGGGTCAGCGATGCTCTCGCCAGACCTTAAAGGTCTTCCTTGTTGAGCCCGATTTTGATGTCACAGCCACGGTTAAAGCACAAATGCTTCCAAAAGTCTTTCAGAGCTTAAAAGGGATGGGGAACACAAACACACACACACACGAAACACTACACTCAGATTCAAAGCACTCCCAATGTTTGGTGCTTTCCACATGTCTCATTATTTATGGTATTTGAATATTTTGCTGGGACGCGGGTGGCACTGTGGGTTAAACCACAGAGCCTAGGACTTGCCGATCAGAAGGTCGGCGGTTTGAATCCCTTTACCTTTACTAATATTTTGCTGGAAGCCGCCCAGAGTGGCTGGAGAACCCAGCCTGCTGGGCAGGGTATAAATAATAAATTATGATGATGATGAATTTTTACATCTTTTTTTCTTTTTTACATATTGCTTGTATTTTGAGAACTCTGTTCATAATAAAAAGGAAAGATTTATACAGGGAGTCTTTCATAATTATTGTCTCATGAGTTTCTCCTAAGGGGAAAAAAGTAAATGAATAATGACATTTCCACCCCCATAAATGGCAAATCACAAGTAAAGTACCTGCATTATAGACAAAATAAAAAAGTAAGTCAACTTCTCCTGGGTCTATGTATGCTGCTAAGGAGACAGAATGCTGGGCAAGATAGAATACTCCCAAATAATTAAGATTTATTCTGAGCAGCCCTAAACCTTGCTTCTGACCATCTTCCCATTGTGGAGGCACAAACACATGCAGTCCCCTATATACAATGGGGGGGGGGGGTATTTGTACAATCACACAAATAGGATATGCTCATTCCAGCTTGGGAGGAGGACGGAGCAACTAACTCTGTGAACAGCTCTTTCTTATTAACTTGGAGGTGCCACTGTAACTGTCTCCAAAATAAACGCTGCTCACAATTCCAAAAATGTTCACAACTCTAGACTGTCTTTATACTGTACACCTTTAGGTGCCAGGCCAAAATGTCTCTCTTCCACCAGGCCTTTGGCTTCATTAACATCTTATACCCTTTTTTTAATGTGTTTGTGGGAGGAGTGAGGGAGGGGGTTTACTGGTTTGTGCTTTTTTCTTCTTGTTTTTCTTATATATTTTGTGAGAGCTAAAGATGAAGGGCGGTACACAAATTTAACAAATAAAATAACAATAAATAAATAAATATCTGAATATACTCTCCCCTTACTCATCTGTCTCCCCAGCCTGAACCCCACAGAACTAAAGCAACTTAAAGGAATGAGAACTACTTGATGGGTCGCCTGCCATTCTCACCCCCCCCCCCCGACATCTTCTCCTAGGGAGGATGTGGCAGAAGAAGTGACATGAGAGACCCAAATCGTAACAGGGAAGATCTGATTGGCCACTTTGAATCTTGGGATTTCATGGTCTATGCGTGCCTCTTTGGGTTTAATATAATGATTGAAATATAAAGATAGAATTTATTTTGATATAAGGTGTAGAAAAAAACATATTAATGAAAAAAGATACAGTGGTGCCCCGCAAGACGAACGCCTCGCAAGACGGAAAACCCGCTAGACGAAAGGGTTTTCCGTTTTGGAGGCGCTTCGCAAAACGAATTTCCCTATGGGCTTCCTTCGCAAGACGAAAGCCCATAGGGAAATCTCCGGGACAGCGGGGAAGCGCAGCGCGTCTTCCCCACTGTCCTCGGACCTCCTCCCGCTGCCAGGCTTCGGAAGGCTGCTCCGAAGCCTGGCGTGGGGCGGAGAGGTTTTTTAAAAACCCCGGGACAGCGGGGGACTTCTCCGCTATCCGGGGCGATTTTAAAATGCTGCCGGGTGGCAGCGCTGCCGCCCAGCAGCATTTAAAAAAACCCGGGACAGCGGGTTTAAAATCGCCCCGGGCGGCGCGTTTCTCTGCTGTGCCGGAGGGCTTTTGAAGGCAGGCGGGGGGAGCAAAGACTTTCGCCCCCCTCCCGCCTTCAGAAGAGGTCCTGGAGGTCTTCTGAAGGCAGGCGGGGGGCGAAAGTCTTTGTTCCCCCCTGCCTGCCTTCCTGTTCTCCGCTGTCCCGGAGGGCTTTTGAAGGCAGGCGGGGGGGGGGGGGAGCAAAGACTTTCGCCCCCCGCCTGCCTTCAGAAGAGGTCCTGGACCTCTTCTGAAGGCGGGCGGGGGGCGAAAGTCTTTGCTCCCCCCTGCCTGCCTTCCTGGGAGAGCGGAGAAACGTGCAGCCTCTCCTTGCGGAGGGGTTGCGCACAGCTATGGAAGAAGGCAAGGCAGCGAGCGGGATGGATCCCGTTCGCTGTTTTGCCTTCCCCTTTAGCCCCGCGCAGCCTCTCCTTGCGGAGGGGTTGCGCGCAGCTATGGAAGAAGGCAAGGCAGCGAGCGGGATGGACCCCGCTCGCTGTTTTGCCTTCCCCTTTAGCCCCGCGCAGCCTCTCCTTGCGGAGGGGTTGCGCGCAGCTATGGAAGAAGGCAAGGCAGCGAGCGGGATGGATCCCGCTCGCTGTTTTGCCTTCCCCTTTAGCCCCGTGCAGCCTCTCCTTGCCGGGAGACACTGCGCAGGGCTTTCCTGGCTTTTCTGGGAGGTGGGGGAATTCCCCCACCTCCCGCAAAACCGGCAGAAGCCGCGCGCACTTTAAAAGGGCTGCACGGCTTCTCCTGGCTTTCCTGTCCCCGACGGCTTTTGAAGGCATGCGGGGGGAGCAAAGACTTTCGCCCCCCGCCCGCCTTCAGAAGAGGTCCTGGACCTCTTCTGAAGGCTGGCGGGGGGCAAAAGTCTTTGTCCCCCCTGCCTGCCTTCCCAGGGGCTTTTAAATCGCCCCGGACAGCGGAGAAGTCCTCCGCTGTCCCGGGGCGATTTTAAAATGCCGCCTGCCAGCATTTTAAGATCGCCCCGGACAGCGGAGAAGCCCTCCGCTGTCCCGGGGTTTTTTAAAATGCTGGGGGGTGGGTGGGAAGAAAAGCCCTTGTCCCCCCCCCCCAGCCTTCAGAAGAGGTCGGGGGACAGACTGTCCCCGGACCTGGTCCGAAGTCGGTTTCCATAGGAACGCATAAATTGATTTTCAATGCATTCCTATGGGAAACCGTGCATCGCAAGACGAAAAACTCGCAAGAAGAAAAAACTTGCGGAACGAATTAATTTCGTCTTGCGAGGCACCACTGTAAATGACTTCAGTTCCATCCCAATGTTCCAGAGATCTGTAATAGGGAGATACTGAGATACTCCATTTCTCAGTGGCAAACTTTTAACATATTCACACTATGCAATGGCAAATGGAAGCTTTTAACCACTGAAGAAAAACACATTTCATTGATGCATCATGAAGAATCACTCACCCTGCTGAGGCAGGTTTCTGTCCAGGACCTCTGCCTTCCCATGGGATCTGGGGCTCATCCCAAACCCTCCCATGTCCATTTGAGGGCTGGCAAGGCCATTCAGCTGACTTGTGTCTCTGCTTATTGTCTTGATACATGTGGGAATAGGCTCAAATGTTGGGTCCAGTTCTAATATTAATCTATTAAGCTGCTCAATGGACTGATCAATATCCAGGGTGGGGGAGGATGGCAAACCTGCTGAATCGTTTCCCACGTTCAATCCCAGCTCAAGGTTGTGTTGTAATTTTAAAACCTCAGGGCCAGGGAATTGTGCTATCTTGCTGGACGGTGGCACACTCCCAAGACTCCTCTGCACAGCATCTCTGCTGCTGGATCCCCGCGCAGGGGTATCTGGACCTCTGGCTTGGCTGCGCAGGTTGCCGGAGTTCTCAGCCACACCACGAATACCAAGCCGTACTTCATTCTCTGGGCTGTAAGCGTACTGGTGAGCGACGACCATTTGCTGTTCCCGCACCCATGTCTGGGTTGGGTAGCCACTGAGGCTGTAGGCCTGCGGCTCGGTGGAAACGGCAGTATTTCTCGGCAGCTGCTGAGACTGCTTTGGGTCGGTGCCTCCAAAGTGCCTCTCATATCTGGCGTCTCCAGCAATGTCCAAATCTGGGACCAGAGTGTTGCTGTACTCCTCCTCCAAAGTATTACTTCCAAAGCCATCTGACAGAAGAGAATTCTGGCTGCTTTTGTGGCAGCGGAAGTTTCCAAGGTGGTTGGAATGCTGCCCTTCGGAGGAGGACAAAGTCCCAAGGCTGCCCACGCTGTGGAGCTCGTGGCTGGACACCTCGTCATCCAGAATGTCTGTTTCCCTGTCCTTGTGCTTGGCCCCTCCATTCACATGAACCTGGGCGGGTACTATGTGGCGAGTCCCACTGAACGTGCTTTGGGCATCGGTCATATCCTTAGGAGGACTGGCTGAGTGCTGCAGACCAAGGCCGCTCAGCAATTGCTCCAGCCCCTCTTTCTCCAGGGGGCTCAGGACACTCTGGGTTTCTGGCAGGGGACGCTCTTCAGTCCTGTCCGTCCTCAGAGAGGCTGTAGAGTGTCCCGAGTCGCTGCCCACGGACAAGGCATAGTCCCTGGGGTCAGGGCTGGTAACTACAGCAGCCGGGGCCCTGCGGGGAAAGGGGCTCTCACAGCAGCTTTTCTTCCTCGCTTCAGCATACAAGTTGCCCCCCGTGGGGTCCTGGGTGCGCAGCACTGCAAAGAAATACAGCAGGCATTATATAAGACGAAACAGAGTAGAGTTGGGGAAGGGGGGCAAGAAGAAACTATTTAATATTGTTTATTATTATTTATTAAAAATTTTGGTTGCTTTATCTTGCCCAGGGCAGTCCAAAGCAACCCACAACCAAACAGACAGAAGGACAACCCTCACAGCCCCACGTTAAGGAAAAGGAGGCTGTGAGGAGGCGGGGCTTTCAGTCTTGGCAAGTGATCCATGGGGCCAGACCTACCTGGGGTGAGATGCTGTGCTCATTAGGCCTGACACTCAACCAAGTCCGAGAAGATCGTATTTTGCTAATAATGAGTTGACTTCAACTCTGAAGAGTGTGATTACTGACTTGTGACACAAGGCCACCTGAGCCTCAAGCTGCAGCAAAGGATCCAGAAGGACCCGCTGGCTGCGTGCCCACTCTTTCAGAGGAGGCATCTTCACAGCCATCTGGTCTAGGAAACCGCCCCCGCCGCCAACAGCACCTCTGTCTTATCTGGCCTGAGCTTCAGTTTATTGGCTTTCATCCAGTCTAATATCGAGGCAACACACACACACACACACACACACACACTATAGAATTTTTTTTGGGGGGAAACCCCTCCTAAACCCTAGATATTAGTAAATGGTGAGGTTTTGATTATTTGGAATGTGAAGGGAGAAATGCAAGCTGCCGAGGAATTCCTGGCTTAGCCTAGGCAAAACAACCTGGCCAAGCTAGGGCCATTAAGATACAAGAGAGGGCCATTGAGAGCCCTTGGCAATGCAAGAGAGCTGTCCTCCCCCCTTGTGTGAACAGAGACTGGGGGGTTGGAAGGATGGCAGGGTAACTGGGTGGGAGGTGACGGGGGGGGGGAGTCTTGAGGAAGGGTTGCTGGGAAGAAGAGGAAGGAAGGAAGACTGGAATCCATCTTGGGTAGGTAGGCTGAAAGCTGGCTCCATTGAAATGACTATGCTGTAAGATCTGGACTCCCTCCATGCAGACTGAAAGTGTAAACAGGTGAATAATGGTAAGGTGACCTAATGGTAAGGGGTCGCTTTACCTTTATTTCACTCAGAACATCATTTTAGTGGCCCACAGAGAATACGGTAATTTAAAAACAAATTACAAACCACGGTTTTAAAGAGGAGAGAGTAAGAATAAAATTCTGGCTGCCCCCCACTCCCAAAACAATTACTTCACTGTGTACTCCTGATAATCCACTATCTCACTCCACACGTAGCAGGAGGCTCTTCATCTCAGGGTTGTGGGTTTGAGCCCCACGCTGGACAAAAGATTCCTGCATTTTCGGGGGTTGGACTAGATGACCCTCATGACCCTTCCAACTCTACAATTCTATTTCACTTGTTTTAAAAACTATAGTACATAGCCCAGCTGAAGTTAAGCACATCCTTACTCCAGAGGAGGCGGACAGCAGCCAAAGGCAAATGGATGGGAGAGAAAGGAGGGTGAGTCTGTTTCCCAGCTTCCTAGAAATACCAACTGCTGCTGCAGGTCTTCTGGCACTCTTTGCCCCTAATGGGCATAAGCTCCACAAACGCTCATCCAATTTGCAGATGACACCAAACTGGGAAGGGTAACTAATGCCGCAGCAGATAGAATTGGGACTGAAGATGACCTTAAGAGATTGAAGAACTGGGCCAAAACTAACAAAAAGAATTTCAATAGGGACAAATGTAAGGTGTGAGGCAGCAGCAAAAAAGCTAATGCTATTATTCTGGGCTGCATCCACAGAAGTCTTGTGTCCAGATCAAGGGAAGTCATAGTTCCACTCTATTCCAGACCACACCTGGAATACGGTGTCCAGTTCTGGGCACCACAATTTAAGAAGGATGTTGACAAGCTGGAAGGTGTGCAGAGGAGGGCAACCAGAATGATCAAGGGTCTGTAAACCAAGCCTCAGGAGGAGCGGTGGAAGGAGCTGGGTATGCTTAGCCTGGAAAGGAGGAGACTGAGAGGAGATATGAGAGCCATCTTCAAATATCTCAAGGGCTGTCACATAGAGAATGGAGCAGGCTTTTCTTTTCTTCTGCTCTGGAAGGTAGGACCTGAACCAACGACTTCAAGTTACAGGAAAAGAGATTCTGACTAAACATCCGGAGAACTTTTCTGACAGCAAGAGCTGTTTGGCAGTGGAACGGAGTCCCTCAGGAGGTGGTGGACTCTCCTTTCTTAGAGGTTTCTAAGCAGAGGCTGGATGGCCATCTGTCTTGGATGCTTTAATTAAGACACCTGCATTGCAGGGGGTTGGGCTAGATGACCCTCGGGGTCCTTTCCAACTCCACAATTCTATGCAGTACCCTAATGGGCTTTTCAAAAGAATTATGATTTGAGGGAATAAACAAGGTGCTTTCTCCAAAGCTCTGCATTACACTCTCTGCACTTGAAGCTCATGCAGAAAATTTTAACGGTCTTTTGAGAGAGCCCTAACTTATTGGAAAAACAAATGAATGACTGCACAGCCATTCTGTCAGCAGCGCACTGGATTCCAAGCAAGAGCTTGCAGGTTTGATATCAACTGACGTGTCTCAAACCTGTGATTATACAGCTTGATCAAAGAGGGAAATCTGCTCTGTGGATTTGTTTACTACGGTAACTATAGTTACATGTAAATATTGTACAGTTTATATGGAACAATCAAACTTTTTCCATTTAAAGGAAAAACAAAACGTCAACTGCAGAGTAATTATTTTCTTTTGAGCAAACATGGTCCCACATTGACTTAGCGCAGCAGTAAGAGAAGGTGGGGTTAACCCCTCAAGCTGTTTTCCTGATAAAAACTGTGGCTGCCTCAATACTGCTATGCAACCCAGGCCCATGAGGGAAAACGTATGACAAGAGTGCGGGTTTTACTCATGGGGGAGGCGCACCAGTGTCCCAGTCCAACCTCCTACAAGCTGCTCCTTGCAAACCCTTGGAGCTCTGTGAGAGATTCAATCTCTGGCAACTTCAGGTGGAGCTGGAACACCCAGGAGAGCAGCTGCCAGTTGTGGTCGTCTTGAGCTGCACGGTCCACTGGGCTGTCTTGGGATAAGGCAGCTTTCTATGCCACCACGTAGGGAAAAGACGACAGAGATCTGAGCATGTGATAGGAATCTGTTAATGAACAATAGTCTCCCAGCTTGTATGGTCCTTACAAGTCAATTCTTCCCCAGGGCCTCTCAGCTGAGTCATGTTTAAAGCTATTCATGGACAGAGAGAAGATTGCGTCACCGCTGCAAAAGATGGCAACGCTCACCTCACGACATGGCCAGAGGCTAGGACCACAGCTCCACATATAGTTAGAATTGCCAAAGGACAATAATTTCAGCAGTCACCGCCAGAGAGAATATTCCCTTTAGACCCAACTCAGATTTTCGCCTGCAAGAGCCCACTATGAGACAAGCACTGATGCAAGGAATGAGCAAAACAGCTTCTCTCTGGAAATTTTGGTGGAGTGCAGAATACATTTATTTCACTTTGTCCAAACTCTGAAGTGGTTTATAAAACCTGGAACAGATTCCACAATCCACTGTACCGTGTTCAAGGAGAACTAACAAAGCTACCTAACATCTCTTGGGGTGATGACACCACCCCCTTGCTCCACAGGCATGGCAGGGATCTTGCCCATGTGCCTTTCAAACTGTGCTAGATCCACTTTGTACAGTATGCTGTTTTCAGAAACGTCCTGGAACTTCTAGTTATGGAAATCCTTCAAATATACAACTTGGGTGGAGAGATTCAGTGGGGATGAAGTTGCTCTGTCCCACCCCTGAGAAACCCTGCAAATCATCCTTTCAGGCTGAAGAAGCCACTGTAATATGGCTTTCCATGAGTGAAACTTAAGAAAGGGACAAGCACTAGGCAGGCAAAAGACCCAGCTTGTGTGCTTTGCATGTCTGATAAAATAAAATATTTACGGAGAATACGCAGCAGGTAACATTTTCTTCACCTGACCTTCAAGGAACATTCCTTTCCATCTGAGTCACTCAAATTATTTATACCAAATCATAAGGAGCTTACACGGTTCCTCAGGAATCCATGCCGCTTTTAACTCCACCATACAAAGAAGGGCCTTGTTCTTCATGCGCCAGTAAAGTCTGCAAAAAGTTTTCCTTCCAATTGAACGGGCTGCATTTCTCAACTTACCTTGACTCGACCTGACTGAAGAATTTTAGAGATGAGGCACTCGATATTATTCTAAGTTGTTATTAGACAGGGCAAACTAAACCTCTCATTTCTATTTAAAAGAAGAACCAAAATACGAACGGTTGGATTCTAGGAAAGCACATAAGCTTGGTATTTTGTCAGCCCAGTGCTTGGTCATTTGCCTGTTTCTGAAGTCCCACACATGGAAAGTCTCTGCTGTGAAGACACTTCTGGCAAGTCTCTTTGCCACTTGCATCACCTGCTCACATCTTTAAAAGCCAAAGAGACTGATCAAAAGCTACGAAACTAATATGCTCAGGCACAGCATGAAAGGAAAGGAAGTTTCCAAAAACAGGGGGAGGGAGATAGGCTAGGAGAGCAAGACTTGTCGGAAATGATCACCTTACCAAATATGCTGACACTCTCATTAACAGCTGGAATACTTCATTTCACTTCAAACCTTGCTCTCATTTTTCCAAGGAAACAGCCTTCTGCAAAAATGGTACAGTAACACAGCTGCCCAAACTCCGCCCTCCCCTCCCCAAAAAGAAAAGAAACCAAAAGCAGATTGAGACTGTAAAGCTGAGCTAGTGGTGATGGAATTTGTCTACATCAAACTGAAAACAACCCCTTTCTTTCCCTACACCGTTTCCTCTTAAGCTCAACTCCCTCCAGGAAAGGGGGAAAAGGAAATTCTTCTTGAATGACCGAGAGACCTGGTAAAATGCCAGCCCTGAATCTGAACTATAAACTGAATGGGATCAGCAGCCACACACAGAAATATGGCTGCATGTGTCTTTTTATGCCTACAAACGAACACACTGAAAGCAGATCCCGTGAACAAAAGCAACGCCAAAGCCACGAACACTTACCAACTAAAGTTGATTAGGAGAGAGTTCTTAAACTTCCTCTGTGCAAAATTCACCCACTTCTGTTTCTCAGCTTTTTCTGATCTGTCTCACAGCTATCTCCTTTCCAGCCATTCAGGACTTGAGAAAGCACATTCAAAGAAGCAAACTAGCGAGGTAAATTCACGAACTGGAGGGCCCAGCAATGACAGTTTTGACCCAGTTTTTCTAAATTGGGTTGGATAACGCTATATATGAAACTTATTTGCTTATCCTGCACCACCAGCTATCCCTCTTTAAGTAGGAAGTAATCTAGGTGCCCTCCCACACCTAAGAAATAAATCTCCGCCCTTAGGCAAAGCTGTACAAGCCCAGAACTGCATTCTCTGCTGCAAGGTTAAGTCATTTCTGCTGCTTTGCCTTGCCTCCTTTGCTAAACACAAACTCACAAAGCATTGTATGAACACAGCATGTCTCTCTCTCTCTCTCTCTCTCTCACATACAAACAGAGTCTAAAGAAAATGGTATCTTACCTTGCAGAGGAATTACAGAAGCCCCATAAGGTTTTGAAGCAGCAAAATGGTTGCCCTATTTTAAAATCAGCTTCACACACTACAGCAGCAAACGCAACACACACAAAACAGGAGCAGTTGAAAAGCAGCTGGAAAACACCATCAGTTTTAGCTACTTTGCCATTCTCGATGCAGCAGTTGCTGAAGGTAAATCGCTCTCACTAGAGAAGCAGGAAACTTTGGATTCAGAAGAAAAAGAGTAAAAATGTAAACATAAGGGAGGAGCCAGAGAGTGCAGTCAGGTTCTGTGAAATTTGAACCCTTGCAGCAAAGCGAGAGTGAAGCAGTGGTGTTTCAGAAGGTAATTCAGGCTACAAACTCTTTCTCACAAACGTTATTTTCTTCTCCCCTCTGCCCATCTCACCGCCATTAAGCCTTAGTCAACTGATGCCGGACCCCAACACGAGTCCACCTTAATTCTTGCATCACCAAATGACACAGATAGTGTTCTGTGAGGTTCTCCCCGGAACTGTTATGCAAATATTTGTTCTGAATGCCCACATCCTCATTTGGCTCACTCCCTATGCATCTCTGTGCAGAATGCTGCAAAAGATTTGTTCAGTCCTAACCACACTCAGATTTTTATTTGGTAACAGCAGCTTCCCGCACTCAACAAAGCAAACTCTGGTTCCTCATCTGGATAAACTCAAACTTCCATCAGCTTCGGCTGGTGGCCCAGCTGTGCCTCTAACTGGACAGGGTTAAGAGTCGTCAACAGGCTCATCACAGCTATCTGCCAATCACCCATTCCCACCACCCTTCTGAGTAATACCCCTCCCCACCTTCTCACTATATAGAAGGATCTGGCAACTTCTGTTTCAGTGTATCTGAAGAAGTGTGCATGCACACGAAAGCTCATACCAAGAACTAACTTAGTTGGTCTTTAAGGTGCTACTGGAAGGATTTTGTTTTGTTTTGTTTTGACTATGGCAGACCAACACGGCTACCTATCTGTAACTGGACAGGGATAGCTTAACTTCTGTCATATATGCTTTGCTAATTTCTAGGTTAGATTACTACAACGCAAAATGCTTTAGAAACTTCCAGCTGATGTGGACTTCAGCGGCCAGATTGCTCACCAGGGCAAGACAGTGTGAGCATATTACACTGATCCTGGCTGGACTGGACTGACTGCCAATTAGTTTCCAGGCCCAATTCAAAGGGCTGGTTTTGACCTATAAAGCCTTAAAGGGCTCAGGACTGTAAGAGCTCCCAGACAGCCTCTCCCAGACAGACCCAGACCCTGCAATCATAATCTGTGGGCCTTCTTTGGGTGCCTCCCCCACGAGAGGTCCAGAGGGTGGCATCAAGAGGACGGGCCTTTTTGGTGGTGGCTCCCCATTTGTGGAATGCTCCCCCCAAGGAGTCCTCCCTGGCACCTTCATTACATACTTCATTACATACATACTCATAACTGCTTAGTGATCTTCAGATGAAGGGCGGAATACAAATTTAATACGTAAATAAATAAGTCTGCCAAAATCTACAGTTCACTCCAGCAAATCATTACCACACCACAGCCCACAAAACTTTCTTTGAACCCTATGAAAACTTCCTGAAAACATTCTCTAATGTTAACACATCCCAACCAAGCGAGCCAGGCCACAGGCTTCTTGTTTCAGAGTCTGCATTATGAGCCGTGGCCAGGAAAGGGGCTGCCTGTCTGGCAACAGGCATTTCAAAAGCTGTATAACAATGATGACTATAATTACTACAAAGGCAATCAAACAGTATTCAAGCTAACAAACTAAACTTTGATGCCTGAAATGAAAAGACTAGAACTCAAAGTTCTAGTACTTGAATCTCAAAAGCAAGGCATCTTTGAAAACAACCCATTTTGTCAAATTGCCCGTTGGAGAAGGTAGGCAGCAGCGAGCGCATGGCAACTGCTCCACCCGAGCTGCCCCTGCTCTCTCTCTGGGTGGGCGCAGGCATGGCGATCATCCACTTCCTTCACTGGACAGTGTGTGTGAGACTCAAGGCTTCTAATATTAAAAAGTTCCAAGTGTACTTATATGGAATCAAAAGACGCTGATATTGATGGAACCAGTTCCTAGGGCCAGCTGTTTCTGCTATCTTCTCGGGGAGAAGGGTTTTCATAAGATGCACTGGGCCACTGAACTAAATCAGCTTAAGTTGGGCTTCCCGGTGTTACAGTGAGGGGGGAAAGTATTTGATCCCCTGCTAAATTTGCCTCTTTGCCCTCTGACAAAGAAATGACCAGCCCATAACTTTAATGGTAGGTTTATTGTAGCTGTGAGAGACAGAATAACAACAGGAAAACCCCCAGAAACCCAGAAGACAAAAGTCAGAGAGTGATGTGCATTATAATGAGTGAAATAAGTATTTGATCCCCTATTAACCAGCCAGATGTCAGGCTACCTGGTATCTTCTCTGTATGTAAGGAGCTGAGATTAGAAGCACCTGCTGTAAGGGAGAGGTCTTACCTGTAATCCCAGCTCCTTACAGTACCTGTACAAAAGACACCTGTCGACAGAAGCAATCAATCCATCAGATTCCAAAGTAGCCACCATGACCAAGACCAAAGAGCTGTCCAAGGATGTCAGGGACAAGATTGTAGACCTGCACAAGGCTGGACTGGGCTACAAGACTATTGCCAAGCAGCTTGGTGAGACGGTGACAACAGCTGGTGCAATAATTCGCAAATGGAAGAAACACAAAATAACTGTCAACCTCCCTCGGTCTGGGGCTCCATGCAAGATCTCATCTCATGGAGTTGCAATGATCAGGAGAACGGTGATGAAGCAGCCCAGAACTATACGGGGGAAATTGTCAATGATCTCAGGGCAGCTGGGACCATAGTCACCATGAAAACAGTTGGTAACACACTACACCGTGAAGGACAGAGATCTTGCAGAGCCCACAAGGTCCCCTTGCTCAAGACAGCACATGTACAGGCCCGTCTGCAGTTTGCCAATGCACAAACTGCATTGGGGTGGTTAAGGGGTGATATGATAGCCATGTTCAAATATATAAAAGGATGTCATATAGAGGAGGGAGAAAGGTTGTTTTCTGCTACTCCAGAGAAGCGGACACGGAGCAATGGATCCAAACTACAAGAAAGAAGATTCCACCTAAACATTAGGAAGAACTTCCTGACAGTAAGAGCTGTTCGACAGTGGACTTTGCTGCCAAGGAGAGTGGTGGAGTCTCCTTCTTTGGAGGTCTTTAAGCAGAGGCTTGACAACCATATGTCAGGAGTGCTCTGATGGTGTTTCCTGCTTGGCAGGGGGTTGGACTCGATGGCCCTTGTGGTCTATTCCAACTCTATGATTCTATGATTCTATGATCTGAATGACCCAGAGGAGAACTGGGTGAAAGTGTTGTGGTCAGATGAGACCAAAGTCGAGCTCTTTGGCATCAACTCAACTCGCCATGTTTGAAGGAGGAGAAATGCTGCCTACGACCCCAAGAACCCCATCCCCACCGTCAAACATGGAGGGGGACATATTATGCTTTCGGGGTGTTTTTCTGCTAAGCGGACCGAAAATTCTTCCTGATGTTTAGTTGGAATCTCCATTCTTGCAACTTGAATCTGTTGCATTGCTCCCTCTTCCATGTGACAGCCCTTGAGATATTTGAAGATGGCTATCATATTTCCTCTCAGTCTCCTCTTTTCCAGGCTAAATATACTCAGCCTTCTGCGACATTAGCTACCCCTCCCAGTTTGGTGTTACCTGCAAATTGGATGAGCATCCTCTCAATTCTGTCATCCAAGTTGTTTATAAAGACATTGAACAACAACAGACTCAGGACAAAACCCAGAGGCAGCCCACTGGTCACTTTTTTCCTGGATGACGAGGAACCATTAATGAGCACTCTGGATTTGGTCAGTCAACCACCTACAAATCCACCTATCATGGGGGACTTTGTTGAGAACCTGACTGAAATCAAGATACACAATGTCCACAGCATTCCCACTAAGCTTGCAACTCTATCAAAAAAAGAAATGAGATTCATCTGGCATGACTTGTTCTCCAAGAATTCTCAAAGATTACAGAGCGAGGTTCTGAGATTACATCTGCAAGGTTCTTTAGTAGGCTCAGGTGCAGCTCATCAGGCCCTGGAGATTTGAATTCATTCAAAGTCGCTAGGTGATCTCTTACTACCTCTTTTCCTATCTTGGGCTGCAGCTCCTTCCTTACACCATTTATTCTGTTATCACCTGGTTGGGCATTGCTTTCCATTTAGGTGGAGACAGAGGCAAAGTAGGTGTTGAGTAGTTCCGCCTTCTCTCTGTCAGCCAATAGCATTTGTCTGTCTTCTGCACGCAAGGGACCTACTGCTTACTTGTTCTTCCTCTTGCTTCAGACATAGCCAAAGAAACCTTTATTATTATTTTTAACCACTCATGCAAGCCCTCCTGACCCTCTCTCTGCAACTGCCTTCCATGCTCAAAGCATGGATCTCTTCACAAGTGGGAAAAGAATTTAGAGAAGAACTAGATTCTGACATATGAGGAGATATCTTAAATAAGTTTCACATTCATCTGCTAAGTTTGCTTGATAGGGAACCTCTCAGGTGGGCACCATTGCCATTATAAGAGAACAAGGGAGGCATTCATGCTGAGTTTCAGCGCCTCCTTTTCTAGAAAAATAGTCCTGGTTTCAACTGTTGTTTTCTGGAAGAACTCCATGAAAAAATTAAAGAAAACGTTTGTGTTGTAAACCCATTCTCTGTGTCAGGAAAAACCAGCTTGTCTAAGAACACAGCAGCATGAGTGTTTTATTGATTTGACAAAAGATTCTGCAATAAAAGATAAGAAATCACTATCAGAGCTATCAGTTAAAAGGCGAATTTAAAGTTTTGTCAGATAAAGCTTTGGTTGCCACATGGAAATGGAGAGGGAAATGTAACAGTACATAATATTTTGGATTTTAAAATAAACTCACCTATTTTGTCTCCCAAATTTCTATCACCCCTCCCCTCTCTCACACACACTTCTTTCAAAGAACTGCATATACAGCTCAGAAATCAAACCACACATTTATTCACTTACCAGAAACGGCAGTGACTGGGCTGTTTTTGTTAGTAGGCATTTGCATTCCTTCCAAAGCACCAGAGCCAAAGTAATCTTGCCTCAAATCTAGAGTTTTGTAATACAGAGCAGCCCTCTGGGAAACCAAGTATTTAACTATGCAAGAGGGCACCTCCCCATTCAACTACTATTTACCTTGAGTTAAAAGGGGAGTAAGGGCGGGAGAAAGATAAACTGAAAAGTCAACTGTCCCAGGGGAAAAACAATCATCTTGTCATAGGTGAATTCCTGAAAGCCAGCTGCTGCTCACCTGGATGCAGTTCTTAATAACTCCAGAGAGACAAGGGCAGTTTCTAAAGCTTTGGTTTTCACAGTACTTATTGCCCTAACTTTGAAAGCTTCACCAAAAGTCAGCAAAAGTCTTTTACCAATGGCTGCTTTCCACTAACGCTGTAGTGGACCTCTCTTTCCAAGTGTAAATCTCTTTTTACTGACACCTGGCACTTTCATGGATTGCTGCTAAATTGCTGCAGGCACTGTTGGCATCTATCTACCAGGACCATCGAATGCCATAATTCTGTATTATTAAATAAATAAATAAATAAATAAATAAATAAATAAATAAATAACAGGAATGTGGGATTCAACTTCAGCTTCCAAACAATCCCAAATTTCACTTTTTCCTTCTTCTTTTTACTGCACACAAGTTGGAGAATCTTTTAAAGAACATATGTGCAAGAAAACAAACCACAGCTGGAATAAAGTAATTACCAACAATGTAGTTACACAGTGCCATAGGCAGGGCCGACTCATCTATGAAGCAAGGTGAGGCAACCGCCTCGGGTGGCAGGATTCATAGGGGCAGCAGATCCAGCCTCCAAGAATCATATCACCCACTGTTGCTGCCATAGCTTCTACCATGTAGCTTGCAATCAATATTGGGAAACAATATTGGGAAACTGCAAAGCTGTGGGAGTTCTAATTAAAACCAGGGAGGTCTCTGCAGATGATAAACAACCTTTGAACTTGGCCCTGTCTGCTCCTCTTGACTATAAATAACAGCCTTGCTTACTATGAAACTGCAGCTGATGTGGAATTTGTCAATATGACTTAATGGATCCTAATCTGGACTTCAGTAGAGCATTGTCATTCATTTATTCTAAGCCCCTGTGTGCACATCTGAACACTGCAAAACATGCCAAACAACTGAGTTAGCTGATGGCTTTTTTAAAAAAAGAGGGCATGAGGTCAGAGGACATCAGGGAAGCTGGCAAGGTGAATACGGTACTGTACTGTCCTATTGTAATAATGTGAAAAACCTAATAAACTAGGTTTTTTGGAAAAACAAAAGCCATGAATGACAGCAAGACTGCAAGCACAGCTGGACAGGCTGAGAGGGACCTTGTTGGCTTCCTCATCGCTTGTATTGTTTGCTTCCTGGTAGCAACTCACCTTCCTCATCAGCACTCATGTTTTGGTAAGAATCCCAGCAAATCAGTGGATCTGAACAGCTGAACTCCACTAACACACCATGGCCATTCTGTAGTTGTTCACATCCTGAAAGATGAGAACCAGAAGTTTAAGTTAGGCATCTCCAAATACCCACCCCCCCCAATCAGCACTGGCTAGTTCACTGAGGTCACTATGGGGGGCAGAATCACTTTTTTGAGTTTCACTTCCTCATCAAGAACTAGAACAAGAAGTGACTCAAATGTGCAGGGAAAGAGAAGCTATGCTGCAAGGCAGACTGCGCCACTTAGTAGTATAGGCGAGAAGGTCTCATGGCTGAATTCTTCCCCACCTCAAAACTCTCTATGTGAAAAAGCTGGCACAGTTGCTTCTTCCCGAAGTTCTAGCTTTCTTTGAGCTGACAGTTCAGGTGTGGGGAAGAACTGAAAGGTGCATTTTTTCCTCTGCATTAAATAACTAATGAATGTAAGCCCATAAAATCATGCCTAGGGTTTTAACTATCAGTATTTCTGATGTTTTCATTTCCCAATAAAGTTAACTGCAAGTTCTGGGCTCCCCCCCCCCAGCCCAAGGGATTTATCACTGCAGATAACATGGTTGTGTAATAAGGTCCAAAGCTCACCGCAGTGGTGATGCAACATGCAAGCAAGAGTTTAGCTGGAGGGAGGCCCTGATCCTGCTTCTTTTCTTACTTTGCTGCCAAAGCACAATGGTGATGAGATCTCAGCCACCCACCACTTCCATTTGTGGACGGCCTACTGCAAAGCACTGTGTCCAGAAAATCCTGTTGACATCTCTAGCACAGAGGAAACCCTGACAGCAAGACCCAGAGTTGGCCTAAACCCATATCTATACATGTAAGGTAGCATTTCCAATCTGAATGCCAATTTGTATCATGGGGTCTTTGTCCTAAGCCTTCTAAGCAGTGCTTTTTCTTAGAACAAAAGGTGCCTGTTCTCACCAGGAAGTTCTTACAAGTAAATGCCACACTTTTAACCTTTTTTTTGGGGGGGGAGTGTACCCTTGAGTACCCCCAGAAAAAGCAAAACTCATCCTCCTGAAGCGCAAACAGAAGCACAAATAAACAATTGTTTTTTATTGTTCCTTTTATGCAGCTTCATTTCAGGGGAGATACTGAGGGCTTAGCTTTTTTCTAACCATCAAGGTAAAGTGGGCTTCACATAGAAGGTTTAAAAATAAATAAAATTCTAACATGGTTTCCTAATGGATGAAGTAAGTGCTGCATTCTGAGATGCACTGAAATCAGTTTCACACAGATTACTGCCAGCTACTGGTTGCCGACCAACCCAGGGGAAATATTTCTAAATGAAACTAGGATATTGCACATGAAGGCTGAAATGCAAAGGCAGAAATCACAGGCTTGCACTCATGGGACAGCTGCATATTCCTGCATTGTATGGGGTTGGATCAGATGATCCTCAAGGTCCCTTCCACCTCTAAAAAATATATATGATTCTATGTACTGAAGGTTATCAGCCCCCATTCCTCCTGAAGGGAGTGCTGAAACATGTACAACGTCCTTTGGTTCCCAGCCATTGACTAAAGTCCCATGAGTCCTTCCTCAGTGAGCCCTTTGGACTCAAGTGAGCCTAGTCTGGAGTTACAACTTATAGGATTCAGCTGCAAGGCAGGAAATTTTTGAGGGGTACTCACCTTGGATTTTTTCTGAGGATCCTGAAAACAACAGTTCAGCTTTTCCATAATCAGGGAAATGTTCATCTGTGAAAGGTACCACAATTTGTTTTAGAAAGTTAATTTCCCAGTGAACAGTCGGGCACATATGGAAATCAAGATTTTATAGAAGGATTATTTCATCTGAAGACACTTAAAAATTATTGATGCTTTGGCCCAAAGGACAAAGGAGTTAAAAAATCAATGCCTGGTTACCAAACTTTTTTTTCTTTTAATGTGCACAACGTATTTATTTATGCGGGTGTTGGAAGGAGGCCCTGCTCCCTGCTCTGCAAGGCCCCTTTCTACCTGGCCTCAGGGGCAGGGCCACCCCCACCCGGAACAGCTAAAAGGCTCCTGGGAGGCCACTGGGACATGGCTGCTGCTGGAAATGCTTTTAAATGCTTTTAAATAGTTTTAAATCTGTGGTGTTTTAAATGTTGGGGTTTTTTGTTTTTGCTCTGTTGGGAGTGGGCTGTGCACCTGGTCCTTCAGGGGCAGTTACCCCATTCAGGACCAGGTAGTCCTCCACACCTACCCGCCCCGTCCCCCCCAAACAGTACTTCTGCCTGGATGAGTGTTCAGATCCCTGGGCTCTCACTTGTGGGGTGCCTCAGGGTCCTGTCCTCTCCCCCAGGCTTTTCAACATCTACATGAAGCTGCTGGGAGAGATCATCAGGGGGTTTCAGCTGGGTGTTCATCAGTATGCAGATGATACCCAGCTCTACCTCTCTTTTAAATCAGAACCAGTGAAGGCGGTGAATGTCTTGCGTGAGTGTCTGGAGGCGGTTGGCAGCTAACAGATTGAGACTGGATCCTGACAAGACAGAAGTACTGTTTAAGCACATAGATGTGCTTAAATCCTCCTCTGCCATCTTCAAAGGTAGATGGATACTTGCCTGTGTTTGCATTCTCCAAGTCCTCTTTGTCAAGCACCAGACTATATCCTTGAACAGCCCCTGTGTGGAATTGCAGGCGGGAAATATCACAGGTGGTACATCCGTATTTTTTATGGCAGCACTTCAGCTGAAATAGAGGAAAACACAGGTAAGGCAACTTCCAGTATTCATGCAGGCACAAAATGCTTAGGTATGTAGCAGAATAGATCAGCAAAAAAATCCATATACTGTACTGTGGGGCAGATGTGTGGTGCAGACAGTAAGCATTGGTTTAGCCATGAGAAACCCAAGATGCAAAACTTTGCTTAGCCATGAATCTTGCTGGATAGCCTCAGGCAATGCAGACTGTTCCTCTGGCCATAATCCCTCAGAGTAACCTCACAGGGCTATAGTAAGAATGAGACCATAGCCACTCTTAGTCCTTCGAAAGCAACATGGGCTGGGCCCTCTGGGCTGTCCATCCACCTTAATCAGCCTTGTCTCTAGATCTCGACCATTTCAGACGGCACATGACTGAATGGTCCCCCGTTCCTGCCCAGTGCAGCCTGCAACCTAAGAACCTGATTCAAAGCTAAGCAAAATCTACAGGGTGTTGAATTTTAGCCAACCCTGTTCTATAGGGCCTTCTAGTCTTACTTCTCTGCCTTGTTGTTAGACATATTGAACAGAAAGGATCCAATTTAGTTTGTAAAAAAAGTCATAATAATACCCAGTATAATGTACTAAGTGACTTTTTATCTATGGTTTTCTTGATGACTCTTTACTTTGGCTCATCTCTGGATAACCTTTTGAGCTGCCTAAATTTAGCTAAAACACTAAATATTTGTAGGTTTTCTTCCTCCAAGGAAGATGGAGACAGTGTTTTTCTGTAGAAAAAATACACCCAGAGCATTTAAACATCAACGAAGTCCAGTTAATGCTTACCATAACATCTCCCTTCAGCAGCTGGGCTGGTTCCACTCCAATAGAGACACTGTTTTTATTCTCTGGCCCCACACTACTTAAAGAACAAAGAAGGGGAATTATGTGAGAGGCTGTATTTCAAAGTGCCGTCAGAAGAGATAATTTTGAAGTCCAGGAGTCCAAATGGCTGAAACCTGATTTATACATTTAAAAAATCTCAGCCCCTCTGGGATTGTACCAACTCATTAAGTAGGTGCAGGAATAATATTGTTTAACTGAGCCATTTTCACACAGAAAAATAGCTGCTTAGGGAGAAAGTGGCCCTCTCCATTTGGGATTCCTGATACAGAAGAGAACATGGAGTGTATTCAGATGCACACTCTGGACTTGATTTCAAAAAGCTTAAGGAACAACTGGGTGAAAATCCATGGTCAGAAATATGCAAAGAGAAGGGAGTTCAGGGTGGATGGGAGTTTCTTAGAGGTGAAATGTTGAAGGAACAATTGCAAACAATTCCAACAAGAAAGGAAAGTGGGAGGCATCTAAGGAAACCAGTGTGGCTGCATAAGGAGCTCACAGATGAGCTGAGAGTTAATAAAGGCATGTACAGTATAAGAAATGGAAGGAAGGAAGGGGAAATCACTAAGGAGGAATCTACATGAGTAGCCCACACTTGCAGGGAGAAAGTCAGGCAGGCTACCTTTCAGAATGAGGTCAGGCTGCAATAATAGTAAGAGTTTATTCATTTCTCTTTGAAGGAAGAGGAAGAACCGCAAATGGTCCTTTGCATGGAAAAGATGGAGAAATACTCTTGGGTAACAGAGAGAAAGCAGAACTGCTCAACACCATTTGCCTCTGTCTTCACCCAAAAGGAAAGCGATGCCAAACTTGGTGGTAACAGAAGAAACAATGCAAGGAGGGAGCTGCAGCTCAAGCAAGGAAGAGAGCTGGTCAGGGAACACTTAGCTACTTGAAACGAATTCAGATCTCCAGGCCCTGATGAGCTGCACCCAAAGGGTATTAAGAACCTCGCAGTTGTAACCTCAGAACCTCTATCTATAATCTTTGAGAGTTCTTGGAGAGCAGGGGAGGTTCCTGCAGACTGGAGGTGGACAAATGTTAGGGGCGGGGAGAGGACAGCTTAGTATCAATACCAGAAAAAGTCATGGAACAGACCATTAAACAGTTGCACTGTGAGCAGTCAGAAAAGTATTTTGGAGCCGTGGCAGGACTTAAGGTAAATAAAAATAAAACCAAAATGTTAGTTAAAAATTTAACAAAGGAAGAAATGATAGATCTAGAAGGAAGGACAGAAATTGCGGTAGCTAAGAAAGTGAAATATCTTGGGATCTGGGTTACAGCTAAGAACATAAATTTATACAAGGATAATTACGATGCCACCTGGAGGATTATAAAGAAAGACATGGAAATTTGGGGGAGGATGAAACTCTCCTTTTTGGGGAGGATAGCTGTTGTTAAAATGAACATTCTGCCCAGAATGTTATTTTTATTCCAAACCATCCCCATACTTAAAGGCCTAAAACAATGTAAAGAGTGGCAGAGAGCCTTAGCAAAGTATATTTGGCAGGGGAAAAGGCCACGGATAAAAATGAAAATTTTGATAGATAAAAAAGAAAGAGGGGGTTTTTCTCTTCCGGACCTAAGTTTATACTATGAAGCGGCTTGTATACTTTGGTTAAAAGATTGGATAAAACTGGAGAATAGAGAGCTACTGGACCTGGAAGGCTTTAATAATCGGTACGGATGGCATTCGTACCTTTGGTATGGGAAAGTGAAAGTCCACAAGAGTTTCTTAGACCATATTTTTAGGGGACCATTATATCAAGCATGGGAAAGGAACAAAAACCTCCTTGAAAGAAAGACCCCATGGTGGATTTCACCAATAGAGGCTTTAACGGTCAAGAAAATAAATATGGAGGAGATAAACGCCACCTATGAAGAAATGTTAAGAAAAACAGACCAAGGGCCCAAACTTAGACCTTATGAAGAAATAAAAAATTTATTCACTGGTTGGCTGCAATACCACCAGGTGAATGATTTGTTAAAAGAGGATAAGAGGAAGGTGGGTTTTGATGATAAAAAATCAAAATTTAATATAGAAGTAATAGAAGGCAAAAACAAAACCCTGTCCAGAATTTATGATATACTATTAGAGTGGTACACAAAGGACGAGGAGGTGAAGGAGGCAATGATTAAATGGGCAATTGACTTTGGTTATAATATTGATTTCGAAAGGTGGATAGAAGTTTGGAATTGTAACATAAAGTTCACAGCATGTATGGCACTGAGAGAAAATATCTGGAAGATGCTATATAGATGGTACCACACCCCTGTGAAATTGGCCAAAATGTATAGATTAAAGGACAAGAGATGCTGGAAATGTGGCGAGGTGGAGGGTGACCTATATCATTTATGGTGGACATGTAAAAAGGTGAAAGGCTTTTGGGAATCAATTTATAATGAACTTAAAAAAATATTTAAGTATACCTTTCCCAAGAGGCCTGAAGCCTTCTTGTTGGGAATGATGGATAAAGAAATTAAAAAGGAAGATAGGACGATATTCCTCTACGCCACCACAGCAGCGAGAATTATGTTGGCACAATATTGGAAAGTGGAAACTATCCCCAACATAAAGGACTGGCAGATTAGAATGGTAAACTATGCTGAGCTTGACAAATTAACAGGTAGAATAAGAGATCAGGATGAACAGGAATTTCTGAAAAATTGGAGCAAATTTTGGAAATATATTGGAATGAATGTTTAAAGTGAACTGACGGGGTTAGAACAATACGACCAGCGAGCGAATTTAAGACTATAGATTGAAAATCAAATACGTAATGGAAGGAGATATTTGATACTTATCAAAAGGATGGAAGGAAGTTCAGATTGTGTGTTTTTCTTTTTTCGGATGAGTGTTTTTTCTTTTTTTTTCTTTTTTCTTTTCTTTGTAATTTTCTCTTTGTATTTTCTTATATGTCTGTTTTTGTGTATAACTTCAATAAAAATGCATTAAAAAAAGAAAAGAAAAGAAAAGTATTTTGTGGTTTCTAAGAGACAGCTTGGGTTTCTCAAAAACAAGTCATGCCAGAGTAATCTTATTTATTTTTAAAATACAGAGAGAGTTACAAGCTTAGTGGATCAGGGGGATGCTGTGGATACAACATTGCTTGATATCAATAAAGCTTTCAAAAAAGTCCCCCATGATATTCTTGTAGAGAAGCTGGTAAAATGTGGGCTGTGCAATGCTAGTGGATTTGACTGAGTGAACCGAAAGAAGCATCAAATTTGCAGATGACACCAAACTGGGAGGGGTAGCTAATGCTGCAGAAGATAGAATCAGGACTCAAGATGACCTTAACAGACTGGAGAACTCCACCATGTGAAGAAAAGCACTGAGCTGCCCACATTTTCTCCAAGCCAGTCTGTCAGGTATCCCTTGCAAGTCCTTTTCAAATGCAGAGAGGATACTTGAGACAAGAGATATGTGACCGACTCAAAATCTTAATGGTCAGAAAGAGTCTGGGGGTCACTCCTCCCACGTTAAGCGGAAGACTTAGAAAAGCTGATCCGCTTCTTGCAGCACCAGGAATCCAGGTTCCCTCTTAGAATCAGGCTTCCAAACTGGACTTTCTGTGAAGTTGACCATCCTTGCTGCTTATGAGTAAACCAGAACTGGTGCAGCTAGGATTCTTGGGGCCGTCTTGGTGGCTGCTCCCAAACTTTGGAACTCCCTCCCTGGAGAAGCTAGAATGGCTGCCTCCTTGTTGTCCTTCCGTCAGCAAGTGAAGACCTTCTTGTTGCAAACGGCTTTGGGAATCTGACTGCCTTTAAGGAAAAGACTGGTGCTGTGCCCTTTCCACTGGAATTATCTGTATGTTTTAATAGGTCTTAGATAGATCAATACAGATAGAGGTAGAGATATAATTTTATTTCTATTAATATTTTATTGTTTTTTAATTACAGGTGGCAATCATTCTGCATGGCGGTTCTGTTCCTGGAACCCACGTGTCGAATTCCCCCCACCCCTGGTCTGCCCCCATTCTGCCTTCCTCCAGGTCCAAAAGGCTGCATGCGTCAGTGATTGCGTCAGTTGGACACGCCTGAAGTGGTCACTGCCTGTATGATAGTAGTAATAGTAGTAGTAGTAGTAATAATAATAATAATAATAATAATAATAATGTCCTTTTAGAGCCACAGAGCTCAGATTTATTTAGCAATCTGTTTTGACCTACTGCCAGCTTCCCCCCACCCTTTATTCCTAATAAAGTTTCTTAATTTGACAGCAATTGTTAACCACAGGGTTTTAGGATCTCCAGGTGCCCAGACACTTGGCATTCAGGCTACTGGGCATTTAGGATTGGAGTTGTAAGTGACCAGCTTGCTTTTCTGAGGTTTGGGAGAGACTCAGAGAGAGGGCAGGCTGTCTTTAAACTCTGAGTAACTCATATGGGAAGTGGGGTTTTTTATGTCGTGCCTCAACAACTTTTCTTCTTACAAGTCAATAACTGGGGGAGATTAAAATTAGAATGCAAGAGGCTTTTCTCATGTTTTCCTGATTCCGCATGGAAAAAGCAATGTAAAACAACACTGAAGTTAAAAGGGGGGGGGGGGCAAGAAACAACTAAAATTGATGAGAACATTGTAGGCGTGGGGTCTAAGGGATGTATGGGGTGAGAGTAATCCAGGGGACACAATCCACACATTTGTCACCCCTTTTTTTAGCTCACAATCTAAAATAGACTTTTAAAGGAAGTGCAGACAGCTCATATTGGCGAAATCAAAATAACAGACCATGTTCCAGTGAGTGCACAGTTCCTATTAACTCTGTCAGAAATTGTGACCCATATTTGGTATTTTGGTCCTGTCCTTGATGTCATTAGATTTTAAAAAAAAAGAAAAATAATACAGAAGGAACAGTTTCAGAATTGCTGTGGGAAACAATGAAGACAGTGTTTAAAGGTCTATGTATGCAAGAAAAATCAAGAGTGAATAAAATCTACAAGGCACAAAATACACAGTTACAACAGGAAGTCTCTTCCCTGGAGCCAAGACACAGGGCAACAAGTTCAAAACAAGTTTACAAACAACTACCTATTATGAAGGATGTTCTTCTCATTATAGGGGATTGGAATGCTAAAGGAGGGAGTCCAGAGATAAAAGGAACAACTGACAAGTTTGGCCTTGGAGTTCAAAATGAAGCAGGGCAAAGGCTAATAGAGTTCTGTCAAGAGAACAAGCTGGTCATCACAAACACGCTTTTCCAACAACACAAGAGACGACTCTGCACATGGACATCACCAGATGGGCAGCATCAAAATCAGATTGATTATATTCTCTGTAGCCAAAGATGGAGAAGCTCTATACAGTCAGCAAAAACAAGACCTGGAGCTGACTGTGGCTCAGATCATCAGCTTCTTATAGCAAAATTCAAGCTTAAACTGAAGAAAGTAGGAAAAACCACTGGGCCGGTAAGATACAATCTAAGTCAAATCCCTTATGAATACACAGTGGAAGTGAGGAACAGGTTTAAGGATTTAGATTTGGTGGACAGAGTGCCTGAAGAACTATGGATGGAGGCTCGTAACATTGTACAGGAGGCAGCAACGAAAACCATCCCAATGAAAAGGAAATGCAAGAAAGCAAAGTGGCTGTCCAACGAGGCCTTACAAATAGCGGAGGAGAGAAGGCAAGCAAAATGCGAGGGAGATAGTGAAAGATACAGGAAATTGAATGCAGATTTCCAAAAAATAACAAGGAGAGACAAGAGGGCTTTCTTAAATGAGCAATGCAAAGAAATAGAGGAAAACAACAGAATGGGAAAAACCAAAAATCTGTTCAAGAAAATTGGAGATATGAAAGGAACATTTCATACAAAGATTACCATAATAAAGGACAAAAGTGGAAAGGACCTAACAGAAGCAGAAGACGTCAAGAAGAGTGGCAAGAATACACAGAGGAATTATACCAGAAATATATGGATGTCTCGTACAACCCCAGGTAGTGTGGTTGCTGACCTTGAGCCAGACATCCTGGAGAGTGAAGTCAAATGGGCCTTAGAAAGCACTGCTAATAACAAGGCCAGTGGAAGTGATGGTATTCCAGCTGAACTATTTAAAATTTTAAAAGATGATGCTGTTAAGGTGCTACACTCAATATGCCAGCAAATTTGGAAAACTCAGCAGTGGCCAGAGGATTGGAGAAGATCAGTCTACATCCCAATCCCAAAGAAGGGCAGTGCCAAAGAATGCTCCAACTACCGCACAATTGCACTCATTTCACACGCTAGCAAGGTTATGCTTAAAATTCTACAAGGCAGACTCAAGCAGTATGTGGATCGAGAACTCCCAGAAGTGCAAGCTGGATTTCGAAGGGGCAGAGGAATCAGAGACCAAATTGCAAACATGCGCTAGATTATGGAGAAAGCTAGAGAGTTCCAGAAAGACATCTACTTCTGCTTCATTGACTATGCAAAAGCCTTTGACTGTGTCGACCACAGCAAACTATGGCAAGTTCTTAAAGAAATGGGAGTGCCTGATCACCTCATCTGTCTCCTGAGAAATCTCTATATGGGACAAGAAGCTACAGTTAGAACTGGGTATGGAACAACTGGTTGGTTCAAAATTGGGAAAGGAGTACGGCAAGGCTGTATATTGTCTCCCTGCTTATTTAACTTATATGCAGAATTCATCATGCGAAAGGCTAGATTGAATGAATCCCAAACTGGAATTAAGATTGCCGGAAGAAATATCAACCACCTGACTCAACCTTGATGGCAGAAAGTGAGGAGGAATTAAATAACCTTTTAATGAGGGTGAAAGAGGAGAGCACAAAATATGGTCTGAAGCTCATCATCAAAAAACGAAGCTCATGGCCACTGGGCCCATCACCTCCAGGCAAATAGAAGGGGCAGAAATGGAGGCAGTGAGAGATTTTACTTTCTTGGGCTCCATGATCACTGCAGATGGTGACAGCGGCCATGAAATTAAAAGACACCTGTTTCTTGGGAGGAAAGCAATGACAAACCTAGACAACATCTTAAAAAGCAGAGACATCACCTTGCCAACAAAGATCCATATAGTTAAAGCCATGGTTTTCCCTGTAGTGATGTATGGAAGTGAGAGCTGGACCATAAAGAAGGCTGATCGCTGAAGAATGGATGCTTTTGAATTATGGTGCTGGAGGAGACTCTTGTGAGTCCCATGGACTGTAAGAAGATCAAACGCATCCATTCTTAAGGAAATCAGCCCTGAGTGCTCACTGGAAGGACAGATCGTGAAGCTGAGGCTCCAATACTTTGGCCACCTCACAAGAAGAGAAGACTCCCTGGAAAAGACCCTGATTCTGGGAAAGATGGAGGGCACACAAGGAGAAGGGGACAGAGGAGGAGATGGTGGGACAGTGTTCTCGAAGCTGCCAGCATGAGATTGACCAAACTGCAGGAGGCAGTTGAAGACAGGAGTGCCTGGTGTGCTCTGGTCCAGGGGGTCACAAAGAGTTGGACATGACTAAACAACTAAACAACAACAACAGAGAAGATAAAAGAAGTAATTTAAAACTTGAAGGTGGGGAAATCATGTGGCCCTAATAAATAATAATAATAATAATAATAATAATTTTATTATTTATTTTATTATTTATACCCCGTCGTGATGGTTTTGAAACACCCTTTTGCAAAACATTTAAGGAACACACATTTCCACAAATGGCCAGGCTATACAATGTGTTGGGGGGGGGGGGGGGAGGCTGTAAGCCCGAGCCTCCTTCCAATTCTTGCATCCCACACAGATTCAATTCCAGGAATAGCCAGACGAGCTTCCTGATGAGGTAACGGCCTAAGCCTGGGTTGTTAAGGTAACGAAGGAAGTGGCTCTGTGCCAGAGGACAAATGAGTGGGGCCCCTTCCCTCCCGTGTCTGGTAGTTTGAAAGACAAAAATCTTGAGTGGGGTGTGCAAGCTAGAAGCTGCAGGCTGGGCAGCTGGGAGACAGAGCGATGCCTGATTTCTGTTGGAATCCAAGGCTGTGGCTCTGGGAGAAGCAATACGTTAATGCTGTGAACTCCTCCATCGTAGGCTCAGGCTGTATACATGTGCAAATAACCTCATTGCAGAGGAAGCACGGACCCTGGGTAAGTGCCTGCTGCAACCCCTCACTGCTCAGAGACTGGGGTGGAATGCAACACAACACTATTTTAGCCCGTAACCCACTTCCCGCAACTTCAAAGCATTCAAGCATCGTGGTTCTTCCCAAGGATCCCACCAACCAATCTCTTTGTTAAATCTAGATTATAAAATATTTACAGCCATTCTGGTCATTAGATTAAAAATGTTTACTTGCAGTTATATACACCCAGACCAACCTGGGTTTGTTCTTGGGGGAATAACTGATCCAATAAGGAAATTGGATCAGTAATTCCCACTTCATTTCAACAGAGACAGTTCCTTACATGTCTCTTGTCCGCGTTCAAAGACTCATGGGGCTCTTGTAAGAAGAGCCAAGAACTGCCTGCCGCCTGGGAGCTTCTTAGAGCAGATCTGGATGTTACTGGGGGAGGTGACAAACGCTGGGATCTCAACCTCGCTCTCTCCCTGCCTCTACCGCTCTGCCTCACATTTCCTCTCCTTGCAGCCCAACTTCCGTTATGTGTCTGCACTCAGCATATTTACAGGCCTGTATTAACTCAACAAGGAGCTGTCTATTTGCAGACAAATGTATCAGATACCAGAAGTTATTCTGCAACACTGTCATGGAAAACCAGTTCAATGCTGCCCCTCTGCTCGTACATGTCCACCCAGCTGCAGCAGAGGTCATTGTCTAGTTTCATAGATGGCCCTAAAATGTCCCGAATGTCCGCTAACAGTTCAGCCTCATCATAATCAACCTTTTATTCAACCGTCAGTCAGAAACAGTCCAGCCTCCAGTCCATGGGAATGCGGAACTGGCCAGTTGCGTAGGATCTCCTTAGAGCTCGAGCCCTGGGCAGAAGCATGAGATTTTGAGTTAGCTCCCTTAAGATTAGGGGCCTCAATAGTAGCTACCACATCAGCATGGGAGCATGGAAGTGGTGTCCAATCATCTTGCTGGCAGCTGCTCTCTATGTTGGAAAAAAGAGTTGTCCATCTCCCGGGGATGTTGTTCTTTCAAGGCATCAAAGTCTGGCAGCCATAACCCTGGCAAGGTCATGTGGGTGGACAGCCCTGCAACAATCCCGCCTTCCAAGCTCATCCCCCCCCCTTAGCTCAGGGGCAGAGGGGGGCAGCGCCAGGGGGTGAAATGAATCTTTCCAGGTACTAGCACAGGTGGCCTTACACACGATTCCAGTAGTCCATGCTGGCCTTGGGGCGTCTTTTCCTACGATCAGTGTAATTTTGTCCTGCGGGAGCTGGTACTGTCCACTGTCAGCAAAGACCTCACCACCAAGGTCCAGATCAATACATCAATTAAACACCTCGTCAGCTGTGGCAAAACCAGATTCAAAATTAGCAGGGGAACCCAGACAGCAATCTAGCAGTGGTTGGTTTATAGAAGGGGTCAGCAACCTTTTTCAGCCGGGGGCCAGTCCACTATCCCTCAGGCCAAGTGGTGGGCTGGACAATATTTTGAAGGGGAAAAAATGAAAGAATTCCTATGCCCCACAAATAACCCAGAGATGCATTTTAAATAAAAGGACACATTCTACTCATGCAAAAACACGCTGATTCCCGGAGCATCCGCAGGCCGGATTGAGAAGGGGATTGGGCCGCATCCGGCCCCCGGGCCTTAGGGTGCCTACCCCTGGTTTATAGCAACAGGACTCTCTAGGCTTGCAAGGTCATTCCCAAATGGTATTTCCTTTCCTTTCCCAAAAAAGTCCAGTGTAGACTTCTTCTGTGGGGAACGTCCTGGGGCTTTTGGAGGAGGGAGGGGGCCCCTACGGGCTTGACCATGGGTAAGTGCCATCATGGAGGTAGAAAATCCAGGCGCTGGATGCCAACCGCGGGGTGGAGAGGAGGGTACAGGAGTTCAATGACACCCCCTGATGTTCTGGCCAGCTAGAATTGTTCAATGCAACAGAGGCACAACTGCCCCTTTTGTGAGCCCTATGGATGAAGCGAGTGATTACAACTTCCCATCTAAAATCCTTCCTGCTTTTGTCTTTCACCAAACTTAAGCAGCAACAAGCCAACCTTGTCTGATTCATTTCTGCTTGTGCATGGCAGCTCCGGGGCAGTAATTTAAAGCCAACAGCGAGAAAGATAAAAACACAATTAAAAAGTAAACTCCGTAAGTTACAGCTCTTGGCATTCCAGCATGGAATGGAGGGGAGTCAGAGTGAGGCAAGCCCAGATTCAAAAAAGGAAACTAACTAACATTTTAAAGCATAACATCTTCTGATCTGTGAGACCGGCTGCCATTCCTGGAGCTATCTGAAAGCTATCTATTATGGGAAAGGAAAACCTCTTACAGCAGCAGAGATGCAAGTCCATTGAGAAAATAATCAGTTTTCATGGCTGTTAGGATATCAGTTGAGATCATTTCTTACATTTACAAAAATTAAAAATGAGGCTACAAGGAAACGAACAGAATATGAAATGATAGTAATAAGAGATAGTATAATGACCAAGAGATTAATTTCATTCATATATGTAAAACACAACACCCTTATTGAGAACCCATTTTGCCCCCAACAAAATCTAAAAGGCTGGTGGGAATTATATTGGGATACAAACTTTGAAGAGGATAAATGAAACAATTTTTGGACAAAAGCGCCATATAAATATCTCTCAGCTATCGCTAGGGAACGTTCACTATCAATTGCTCCAGGGTGGTATTTAGCACCGAGGTGCCTATCTTATATAAAGCCCAACAGCTCTCTGTTATGTTGGGAAGGATGTCTAATGACAGGTACCTACCAAATGTGTGTCCACAAATGCATCTATTTTGGAAGGAAGAGATCTCTCGGATTGCAGCTCAGACAATCCCAATAACCCAGCATAATTTATATACTTCAGATATGGACCAATTAAGAAGTAAGGAATCAATAACACATTTATTAGCAGCAGCTAAAACGATAATATCCAGAACCTGGAAAACCTTGCAATTAATGAATATTGAATGCTAGTATAATGTCATCTGGCAAACAGCCATAATGAAAAAGCTGTCACAAAAATTGAAGGTAGCAAGGGGAGAGAAAAAGCAAGATAATTTTTATACTGTATGGTATGATTTTATTAAATATACTAATAAAACAACACAGAGATGAGTAATATGTACAGAGTATATGTCACAGGCTGGTTGGATGCAGAGGAGTGTTGGGAGACCCCATCTGGGGAACCCCTAAGGCAACCCCCTGGGGAAGAAGGCTCCGGGGTTTGGTGGTGGGACGACAATGAGAGGTCAGAGGGAGCAGACTGGGAGGAGGAGGAGGTGTCGGAAGCTGAAGAGGAAACAGGGCTTAGTGAGCGGGCAGAGTCTGGGGCAGAGAGCAGTTCAGACCCAGAGGCAGAAGTTGAAGCAGGAGAAGAGGGAGGCCAAGAAGCAGAGATGAGTCTGGCTGGTGAAGAGACACAGGCGTCTCTCCCTCCTATTGCGGCAAGCTCCCCTCCCCACCAGGTCTCCCAGAACCAGGAGAGGCATAAAGAGGGCCAAGGAGGTGCAGTCTCAGATTGCTGGGGGGGGGGGGGACGGACGGACCTGGAGAGGAGGGGACTTTCAGTCTCAGCAACTGCTTCATGTGTGCAAGACCTTCCAGAGATGAGTTGTGATGCTCATTAGGCCAGACACTCCTGTGCAGATCCTATTTTTGCTAATAAAAACTCCAGCTTGCTCACTGTGATTTCTTGCTGGCTCAATCCTGTCAGTATATTGCAATATGGTGTAGATAAGCAGGTACTACTCATTAACTGACTTGCTTTGCTTTGTGTTTTCCAAGTTTTATTGGTTTACTGTAATCACCTCATTATTATAAATTAATATGTTTAGTATTTTACCGACCTAATGACCCATTTTTTTTGTTAGTCACTCATGTTTTATTATTTGTGTGTACAATTTTGTAACAAGAAGATAAAAAGTATTTTAAAAGGGGGGGGGGGAGGCATTCAAACAAATAACCCACAACATTCACTTTGAAACTGTTCAGTGATGGGTTGTTATCGCACATGAGCTCCATTAAGAACTTTAGATTAGCCAGGAGCAGATAAGGGACTGAAGTGCTGCTTACTACTTACTATATTCCTGATGTATAAACTGGCTGCATGGCCTGGTACACCTTCAGAAAAGGCCGACAAGCTGAGAAAAAAGGGGATTGGCTTTATAAAAATGGGTGTTCCCATAGCATCATGGATTACACTGTTATGTTAGAACGCACATCCAGGCTACCTACCCAGCCAAGAGCTTGGTTTAGGCCACTTGTGCCTGCTTAGCTGCATGTGATTAGAAGTTGGCAAGACCACTCAGGGATGTCTTTTGCTTTCGTCTTCTGTTGATGCAACAGCAATTATCCCACAGTTCTCGGGCACTGATATCGTTTCAGTTTCATTTACCTTGTGGCAGGAGTCCAGAGGTGGGCAAGCAGAAGCTGGTCTGGTCTTCCATCTTCAGGAAGTGCTCTCACTTTAGAGAGATTCTGCCTTCTGGTCTCCAGTTGGGGAACAGATGCCACAAACTACCCAGAATTCCTCCAAGCAGTGAGGATTTCTCTACTCCCATCCAATAGGATACAATAGGGTGTCTGCTATAGATCACCAAGCCAGACTGAAGACCTGGATGATGCCTTCCTACAGCTTGTTTGTGTTCCGGACTGCTGGCCGCGCTGGCTGGGGCTAAGGGGCGTTGGGGTTCAGCAACATCCGGGAGGCCACAGGTGAGCTTTCCTTACATTAGGGGAAGAGGAAGTGGTGCCCAAGGCCAAAGCAATACAGATGGTGTGACAGCTGATGGAGCAGGTCGGGCAAGCAAATAAATGAAATTATTAGATTTATTTACCACCTGTTCCTCTAAGGATTATGGCCACCACTGGTGAGAGAAAGGTATGGCCCCCACATTTTGCAGTGTCCTGTGCTAAAATTTGGCACACACACCCCTGCTCCCCCACTCCATTTGACAGCATTGTTGTGGTGCTCTCTGAAACACGGCACCCGGTACGAGCTGCACCGGTTGCACAATCCTAAACCTGCCTCTGCAGAGCTTGTATTAGCATGAAATCAGGACCCGTGCTAATACAGCTAGGAGCAAGGACAACTGCAAGCAGAATAAACTCACACCCCCCCCCCCCAGCATCAAAATTCAGAATTCTGTGTAGGATAACGTAATGCAGGAAGAGAGATGATGAAGAGAGACATTATGATGGCTGACTGGGAACAGTTATGGACCTCAGGTATGAAGTTTACGGCATGTAATGCCTGAAGAGAGAATATTATGAAAATGATATACAGGTGGTACATGACACCAGTCAAGCTTGCAAAAATCTATCATTTGCCCGATAATAAATGTTGGAAATGTAAAGAAACTGAAGGTACATTCTTTCACCTTTGGTGGACGTGCCCAAGGATTAAGGCTTTCTGGGAGATGATATATAATGAAATGAAAAAGGTATTTAAATATACCTTCTTGAAGAAACCAGAGGCCTTTCTCCTGGGCATCGTCGGCCAATTGGTGCCAAAGAAGGATAGAACTTTCTTTATGTATGCCACAACAGCAGCAAGAATACTTATCGCAAAGTATTGGAAGACACAAGATCTACCCACTCTGGAAGAATGGCAGATGAAGGTGATGGACTATATGGAACTGGCAGAAATGACCGGCAGAATCCGAGACCAGGGAGAAGAGTTGGTGGAAGAAGATTGGAAGAAATTTAAAGACTATTTACAGAAATACTGCAAAATTAATGAATGTTAGAATGATGTTGGATTGAAGTAAAGTGGTTTTCAGCAGTAATGTTATAAAGATGTGTAAAAATGGATTGTTAACAGGGGATAATCTAAAGTTATAATATATTAAGATTAAAGATTAGGATAAAAACAAAGAGGGAAAGGATTTGCTGAACCATCTAATTGAACTGGATACAAAAAAGGGAGGTGTGAGGAGGTCCGGGGAACACGCAAATGAAAAATAAGACATGAAAAGATACTGTTTTTATTTTGTACTTTTTCTTTTTATTTTTTCGTTTTGTAATACTTTGAAAACCTTAATAAAAATCTTTTTTTTTTAAAAAAAGAGATGATGTGTTCATTTTTACAGATCCAGAGAGAAGGCCACTTAAGAATTGTGCATACCTGAAAGGGGAAACGGTCATAGTAGATAAATTAAAGCAACCACAATACATAGAATCATAGAATCATAGAGTTGGAAGAGACCACAAGGGCCATCGAGTCCAACCCCCTGCCAAGCAGGAAACACCATCAGAGCACTCCTGACATATGGTTGTCAAGCCTCTGCTTAAAGACCTCCAAAGACGGAGACTCCACCACACTCCTTGGCAGCAAATTCCACTGTCGAACAGCTCTTACTGTCAGGAAGTTCTTCCTAATGTTTAGGTGGAATCTTCTTTCTTGTAGTTTGGATCCATTGCTCCGTGTCCGCTTCTCTGGAGCAGCAGAAAACAACCTTTCTCCCTCCTCTATATGACATCCTTTTATATATTTGAACATGGCTATCATATCACCCCTTAACCTCCTCTTCTCCAGGCTAAACATGCCCAGCTCCCTTAGCCGTTCCTCATAAGGCATCGTTTCCAGGCCTTTGACCATTTTGGTTGCCCTCCTCTGGACACGTTCCAGTTTGTCAGTGTCCTTCTTGAACTGTGGTGCCCAGAACTGGACACAGTACTCCAGGTGAGGTCTGACCAGAGCAGAATACAGTGGCACTATTACTTCCCTTGATCTGGATGCTATACTCCTATTGATGCAGCCCAGAATGGAATTGTCTTTTTTAGCTGCTGCATCACACTGTTGGCTCATGTCAAGTTTGTGGTCAGCCAAGACTCCTAGATCCTTTTCACATGTACTGCTCTCAAGAAAAAACTCTACCTATACATGAAAAAGCTCTTCCTATAGTTGGCCGTGTTTTTTAAGGCACAGTCTGCTCATACTCCCGTGCAACAGTAGGCAGTGCAGTCCTTCAAACTGCTTTGGTACTAAAGTGATAGCAGTTACTATTACGATTTGTTAGCATTTGCATCCCATCCTTCCTCCCCATTATTCAGCTTTTCCGGGTCATGACTAAACTGCTTCTGATGCACGAAACACCGTGATGAGTGGCAGAGCGCACGGAAATGCCGTTCTTCTAAATTATTTTGAGCAAATGGGGAAAATTCCATTAGTGGCCTAGACACAATTCATTGCATCCAGATTCATTAGGTGCACTTAAAGGTAAAGGTAAAGGGACCCCTGACCATTAGGTCCAGTCGTGGCCGACTCTGGGGTTGTGGCGCTCATCCCGCTTTATTGGCTGAGGGAGCCGGCGTACAGCTTCCGGGTCATGTGGCCAGCAGGACTAAGCCGCTTCTGGCAAACCAGAGCAGCGCACGGAAACGCCGTTTACCTTCCCGCCGGAGCGGTACCTATTTATCTACTTGCACTTTGACGTGCTTTTGAACTGCTAGGTTGGCAGGAGCAGGGACTGAGCAACGGGAGCTCACCCCGTCATCACGGGGAATCGAACCACCGATCTTTAGATCGGCAAGTCCTAGGCTCTGTGGTTTAACCCACAGCGCCACCCGCGTCCCTAGGTGCACTTAGTAAGCACTTAAATCCAGTTCCCACCAGTGAGAGGCTGCTTTCTTCTCTGAGTACAGTATATAACTTTATTCTAACAAGACTCAAGCCTCAGGCCTCAGACAAGATCTGCACAGGCCTGCTTACACCGATGGGAATTAAATTAAGTCATTACTAACTTGTCTCATAGATATTAGTAATGACTTAATATGCAAATGGCAAAAAGGGGAAGGATGCTCCAGTACAACCCCAATTCCCGACACAGTTTGAAGAGCTGTACAGCACAAGGCATTGCAGGTATGCCAATGGACAGGAAGTTGCATCTGCCATAAAACGGAATTTCTCCCAAAGCCTTTCAAAAATGATTATATTGCAAGTGGGGGGTGGGGTGTCGCACACTGAAGACACCATTTGACACCTTCCACCCTGACCATCCTCCCCGGCTGCAATTACTGCCATGAAGCACCTTCTGCAAATGCTGCTCTGTGGGCTTCTGCTTTTCATGGATCCTTCTTTGCAGAAGAGAAAGGCTGTGAGAAAATCAGAACAGTTTATATTGCACATCCTCTCAAAGGGGCCAATGGAAACATCTTGCTCCTTTCGATCCCACGGCACTGCTCATCTGTGCCTTTCAAAGCAATGTTTGCAAGCACACCCAACCGCCCTAATAATGCTGCATTTATTTGCTGACCTGGAGCAGAATGGGAAAGGATCTCTCAAGGCTAAATATTTATTAAAGCCTCAGAGGGGATGTGTTGTTCTTTTTCTACTTCAGCAGCAGCTGTGTAGGTCTCCAGAGAAAAGTGCAGCAGCTCACTGGGAAAGCTTTTATGCAGTGAGAGACAAACAGATGTACTGCCTGGCCTGGCTTTCTACCAAACATTGTCCTCTCAATGGCTAGCAAGAGCCTCCCTCTCCAAACAAGTTCTACAATACTCATCTGCTTTCTGGTGAAGGGAATGGATGGGTAACTAGGGTTACCACCCCAAGCTGCCAAGCTGATTGCTTCTGTTCTTTTTGGCCAATTGTTGTGCCCTAATTCCTCTTCCCATTCTGGTATTACAAGGCCCACTAATTTAATCCTAAATTGAATGAATATTCCAGTCATATAACTTCAAGTCATGTTTGCATTGTAACCACTTCTATGAATATGTTATCTGTGTTTCTTACATGCAAACTGGGGTTCTCATGCTACATTTATTGTTTGGTATGATCAACAGGATCTGGTAATCAAGATCTGCTACTATGAAGGCAATTTCAGCCGCCTGTAAATCTGACTTTAGTATAGCGAACAACTCTGAAGAACTAAAATGGCTGAAGCATCCTGGATTGCAGGGGGTTGAACTAGATGACCCTTGGGGTCCCTTCCTGCTCTGTGAGTCTATGATTCTAGGCTTAGCGTGGCAGCACCTGCACTTTGGAACGACCCATTGAGATCAAGCAGGCACCTTCATAGTACTGTTTTCCCACCCTGTGGCAGAACTGGCCGGGGGGGGGGGGCGGGGGGGGGGGGTTCTTCCTAAGCCCAAAGTTGCCATGATGGGAAAACAAAATGAAGAAGCCTGTCTGTAGTCATGTTGTGTGTGTGTGTGTGGCAAGTGTGTGTGTGTGTGTGTGCATACGCACACTTTGCACACAGGGCCCTTGGAGGGCAGCCTAACCCTCAGTGTGGACTTGGGCCAAAACATGGTTAACCACACCTTTTATAATGCAGATTGCCTCTTATATGAGCCCAGCAAAATATACACACCCTCAAGAAGGGAAGGATGGTGAAATGGATGGTGAAAGATGCAGGAAACCGCCCTCTGACTGTGGAGAAGGGAGGGAAGTATGGTACTTGCCTAAACAGAAGTATATGAGAAGATAAATGAAAATACCTTTTCTGGGATGGTTGCATTAAAGCAGAAACTTTATCATCAAAGAATTTCTTCATAGCAAATCTATCTAGGGCTTGATCTGCACTGTTGAGAGAAGGGGAGGAAAAAAATTATATTGTTTTCGGCAGTAGCTTTGCTGCTCTGAAATCAGGATATTTCATAGATTCACACCAACTGAATCACGTTCTGGGTTAATTGGCAAACGCACTCGATTCTAGATCTGATAGGGCCATTATTGTTTGAACATGGATGTTTTTACAGTAGTTGCCTTGGGAATCTTTTTTCGTTTTGAAAACTGGCCAAAAACGTATTAAAATGTGGATGCTTCCTTCCCTGCTCCACCAGGACCAGACAAGCCCTGACCCTCAGGCACATTTTTAAAAATGAGTCATAGAATCAATTAGCACATTTCTACCTTAGAAGGGTAATTAACTACATACTTAAGGAGTGGGGGGTGGGAATTGCTATGCAACATTCTCCTCATTTCCAACCAAGGTTAGTTGCATTGGTAACTGAAGCTCCACTGAGTGCCAAGAATGACTTTCTGCCCCTATTGAAATGCTCCACCCACCTGACATTTGCTCTGAAACCAAGGACAGAAAACAATTCTAACCCTGGAGGCTTCCTGCCTTTTCTTGTGCTTTTAGTAGGATCCTGTCTTCTCCACTTCGTATTTTAATCTAGCCTTACCTCACCATGTGCCCTCCAGACGAATGAGTCTGGACCCTGCAGTCTTCATCAGAGGCCCTTGTCCATGTGCCACACAAGAACAGACCTTTCCAGTGGTGGCCCACCAGGTGTGGAATGCTCTCCACAGAGAAACACGCACTAATGTGATCAATTCTTTTTGGTGTTTGGTTTTTATTCATTTGTACTTATTATGTTATTGAATGGGCATTTTAGGTATTTTGTATTATATTTGTATTGTTTTAAATTTTCTGACTTTAACTGTTTTTATCCATTGTATTTTATCTTGTAAGTCACTTCAAAACTTTTTAAGTTAAAAAGTGACCAACAAATGTAATAAATAATAATAAATAAATCATGATTTGGATTGCGAGTCCCACATTCCCTGACCACTAACTGCACTTGCTGGGGCAGCTGGAAATGGCACTCTAAAACATCTGGAAGGGGTGAGGTTGGGGCTTCAGACGTAGGCAAGCGGAAGAGCTGCTTCCTCTTACCTGGCAGACACACCTGCAAAGGGCATGTATGCAGATATCACTACTCCTATTCTTCCTTTTCCACCCTATAAACAGAAAAATCAGCATTTCATTTTATTTTATTTAACTCTTTTCCCAAGGCAGTTTACAAAATCCTGAGATTCAGTTGCATTCCACCAACTTTTCATAGTTTTCCAGTATTTTATGGTATTTTAAAATCATAACAATATCAAAACAAAGCAATAAATTGTAGCAAAGAAGCCCAAATGCAACTTGAAGTAGCTCTGTGTTGATATTTCTTCCCTTCAGAGAATAGATTTGGTAGTTATTCAAGACAAGTCTAGGCATCTTTGCAATGTCTGGCATGATACGTTATAAAATATATATATTCTGGAAAACAGGTGTATTCAAACAATGATTGCTAGAATCTTCTTCTGACACCTATGATTTATAGCAATGACTGCATTTTAAGACCCTTTTCACAATGTTTCAAAACCTTATTAAAATGTATGACAAGCAATTAGTACAAATTACTGATAGATAATTACTTAGTCAACATATCTATGGTGGGAAGTTCAGATTGATGAACAAATGGCACATTGATAAATTGAGTTTAAAAAAAAAAGTGTTTTTAAAGTAGTGGTCGGCAAACTTACCGAGCCCAGGCCGGCCCACTCCCCCGCAGACCTCTTGCTGGGCCGGAGTGTGTGCAATTTCCGCACACGTGCTATTTCCGCACACACTGGAGGAGGCACGGAAGAGGCACGGAAGAGGCGTCCGTGACTTCCTGCAGCCAATAGGAAGCCGCTTCAGCATAGCGGAAGTGAGTCCCCGTGCGACGAACCAGTGCCGTGCCATTTAGCTCCACACGGGGACTGACCGAGCAGGTGGCAGGGGCCGGGGGGCCGTTGTTTGCCGACCCCTGGTCTAAAGTGATACTGCTACAAAACCAGTTGATTTTTTGAAAAACAGAAACTTGTTTTAGCAAGAGAACATTCCTGATTGGTGGCTCCTCCAACGGGAAGACCCTTTTGCCGCCTCTCTAGGGAAGAAGGAGTCATCCCTTTCTGCAGACCAACCTGCAGAGCCAACAACTCACCTCAACAATCATGTAACTGGAACCACAACAAAGACAAGAGTCCCACAATTACAACTCTACAGAGAAGGAAAAAAGGGGAAGAACAAGAAGACAAAGGGTAAGGTAATAAACAAAAATGTGCCCTGATTCCCTTATGGGGGACACAAGAGCCCTTATAGAGTCCTTTGCAGGTTCTCCATCGGTCAGAGAAAATAGCAGAGGCCAACCAGAGAATATGGAGAAGCAAAGCAGCTGGTAAGCCTGCTCTTTATTGATCTGTTGCAACAGGGTGCTCCCCCCACACGCAGGAAAGGAGGAGGACCCAGAACAAAGGTGTGCCCGCCCTTATATAGACATTTTAAATTGCCTGCCCTGGAGTCCAAGACCACCCCCAGAAACATCATACCTACATCACATACCTACAACAGAAATCTGAGAGTGTTGTTTATCTCCTGTCCGGCAGGCTACCTGTTAATGGTTACTTGATTGGATACCCTGGGGAGCCTGGCCAGTCTTTTGTAAAGACAAATACTTAGTTCCTGAGCCAGGTCACAGGCTCACCCTATTCATACACAGACATACCCTTCAGACAGGATTTGTGAACAAAAAGACAATGGGGAGGCTCCCACACCTCCTCCCTCCTTGCAGAGAAAACACTTGGTCAGTTTGGGAGTCAAAATGGTTCCAGGGCAGTCTTCCTGTGCTGCTCCAGACATGTGGTCCACACATGAATGTATGTGCTTGGTTGGTACATTTATGAACATTTATTATATATATATATATATAAGACCTTAAATTTTTTATTTCAGTAACAAAAAGAACTTCCCCTATAAGAAAAAGTGGAAACCTCCAATTAAGGAGCAGCCGCCTAAGAAAGGCTTTGACAGTATGTGAGGTGGCAGAAGAAGCCATCAGCCCCACAGCAGAGGAAGGAGAGCTGGGCAGAATTGTTAGGATATTTCCGTTCCACCTTAAGAGGGAGCAGGCTTTGAGAGTCACAGAGTCTGCGCATGTCCTAGTCACAGGATGTTTATGCTTGCTGTTTCCTTTCGATTTCAGTCGGTCGGAGTCACTGACTCAGAACGGTCATGTTTTCTCTTTGTTCTGTTCAACGCTAAATAAAATCTGTAAATTATGCTCTTCTTCGGTGCAAGCTTTCTGGCTGTGTTTTCTGCTGATAAAGAACAGTGTGCACAAGCCTGGAATGTGGCAATCTATTTCTGAGGCTTCGTGTCGCTAACTGCTGGATCTGCCTGGCTACGGGAGATCGATGGATGTCCGACAGCCGGCTTGGGGCCATGATGGACAATATCTCCCTGGCAGTTTCCCAACAACAAGGTTTCGGGCCCAGATTCACAGCACCTACAGGAGAGTAAAGCTGCAACAGACTGCGTTTGAGAGGTATGTGAAAAGCGAAAGCAGCGAGAGCGGAGGCTTTTCTGTTTACCTCAACAAGGAGCCTTTGAACTCCGGCAAGGCTTAATTGGCCTGGGAGCCAAGCCAGGGAGTTCGTGATTAATGGGCTGCCGAGATAATAAGTCTTTGAAGGCATAAAGACTTGGGCTCACGTAAAGACCTGAGATGGATCTTTTACAATCCTCAGAAGTAGCTCCGTGTCCACCGAAGCTAAATGGCCACAACTATCAGACCTGGGCAAAATGGTGTGAGAGTTTGCTGCGTCAGTTTAGGGTGTGGCATACCGTGAGTGAGGCCCCCCCAGTTCCTCTGACAGAGAGATGGAAAGCCGATGATTCGAAGGCGATTGACGTAATAGTCTTATCCGTATCTCTTGAGGAAATTAAGACGCTGGCTGGCAACACCACTGCACGTGGAATGTGGTATGCTTTGATGAAAGCTCACAACTCAGTTGTCCCAGCCCAGAGTTTGACTGCATCGGAGGTCCTGGCTGTTTCCCAGAATGCGAGTGAATGCAGGGATGCTGAGGGCACCGGTTGCAAGCTGCAGGGGGAGCAGACTGTGATGTCATCCCAGGCAGCATTCCAGCCTCCAGGGGGAGCCAAGGAGTCAGCAGCTGAGAGCTCTGTTTCTCGTGAGAACCAAGGTCATCGCCTTTGCAGAGGCCGGAAAGGCAAAGGTAAACAGGCGTCTGCAGATGGCCCGAAGCAGAAGGGGGGTGAAGAGCCCACGCCAGTGGAAAACAAGGCTTTGTTAGCTGGCACTGCTTCACCAAAGGCTAAAGGCACGTCTGCTGGCCAGGAGCAGCAGGGGGGCAAGCTGCAAAAGCCCAAGCCAGTGGAAAACAAGGGTTTGCTTGCTGTGAAGGCTGCTCCAACAGCCAAAGGCAGTTTTGTTGTTGATTCGGGCTGTACCCGCCACATCTCAAAGGATCGGCACCTCTTTATCTCCTTCAAGCCTCAGGAAGGTGAGATCCACCTGGCTGATGGAAGGACGTTGCAAATTGCAGGAGAAGGGACTGTGAAACTTGCAAGTTTGCATACAACCATCAGTAATGTTCTGTATGTTCCTGGAGCTGCGGACAATTTGCTGAGCGTCCCGCAGCTTACTGGACGTGGTTTTCAGATTTCCTTCAAGAGGAGCGTCTGTGTCATCAGTAAAGGCAAAGAGGACTATTTGCATGCAAAGTTTATGGATGGTTTGTTCCATATAACTTATGATGACACTGCTGTTGTGTCTAATGCTGATTCTTGTTGTGTTGCACAAACTAACAAAGTTCTTCATGCAGGTTGCATTCATGAAGCGCATCGAAGGTTTGGTCACCTCTCTTGGAAGGCACTGGCCAAGATGCCAGAGGTGGTTGAGGGTTTGAACATCAAACCCTGTAAATTTCATATGAAATGTGTATCTTGTGCAGAGAACAAGGTGAAGGTTGCTCCAAAAGGCAAAGAGTCTAGCAGGCAGGCTTCCAAGCCCTACCAGCTAGTGCACGCAGACCTAGTTGGGCCACTTACGCCCTCTTTAGGAGGAGCAAGGTTCTTCATGGTTCTAATTGATTCTTTTTCTAGGTACATTCATGTGTTTTTGCTCGAACAGAAATCGCAAGCGTTTCCGAAGTTTAAAGCATTCTGTGCTTGGTTGGAGAATGTGCACGGTAAACGTATTTCCTGTCTGTTTTCCGATCGAGGTGGGGAATTCACTTCTCAGCAGTTTGAAGCTTTCCTGACTGAGAAGGGAATCCAGCATGACATGTCAACCCCCAGATCGCCATGGATGAATGGGCTTGCGGAGCGAGCAAATCAGACATTGCTGCAAGGAATGAAAACCTTGTTGCATGATGCCAATCTCCCTGATAAGTTTTGGGGGGAAGCTTTGGGGAATCTGGTTTACTCCGTTAATCGCAGATTGTCATCACCCATTGGTTGTACCCCCTATGAGAAGATGTTTGGCAAGAAACCCAACACCAAACACATGAGAATATTTGGTTCTGACATGTGGGTACGCACCCCACAAACCAACAAGCTTGGGAAGCGTGGGGCACATGGTTTGTTCATGGGGTACGAAAAAGGTGCATACAGGGTATGGATGACTGACTCTAAGTCCATAAAGTTCACAAGGAGTGTTGAGTACAATCCTAAGTGGGGGGAAAATGTGGGAATTTTCCAGAGTTACCCAGAGGAGGATGAAGGTGATGTCAAGCAAGCAGCTAAAGCTGAGGAAGCTGCTGAGGATGATGATGATGAGGATGATGATGATGATGATGATGATCAGAGTTCGGATTCCAGTTCACTGGGCGGCGCTGCTGCTGATGTCAGTGAGAGTGATGACACAGCAGACTACAAGAGTGCAAAGGCCTCAGTCAGACCATCTGATGCGTCTGACAATGAACTGGAAGAACCACTGTTCACCATTGGTCATTTTTCTCCTAAGAAAGAGGAGATGAGTCCAGAAGACTTGCGTCTGGTTCGCAGGTCTGAAAGGGCGACCAAAGGCAGACCTCCAAAGAGATTTGCTGATGAGTTTGCTAAGACTGCAACTGCTGTTCTTAGTAGCTCAGAGAAGGTGTGGGAACCTTCAAGCTTCAAAGAGGTTCAGGAGTTAACCTCTAAAGATGCTGAGCCTTGGCTAAATGCCATGAAGGCTGAAGTTGATTCCTTGAACAGGAACCAAACTTGGGAGCTGGTACCGGTAGTCCCAGGAATGAGACTGGTTGGCAGCAAATGGGTCTTCAAGGCCAAGACAGACCAGAATGGCAAGGTAGTCAGACACAAAGCCAGATTGGTTGCCAGAGGTTTTTCACAGGTACCAGGACAGGATTACCACGAGACCTACTCACCCACAGTCAAATATGAGAGCATTCGGCTGATGCTCAAGATCGCTGCGGAGGAGAAACTGCATGTTTCCCACCACGACATTAATACAGCTTTTTTGTACGGGATTTTGAACGAGGAGCTGTTTATGCTTCCACCTGACGGGATGCAGATACAGAAGGGAATGGTCTGTAAACTGCGGAAATCCTTATATGGTCTCAAGCAGAGTGCTAGGTGTTGGAACACAAAACTCACTGAAACGTTGCTTTCTCTAGGTTTTCACCAGGGCAAAGCTGATCCATGTGTGTTTGTCAAGGAGGAGGGGCAAAACAAACTGTATTGTTTATGTTTTGTTGATGATCTTCTGATGTTTTGGAAGAATCAGGCTTTCTATCAAAGCACCCTAGCTCAACTGAAGGAGCACTTTGACATGAAGGATCTTGGTGAGGTATCCAACTATCTTTCTCTGCAGGTGGAGAAGGACCAAGCAGGTAATTTTCTGGTACACCAAACACAGAAAATTGCTGATGTATTAACCAGGTTGAATTTGGTTGATGCAAACCCAGCAGACACACCGATGGTGACAGGTTACCAGGTAGACAGTACTGCTGAAGCGTTTTCTGACACAACGCTGTACAGATGCGTTCTAGGCAAGCTGAATTTCATTGCCAGATGTTCGAGACCTGACATAGCTGTAAGCTGTAATCTGCTTAGCAGACATGCCAACAATCCTACGGTTCAGGATTGGAAAGCTCTGAAGCGCATAGCCCGCTATTTGAAAGGGACTATGCACTACAGGCTGAGGTTCACCAGTCAGAAGACTGGAGGTCTTGAAATCTTTGCAGATGCAAGTTTTGGAAGTGACACCACAGATGGTACAAGCACTTCTGGAGTATGCTACATGTACAACCACTGCCTGTTTGACTGGTTGTGCAAGAAGCAAACAACAGTGAGCCTAAGTTCCTGTGAAGCAGAACTCAATGCTCTGTCATTTTCACTCATGGATTGTGAATGGTTGATGCAACTGTTTAAGGACATCGGGGTTTCTGTGAAATGTCCTATACAAGTGTATCAAGACAATAGATCGTGTTTGGCTTTGCTGAACTCCGAGAGTTGCAAGCAAAGAACCAAGTACTTGCAGATTAAGCTACATCGTGCAAGAGAGTGTATTCAGAAAGGACTGATTCAGGTGTCCTACATGCCAGGAAATGAAATTCCTGCTGATCTGTTGTCTAAGGTTGTTAACAGAGAACAACATAAGGTTTATGTACAAAGGTTGCAATTGAGTGAACCACAGGTACAACAGGTTACACGGAAAGGGGGAGGATGTTAGGATATTTCCGTTCCACCTTAAGAGGGAGCAGGCTTTGAGAGTCACAGAGTCTGCGCATGTCCTAGTCACAGGATGTTTATGCTTGCTGTTTCCTTTCGATTTCAGTCGGTCGGAGTCACTGACTCAGAACGGTCATGTTTTCTCTTTGTTCTGTTCAACGCTAAATAAAATCTGTAAATTATGCTCTTCTTCGGTGCAAGCTTTCTGGCTGTGTTTTCTGCTGATAAAGAACAGTGTGCACAAGCCTGGAATGTGGCAATCTATTTCTGAGGCTTCGTGTCGCTAACTGCTGGATCTGCCTGGCTACGGGAGATCGATGGATGTCCGACAGCCGGCTTGGGGCCATGATGGACAATATCTCCCTGGCAGTTTCCCATCCTGCATCATCTCCAAACAGAAATACACAGCAAGGCTAGTTTCTGTGTTTGCCAGATGCTGCTGGAGGACGTTCCGATGGCGATGGGTCAGAGCAGCATCGAGAGCTTGGGCAGGCGTCCTCTACGCTTCTCCCTGGCATCGCACAGCCTTTTTAGGGAATCTTCCCACTGAATACAGTCTCCAAGATTAGGAAGAGTTTACTATATAGTGTCTATGGAAGGTGAGAAGGCAGTTCACAGAGGTGTCCTACAAATTTCCAGCAGAGGAAGAGTACAAAACAACCAAGGCTGCCTCCCTCCCTCAGGCAATGAGGAATAGGCCATTACAACTTTCTTCCCTACAGAGGGACCTGTAAAGCTCAGAGGGACGCAGATGCTCTCACATTCAGAGGCCTGTCCAAAGACAACAGCACAGCCCTGTGGACACTCAGGAGATGCCATCTGCATCCAGTGAGGAGGAAAGATATTAAGTTTAGAACCACTTATAGCGAGCGAAAGAAGGCCAAAAAGCTTAAGAAAGCAGAGGGTTTCAGAGGACCTTGAGTGTTCCTTCTGAAAAGAGGCCTCATCCCTATCAAGAACGTCCTCCAGCATCGCCCTCAATTGCAGAGCTCCTAATCTGCTTGAGGAATAAGCAGGATTTCCACTTAAAGGACCATCGTCAGCCCAGATTAAAGACACAGATGAGATGCAGAGCAGCTTCCAGGCTCTCTTTCTCCCCCCCCCCCCACCCCATCCTCCCAAACAAGCAGGCTGTTAGCAGGCTCACAACCCTGCAGGGATCCTGTGGATATGCTAATTGCATAAGGCAATTTCTCTGGGTACAGTTGCCCCCTTTTAGGAGTCCTGGGGCCTCTTCTCCTTTTCCCACAGGTACAGCTCACTTACTTGGCAATGGATCACCACCACATGCTGAGAGTCACTGTTCAGCCAGAATTCTATAGCTTTGCAAATGGTGCCCAACTTCTTAAGGGGTGGAGCGTGAAGGTCAGGCCAGCCCCCACCCAGAACCTGGGAAAAGGAGGGCTCCTTGCTTCTGGTTTACCTGCTTGATGGAGTCTATTTCAGAATATAAAGTGTTCAGGTCTTCTTGCCTTCTCTTTCTTTCTGCCTTTAGAAAGCTCCTCAGTGTGGAGAAAGGACACAGAACTTAAGATGCTTCGGTTCTCTGCGAACTCTGTGCAAGTTTACATGTTAGGCAGGGTGAAGCAGGAGGGGCTGATTTCGATATACAGTGGTACCTCGGGTTACATACACTTCAGGTTACAGACGCTTCAGGTTACAGACTCCGCTAACCCAGAAATAGTACCTTGGGTTAAGAACTTTGCTTCAGGATGAGAACAGAAATCGTGCTCCGGCGGCGCGGCAGCAGCAGGAGGCCCCAGTAGCTAAAGTGGTGCTTCAGGTTAAGAACAGTTTCAGGTTAAGAACGGACCTCCAGAAGGAATTAAGCACTTAACCCGAGGTACCACTGTCAATGGATGGTACTGGTGAGACAGCAAAATGTGCATTTGAGGTGATGATCTATGATAGCCCATTCCCCTGTGCCAGCCTTCACTTGAGGTTGCAGTCATATATGAACCAGCCCATGTATGATATGTTTGTGCTGCGTGGAGATAGGAGAGGTCCGCTCCTGTTAACAGAGCAGGGGCAGGGGTGAAGATGAGGCAGAACAGGGCTTTGCTGAGCCTTATTGCCATTCCTCCGCAGTGGGCAGCTGTGAACATGTGAGAATGGACTGAAGCGTGTTTTATCGTAAACCACCTTTCAGATCAAAGGATATTATTTATGTTTAAAACAAAATAAAAATGTCATGGAACTCTATGGCATTATCAATTGTGCAAATATAACAATAGGAATAATAACACCTTGTTACAAATAAGAATCAGCACATCATCACATTTTTTGAAAAAGGGACAAAGTTGTAAAGAACCATTATAATCTCAACATGCATCTATTAATTAGGTAACACAAAATACTAATCCGTCTTCTTAAGCAGATAACAACACATGGGATTCTGCCTTCCAATTAGCATGTCTCACATTTTAAGAATCCTAAACCTCAGACACCACAATCTTTGCAATGGTGCCCTGTTAACCATTTATCTATGCCAATGGAGGTTACCCTGTGGCCATCCAGGAGCTGCTTCCGTGGCCCACATCCAGAGGCCATGCGAAATGGGGCACCCCGGGAGAAAGGCAGAGCCCGGGCACCTTCAAAGAAAGCGGGGCCACTGGGTGGGTCAGGCCCTCCAGATGTTCCTGAATCACAACTCCCATCATCCCTGACCATTGGCTGTGCTGGCCAGGCCTGACTAGAGTGGAAGTGGAACGAGGCCCAGCCACCCCCAGCCACGGCCTTATTCAGCCAAACATCTACAGCTGGGGTTCAGGAGTCTTCCTGCTTTGCTGTTCTGATCCAGGCTGCCATCAATGCATTTTGCAAGAGAACATTTCCTGAGAGCGTTACCTTTTAAACGAGCATAAAGGAACAGTTCAACCCATAACAAAGTTCAAAGCGCATTTAAGAAAAAGTCAAGGCTTAAAGAGCTTTAATGTTTGAGCCAAGATCAACTGAACAAAGTTCACCTGTCTTCCCACTTTCATTGTTCACCCAACAGCTGTTCAGGGGAGGTTTGTCTGGGAGTCAGCTGCAGGTGCAGCCCAGTAGGTACAGCTGCCTCAACACATGGCTGACACTAGAGGAGTCACTGCCACATTTTGGCCAGATGGCTCAGTTTGCACATTTGCTCTTTGAAAGACTGTGGTTGAAGGCCTCCTGAACGGAAAACCTTCCAAGAGAGAGATGGCCTTGGGGAAGCAGGAAGAACTGAATACCTCATAGGCTCAGATTCCAGAATTAATTTTAGAAATCAGCCCAGTTAAACCAGCTTTCAGGAGAAATAGATGACCCAGCAGAATGAACCTATAAAATGAAAGACAGGGGAAATCTTCTTGTGCCTATACATAATGCATGTATCAGCACCACGTGCTCTCCCACTGCAGGTAACGGACGCCTTCAATGAGCATCTTAATGAAGACTCCAAAGCAGGACAACATATTTAAAGATGGAAATTTTGATACACGCTGAACACCACCTTGATCCACAACATTTTCAACATCTCACTCATTTTGTCAACCTTAATTCTTCCCATTTTAAAACCATTTCTTATTGCCTTGGTATACTTTTAATCCCTAGGTGTGAGAGATAGAGGGCTGCTGAGAGCTCAATGAGGTTTTTGTTTGACCTATGTTGTGATTTTGGTCTTACATTACTTTATTTACTGATTGATTTATTACATTTTATTATAAAATATTGTACTTTTTGCTTGATTATGTCCTTTACCACCTTGGCAGCCTTTGGGTCAAGGAGCGGTATATAAATAAACTGTAACCAGGTTACCTGTGGCTCCTAGAAGCTGTCAGCATGCAGCAGTGGCCACAATCCCAGGAAACTGCTTCGACTGCCAGCTAAACCAGGGGAGGGTAGCCAAGGGGTCTCAAACCCTTGGGGAGTTAGGGACTTCCCTGCATGCGAAGACGGGCTATAGTGGATTGAGCAGATGAGACCAATAGTGGGTGAGTCCAACGGTCAAGAAAGCGGTTTCTGCCCATGCCATAGAGGGAAGTGAGGGGCAGATGGGGCTCATCTGCCTGGGAAGGGATCCTATCTAGGAGAAGGAAAACTCTGATCCTAAACTTCCACTGCCTTGCTGGGTATCTTCAGGAGAAGAAAAGGCTCAGGAGGAAACCCTCCACAAATCCAGGGTGGAGACAGTTGGAGGGCGCCTTGTCCGCCTCCTTATAGCAACTCCTGCAGCCAAGCGCCTGGCTCTGCTTTCTTTTGGACCACAACAGTGTGGCCGAGAGCGGGTCTTGTGTTTGGACTGCCCAGGCCCTCTGTACACAGGCGTGCGCCCCAGGGAAGTCTCTCTGATGCTGCTAATGCAAGGGTTGGACTTCATCCCTGGAGGCGCACTCCATTGTTGCTTGAGATGGACGCCAACGGTAGCTTCACAGTGGGCATAACTGCTAACTATGGTTGATAAGCCCCCTGACAAGAGAGAAATGGAGAGTTGGGGGGTAACAGAGGACAAATGGAGTTCTATGTACTTATCCTTCGTTGCTGTGGAGCAGGGGTGGAACATCATGTGTGGCCCTGACCTGGTACCAAGCATGGAGAATCCAAAGGACAAACCAGACACTCCAAAGGTCAAACAAAGACTTTGAGGAGCAGGCAGGGTCTCTGATACTAGATGCTGAACTAGAAATTGCAAAAACCTGGAAGCCGACGGTCAACTTAATTTTTGAGCAACAGCTCCATAGACATTTGCATATGGTGCTTGTAGAAAAACATGCTCAATGCACAATTGTCAGGAAGAAAGGCAACATTTTGACTTTTTAGCTACATGAAGCCCACTCATAGAACATGTTAAGGGGCATAGACAATGTCCTTATCTTTTGTCTGACTTCCTGACGTTGTGGAGTACCGGCTGAAGTAGCTTTTCTCCCCAGCCATTTGCACAAAATGGCAAACTCTCGGCTGGCATGCCCCACATCTTCCAAGTAAGGGGGACCCACCTTGTTACCACCCCCCAGAGTGGTGCAATCCAGAAAAATACTATGCATGGGAACTGAAATATAATTGTTGTGCCTTTTTCTGGTTATGTCTGCTTCTGTGCACGTAAGTACACAAGGGGTGTGAGACTGAGTTTGACCTTAGCTTGTCTAACAAGCAACTAGAGCAAACAAGAAAACCTCAGATATCTTCAGACAGAGTACAAAGAACCAAATGACTCCCTGCTAACGATGGAAAATAGCCTGTAATTATATTGCAGAGGTTATCTTGTGATTTATTTATGTTTTGTGCTACATTCGGAGGCAGCCTTTTGTAACTGTTCATTCATCTGGAAAAACTTATTAGGAAATATTTGTTTCTGTGTAGCTAAATATGTGCTCTTTGCGTGAAACGGGCGGGTGAGGGGCGAGAAAGAGCTCTGCATGTTTAATTGACAGGGAGTTTGATGATCTCACTGTTGAGAGAGTATTTATTCCCAGGGATTGGAGTTGAAACAAAAGCCAAAATATTTATTGGTGAACTTTAAACAATGGATATTGGAAAACTCTCACAAGATTACTAAATACCGTGTTATGTACTGCGGCTAGTCCCAACTATGGGTTCCAGCCTGCTTGTTGAGACAATATGCAGTTTAAGATTAACCACAAAACTGCACTCAAAACTAAACTCCAAATTGAATCCTGGCAGCAGCAATCATGGGCAAGATAACCAATATATTTTCTTATATCAGTGTTACACCCCCAAAAAGGTACAATTAGTAAGCAGTTGCTGCCTGTGCAATTAAATACATTTGCTCAACGCAAGCAGATAATGTCACACTATAGTAGTTGGTTTTCTTCCAGCATAACATGCCACTAAGCCCCAGAAATGAAGAACAGTGGAAGGCTGCATTTCACATGTGGTACAACGCTGCCTCCCCCCCCCCCCCCGTTATATCACCGGTTGTTTGATTAAGAATACCAAATATTGCGTTATTTTCTGTGTCTTTCCTCCAACCCTCGCACTGCAAGCATTTGTTTCTGCCCCTTCTGAAAAGCAAGTGCTCTGTGTCAAGAAGAGAGCCAAACAGCCTCATAGAATAGAATAGAATCATAGAGTTGGAAGAGACCCCAAGGGCCATCGAGTCCAACCCCCTGCCAAGCAGGAAACACCATCAGAGCACTCCTGACATATGGTTGTCAAGCCTCTGCTTAAAGACCTCCAAAGAAGGAGACTCCACCACACTCCTTGGCAGCAAATTCCACTGTCGAACAGCTCTTACTGTCGCCTCAGAACTGCAGCTGAACACCAGAAAAAAAGCCTGTTTTAAAGAAGTGAATGCTCCCCTTCATAAAACGGGAAATCCTATTTGCTTAATACTGTTACACGCTGCTCCCCAAATCACTGAGCAGTGTAAGGTTCCAGGGGCACCAGTCATGTTTACCCAGGTTCTGTGTTTCCCTTTGGACAATGAGGCGAAGCGGAGATTGTGGTGTCTTTCCACATATACACAACCTGAGCCTGGGATGGAGGGGCTTCCAGCCTTACACTCCAAGAGGGTCCTGCTTCTCCCCATGTCATGGTGGCAAGGACTTTTCCTCCAGCCCACATCACCCCCAGCTGCAATCCTTCCAACTCTATACACTCTGTCTTTTGAACTGAGCTGAAAGTGGGTCGCCTCTCATTTGCCCTCTGGCCCTTTGTTCCAGTTAAGGACCCATCACTAGGCTTGCTTGCATTTGAACATACTAAATCCAGTGTCTGGCACCCAGGAACTGGAAGGGGATCCCAGGCACCCCACAAATTCATGACAATAATATCGCTTTAAGAGCAAAATCACAAGGGACATACAGTAGTACCTCGGGTTACATACGCTTCAGGTTACAGACTCTGCTAACCCAAAAATAGTACCTCGGGTTAAGGACTTTGCTTCAGGATGAGAACAGAAATCGTGCTCCGCCGGCGCAGCAGCAACAGGAGGCCCCATTAGCTAAAGTGGTCTTCAGGTTAAGAACGGACCTCCGGAACGAATTACCGTATTTTTTGCACCATAACACTCACTTTTTCCCTCCTAGAAAGTAAGGGGAAATGTCTGTGCGTGTTATGGAGGGAATGCCTACGGGTGGCATGCCTACGGATTTTCCTCCTCTAAAAACTACGTGCGTGTTATGGTCGGGTGTGTGTTATAGAGCGAAAAATACGGTAAGTACTTAACCCAAGGTACCACTGTAGTTCCAAATGTGTATTAGATTCCATTTAAGGCTGACCAAACCAGAGGAGCATCACACACCAAGACACAATGTTTGGGCTGTGACATGTTCTTCTAAGGAGGCACTCATTTTGCCCCATTTCCTCAAGTGCAGGATTTGGCACGTTCTATTTTGAATGTTGATTATACACTGACATCAGGAATTGTTATTTAGACCCATGTTTCAGGAAAATGAATTTCTGGGCTGCTAAAAAGAAACTGGGTTTTCCTCATTATGTGGCACAAAGGGTAGCTTCCTTTGCAGAAAAGGCTGCCATGCCAAGGGAAAAGGACGTGGCCACAATGGCTGCAAACTGCCCTGAAGTTTTGCAAGCAAGAGAAATGAACCTTGATATAAGCTTATGATGTTTTGTATTAAATAAACAATGTGTGTTATTTTAAGAGTATGCTTTATGCTTTATCATGAATTTTGAATAGTGAGCAAGTAGTGATTTTTTTAATGTAAGTTTTGTAAATTTTGTTACCTGGTTGAAATGCTGTTATCACACTCTGTGCTATGGTCTAAGGTGGTGGTTCCAAACTTTTTTTTTGGGGGGGGGGGGACACCCCCTTGGTTCCATAAATGCATCCCCAGTGCCCTGCCCTAGAAAGACCACTTTTATTCAGAATAGCAGTTTGCACAACCCATTAGAGAAACAATAAAATTCAGTCATAATTCATTGCACATTTATTCAAAATCCAATTAAAACTATTTAGTTTAATTAATTCAACAAGATGAACTTGATCGAGTGATGCTAGCTTTTCAAAGTCGTTTATACCTTCCGTGCCCCTCCACCCCTTACATCGTAGGCCCCTAGGTAATCTCACCACCCACTAAGGGAGCACTGGCCTTAGGACTAATGCCATAAAGGTTCCTTTTTTTCGACCAGTGCTGCAGTGTGGCAGGAGAAGGGCCGGAAGTGAGCCTTTGCAACACAATAGGTATTTCTGGCCCAGCTTCTTCTAGCAATGCCTACAGCATCCTCACCCCACTGCCTGTAACCTGAGCTAGAGCTGGGCTAAGCGAAAAGCTCCCTCCTTGCAGTGGCAAAGTTCCTAATGCCCTTTTCCTCCTCCCTGTGCCCATTTCAGGATATCTTTTCAGGCCAAACGCTCACTTCAGACAGCACTGGGGGGGGGGGGGTAGCTGTGGAGAGGGAATTGTAGCTGCTCAACATGGATGGGATAACTGAATGCTCATAGGAAAGGCAACAAGAACAGATGAAAGGAAGTATAAGGTGGTGAGAAAAAGAAAGAACTGAAACGTGGGAGAAGATGTTGGCAGAGAGGAAACAGCAACAGGGAGACAGCTGGTCTTTGGAGGGCTGTGAAAGAAGGCGGCAAGTCTGAGAGAGTGCCGGAAGGAGGCAAAAAGGCCGAAGGTGAGAGAGAAGAGAGAGAAACAAAGGCAAGACAGGTGACATGAGGAAAGAAAAGAATGATGGAGAAAGAAAGGAGGTGGCAAAAGGAACAGGAAGCAAGTGGAGATACAGATGAGGAGGGACAGCTGAATCCTTTTGGATGTCATGGAAGCCTTTTTGGTAAGAAAATGCAACCAGAATGGTGGTAAAGATGACCCGGCCTCTTGCACAACATCAAAGACAAGCTTTGCTGAAGAGAAAAACCCAACTACTAAAAGGGTCCAAATATTTCCTCAACAATGCATGAAAGATGGGCTTACAGTCATACCTTGGTTCTCGGACGGAATCTGTTCCAGAAGTCCTTTCGACTCCCGAAAACTTTTGAAAACCAAGGCGCAGCTTCCGAATGGCTGCAGGAGCTCCTTGCACTCAGTCGGAAGCCGCATCGGACGACCAGCTTCCAAAGAACATTTGCAAACAGAAACACTCACTTCTGGGTTTGCAGTGTTTGGGAGCCAAAACGTTCGAGTCACAAGGCATTCGAGAACCAAGGTACGCCTGTACTAGTATTGGAGGGGGGCGGGGAACAGCATCCCCGTCCGTCAGTGTGTGAAATGTAGCAAGACACAAGCAAATGAACGTTTGGAATTTAGAAACAGAGCATCCAATTATTAAAACAAACCTGTTGGTTGAGGGGTTTCCCCCCAAAATGGACACACTGTTTTCTGAAGAGCAAAGAAACCTTGCTCCATCCATTGCACACAGAGGAGCACTAGCTAGCTTTCCCGTGTGTGGCCGCTGTCACAGGCTGACGGCTTCTTAGAGCCACAGGTGAGAGCTGAGTTCAGGGTGGGGACCAAAGGTGTCTCCCGCTAGAGGTCTCTCCCTCTCCTTAAAAGGTAAAGGTAAAGGTCCCCCTGCCCGTATGGGCCAGTCTTGACAGACTCTGGGTTGTGCGCCCATCTCACTCAAGAGGCCGGGGGCCAGCGCTGTCCGCAGACACTTCCGGGTCACGTGGCCAGCGTGACGAAGCTACTCTGGCGAGCCAGAGCCGCACACGGAAATGCCGTTTACCTTCCCGCTGGTAAGCGGTCCCTATTTATCTACTTGCACCCGAGGGTGCTTTCGAACTGCTAGGTTGGCAGGCGCTGGGACCGAACGACGGGAGCGCACCCCGCCGCGGGATTCGAACCGCCGACCTTTTGACCGGCAAGTCCTAGGCGCTGAGGCTTTTACTCACAGCGCCACCTGCATCCCCTCCCTCTCCTTACACCTCCGTAAACATCAAGGTGGTGTGCCACTATAGCACATAAAGCACTATAGATAATCATTAGCATTGCTGGCCAATCAGCTGTAAAGGCCTGTAGGTATAGAAAGGTCTTCCAGAGACACCTGACAGTCATGAGCAGCTTCTCTGAGGAGCCTTGTCTCCAGCGGCAAAGTCATCCACAGCCAATCCATCGCCTTCCTTAAGGATGAAATCCTCCACTTCCTTTGGAGACATGGAGCCTCACTCTCACGGCCAAATAGGGTTTGGGCTTAGGGTGCTCAGGGCCATCATCTCTGCTCCCAAGGAATGCTCAGTGTCCCTAACCGCACACAGGAATAATGTCTGCATGTGCCTTGGAACCAGTACAGTCTATGGAAACAGCCTAGTGGCATCCACCACTCTCTGCCTTTAGCTGGTGGGCAGTCTCCAAATTCTGGCAGTGGTCAAAGAGTGGGGCTCCCCATGGTGTGCTGCTAGGCTGCAGGCACCCTAGAGAGCGAGAAAGTGGGAGCAGGACTCCCCAGGACAAGGAACAGAGCAGATGAGCAAAGGCTGGTCCAGAAGTTTTTGCACCTCTTCCTCCTTAAGGGACACCCAGGGGCTGCTGGAGTGTGTGCCCCACGGAATGGAGCTCAGAGCTCTGCAAAGATTTCCACCTGCATCCCCCCCCCCCGTGGCCCTCGCTGGCAGCTCCCACTTCTAGCTCAACAGCTCCTGGTGGGACTAGGAGCAAAGAGGACACGTGCCCCACAAAAGCCTTTCCTTTCCAGAATCCCGCCGCGCAATTCTTGAATTCGCCCCACACTGGGAAGCAACTGCGAGAAGCAAACCGACAACAAACTTAATGTGGGGCAGCCGGAGAGCAAAGCGAGGTCGGCTGAGATTTCCTTGCAGGAAGGAAGGAAGGCAGCGCGCCGGCTTACCTGCTGGCCTTGCCGCCGCGGCCCCCGGGCGGGATCCGCCGAGAAGCGGCTCCGGTTGTCTTTCCGTTGCCGCTTTTCTCCCAGCCGCGCCTGCAGCCCAAGCCGGGGGCGGGCGGGGCTTGTGCCGCGGAGGCAGCTCCTCGAGGAAGCGCCCTGCCCAGGAGGGGGATCCGGCCCCTGGCGAGGCCGCCATCCCTGCCCCCGCGCAAGCATCCCCGAGAGGTCCCCCCCCCCCCGGGATGCGTTGCCTCAAATCATCTATCTAAGGCAACTGGATGCTTTTGTCTTTATTCTACAAACCACCCTGTGATCATCAGATGAAGGGCGGTATAAAAAATTATTAATGATAATTGCAGCCATGGTTTCCTCTGGGTAAAATGATTTCTGATTTGGAAGTAAGACTGTCGTTCAAGGCACACTTAGTTGAAAGCAAATCACACAGAACTAAATTGAGTGGAACTTGCTTTCAAATAAGTGTGCCTATGATTGCAGCTTTACTTCAAAATCGGAAATAACTTTATCTGGAGGAAACAACAGCGGCATTTGTAATCCACTTGCTGAGCAAGAAAGTGATTTGCATGCATGTACAAGGGGTGGACATTCCTATGTGGTCCCCTCCCCCCCTTTTTTTGCTGTTTAATTTAGTGGCAGGCCCATTCAGACAAGGACAAATCCCTAATTTTGACATTCATTTCAAAATGACATTCATTTCAAAATACTGACCAAGTCAAGAGCTTTCTTTCTAACACCACTACTAGAGTTTCAGCAGAGGAAAGGTTTAAAAGGCCTTGATGGGTGGAAAACCCTTGTGTTCTTTTCATTCTGCTTTGTCAGTTGAGAACTGACACAGGGGAAGATGATTTCGGTGGTGGCATCTGGACTTCCCCCTGCCTGCTTCGCACCAGGCAACTCCTGTTTTGAAAGTCAAATGCTGATGGCAGACTAACTGCACGGGGGACCTTCCTGCAAAGAAAACATCCTGCTTTTCCACTTCCACTTGACGCTGCAGTTTGCAAAGCCTTTCTGGAGACACAGAACAAACAGCAGGGACCCACACAGACAGACACACACACACACATTCTGCCAGAAAAAGAGAAGGATGTTATTCCAGGGCCCACCTATGGCAACATAACCGTTTGCATCAACTCCCAAAGCTTTTAAGTACAGGAGAAAACATGGCCCAGCTAACCAAAATATTGTTTCTCCAAGCACAGACAAAGCACACTTGCATTGCCTTGTAATTCATTCAGCTTAGGGACGCTCCCCGCTGTGCCTGCCACATCACGTAAAGTTGAGGCTGTGTAGCGGTTTAGTGACATGTATGTTCTGCCTTCTGACGCCATTCTCTACTCCAAGGGAAGGAGGATGGCTGCATGATTTATTCATGCCTTGAGAGAGACATTGGACTCCTGTCAGTGCCAATTTTTCATTTAAGAAAAAATTCTGTTACTTCCATGGCTGATTGGTGGCCACTGAATCTTAGCAAGTGTAAGTATAAATGAGAAGGGTTCCTAAAGTTACAGTTCTTATGCCTGAAAGGACAGAGGATTGCAAGTACAGACAAGCCTGGTGCTTCTTTTCCTTTCCCCTTTTACTGCTGTAGCTGAGATATGAGAACAGGAAGAGGGTGGGACTGTTTGAATTCTGCAGCTTCCTTGTGGGTTAAAGACATAGATCTCGAGTGCATGCTTGCCCCAACTACTGTTGTTGAAATGGAACGCAGAGCGCCAGGGCCCTGCAGATAAAATGGAGGGACCTCTAGGAATTTCATCACGTGTTTCAAAAAATATTGCACATACGATGCCTTGTGAATTTTTAGAATTGTCTAGTATCAATATGCAGCACTCCAAATTTTGCAGGTAATCTTCCCAGAAATGTTAAAAATATAGAGACAGTCCAAACCTACTACATAAATACTTTGAAACGTGAGGACGCAATATTGGTGGGAGTTCCCTTTTAAACTTACAGTAAAGGCTGATGGGTTTCTGATGGCATCTATGCTTCGAGAGGCTAAATTTATTCTGGCCAGCCTGAATCTGTCACAAGACAGACATCTTGGATAACAGCTCCATACAGGATGAGCCAGGAATCCTGGGAACCAGTGTGTTCTAAGAAGAAAGAGAAATCCTGCTGCCTCCGAGTGCCTGTCTTGCTCCAACCCTGCCGTGCCTGGAGACAGCCAGTCAGCTCATGCATTCATAGCAGTAACCAGAGGAGCAGCAGAGAAAATAAACGCCCTGGTGCATCTGAATCAGTGCAATCGGATGCCTTCATCTGCCCCAGCTGCAACAAAGCATGTCTCTCCCACATTGGTCTCTACAGCCACAGCAGGCGCTGCAACCTTTCAACCATTTGATTTCACCCCCAAAACACTCTCCTCCATTGTTTCCTAAGACAGTTGGATGCCAGCAATGAAATTCCAATGGATTAGCAAGGTGTCAGGGACACGGGTGGTGCTGTGGGTAAAAGCCTCAGCGCCTAGGGCTTGCTAGAGTGTCCGACTCTAGGGTTGTGCGCCCATCTCACTTAAGAGGCCGGGAGCCGGCGCCGTCCGAAGACACTTCCGGGTCACGTGGCCAGCGTGACGAAGCTGCTCTGGCCAGCCAGCACCAGCGCAGCACACGGAAATGCCGTTTACCTTCCCGCTATAAAGCGGTACCTATTTATCTACTTGCACTTAGGGGTGCTTTCGAACTGCTAGGTGGGCAGGAGCTGAGACCGAAAGACGGGAGCTCACCCCGCCGCGGGGATTCGAACCGCCGACCATACGATCAGCAAGCCCTAGGCACTGTGGTATGGAAGCTCTGAGGGTACTGGAGAATTTTAATATGACTGAAGTGACCTATATGCAGTAATGAATGGTGGAATGGACAGGAGGCGTAGAATATATGGAACCGACAGGTGACTGAGAAACAATATATTTTTTAATAAAAAACCAACAGTTCTTTTGCTGCATGGAGCACCAGAATAACTAAAGATCTAATGGACTGTTTCTTTAATAAAATATATAGCCCAGTCAAACAGATTTTTTTTTACTTCTTCTATTTACCAAATATAAGGTATTAAATATACAGTTCTCTGCACAGAATCTGACTACAAAAGGGGTTTAAACAAGCATAGCAAGCACTCATGTCCCCCACCCCGTCTTCCGTCTTTCTGTGCCTGGTTCAGTGCCTTTGAGAAGACGCTGCAGCATTGAAAACAGGTGAGCTGGAAGAACTGTTCAATTCATACAAGGGCTGGAATGAAATATTGAAGAGAAACATCTTCGTGGAGCAAGATGAAGTGAACAATCCTTTTGCTTGCAATATCTGCAAAACACAAGTCCATATTTTAAACTTCAAAGGATGACAGAGGGCCCAAAATATCACGTTCAACAAGAGCCAACATTCTCCAGTTTTGAAGGCCACACAGATGCAGAGGCCAAGCTGCAGGTGGCCTGGAATATTTTGAACATGGCTACAATCAACCTCCAAAACTTTTCAAAACTGTTTTTCCCAACCAGGAGAAAGACAACAAAAAGAAAAGCTGCGTCAGGTCCTCCCTCCTAGACAAAAGGCACTTTCAACAACCTCCACTTGACAGCAGACCTGACTCTGCCTACAGATGCATATGCCATGGTGGAGCTGGGCAAGGGAGGGCTGAGTTGAGTCACATAAACATGATTCATACATACATATATAATTTTATTTGTATGCCACCTTTCCACAGTTAAAACCATGCTCAAGGTGGCTTACAACATGGTGGTGGACGGGGACGGAACCTAATTACAAATATAAGAAAAGTAGTCATAAGCAATAAAGAAATATCAAAATATACACAACCAAATCTCCATATAAATCATAACATCTAAAATAAAGATACGGAAAAATTACCGTATTTTTCGCCCTATAGGACACACTTTTTCCCCTCCAAAAATGAAGGGGAAATGTGTGTGCGTCCTATGGGGCGAATGCAGGCTTTGGCTGAAGCCTGGGGAGCGAGAGGGGTCGGTGAGCACCGACCCCTCTCGCTCTCCAGGCTTTGCGCAGCTCTCCACAAGCCGTGGGAGCCCGGCGCTGGGCTCCCACGGCTTGCGGAGAGCTGCCTGTTCTGGGGGCTGGGGTCAGGGGAAGTTCGGGCTTCCCCTGCCCCAGCCCCGCACCTGGGGGGGGAAGTAATTTTTTTTTACTTTATTTCCCCCCCAAAAAACTAGGCGTGTCCTATGGGCCGGTGCGTCCTATAGGGCGAAAAATACGGTACTATCAATAACAGTAACAATCCCCCCATGGTGTCCGGTTTGGCCCTAAGAATGCTGGTCCAAATACACCGGTGTGTGGAAATGTTGAAATTTGCTTTTACAGGAAGGATGTGGCAATCCCTTCCAAACACGCGATATCTTCTTCATACACTGCTCTCTCGAGTGGCAAATGACTTGTTCACACAACAGGCCCAAAGGGTCACTTACTACATAGGGCTTTTGTGGGATTCACTTGCTGCCCTGCAAGTAACTGGAGAAGTCTCTTAATGTCAATGCGGGCCTCGGCCATGGTCTCGGGATCTCTCTCTTGACTCGACTTTTGGGAGCCTACAGAATTCACAAAAAAATAGAACCTTTTATTAACTAGAACAATAGTTTTTAAAAGGGTTGTACATAATTTCCATTAACAGTTTAAGGCTGTAATCTGTGCATTTTACTTCCAAGTACAGTGGTACCTCGAGTTACAAGCGTCTCAGGTTACAAACACTTCAGGTTACAAACTCCGCTAACCTGGAAGTTACCTCGAGTTGAGAACTTTGCCCCAGGATAAAAACGGAAATTGTGTGCTGGCGGCGCAGCGGCAGCAAGAGGCCCCGTTAGTGAAAGCACGCCTCTGGTTAAGAGAACGGACCTCGGGAACGAATTATGTTCGTAACTAGAGGTACCACTGTACATATGAATATGATCAAGCAGCCAGTATGTACTATGTTCTATTCATCATTGTGACAACCACCTCATACTTCCATTTCAGAGAGAACAAACCAAGGCTAGTAGCTAACTTGTCAAAAGGCAAGATAAGGCTCTCAGCAGGGCAGTGGCTCTTTTTTTGGGGGTGTTATTGGGTTATTGTTCTTATTCTGTTTTTATATATTGTGATCTTTTCCGTGAACTGCCTTGAGACCTCCAGGTATAGGGAAGCATATAAATTCAATAAATAAAAAATAAAATAAGTACCACGTGGGACCAGATCACAGCTCCAATCTCAGCCACTGGGGAGGGGTGGACCCAGAGCCAGTTCACACAGATGCTGGCATGAAAGTAAGTCTCTGGTTAGCTGTAGGAGCTACCAAAGCTGCCAGAAGTGGCTGAAGGAAGAGAGGAAGGAACTAGCAGTGGCAGGCACTGATGATGAACGTGTTGGAATGGGGCTCACTGACACCAACTACAGTAATAGTCAGACACTGTACTGCATCCAGCCAGAGGCTTCTGTACACACAGAGATTTGTTCATAGGCAGAGGTGCTGTATTGGCACACCCCCACCCCAGAAAAAAATGACTTCATCACAACAGCCATCAGCTGAGCAAGTACCACACAAGAGCAGCAAGCAGGGAGGCAGGCAGGCAGGCCCCTGAAAAGTGGGGACTTTGAGGGCTGTGTGTGCACATGAAGGTTGGGAGAAGTTAAAAGCCTCCATCGGTAGTGGAAGCAAAGACGACAGCAGAGACACCAGCTGCCCAGTCATCACCCATCTCAACTTCTTCTGAGGCAATTGTCATCCATGCAATCTGCCTCTTGTGTCTCTCACCCCACACAACTCTCTTTCCTCGGTTGGAGTAATCTGGGGTGATTTTTGCACCCCCTGGGCCTGGGCAGTGGGGACCAGTTTCGCCAACCCCATGGTATGTCTCTGTCCATAGGCTCCTGTGTGTACTGGTCATCATTGCAATACATTCAGGAAAAGGAGAAGACTAGTGTGTGTTACCAAAATGATTTTTCATAGTGCATCAGGTAATAAGCAGAACCACCAGGAGCCCCCAGTTTTAGTCATCATGTTTACCATGAAGTGTGCGCAACCATCTTCTGTCACACCTAACAAATCCTAGCCACCATCCCAACCTTGGAGCTATATATCTGTCTGTGGAGACTATCTCTGCAAGTTGCACAGAACTTCAGAAACCCATCACAACTATGGAGAGCAATCCCTGCCCCAGCTGCAAGGATGGGAAGGAAACTGGCTTCAATTATGTACCTTCAAGGTGCTCCAAGTATCTCTGAAGCACAGGAGCAAACCGAGAAGCCCCAATCTTCTTCACAGATGCAAGGAAAGAGAACTCTAGTACTGTGCCTTAAAAGGGCACCAGCAAAGCAAACTAAGCCCAACCCTCCCTTGCCGCAATGGAGGTCAGCAGGATATTTTGCTTCTGCGCTACAAACAACCATCTTTGTGTCCATACTGGTTCTGTGGAAGAGGTGCAAACTGTTTCGGCAACTGCACCCGACTTCTGAGGCCCTTCAAAGGACTGTGCAACTACAGTGAGTCTCCACCTCTCTCTATGCAGTTCAAGCTGCAGAAGAAGAGTAGAAGGAATTCCCAAGTCTGGAGCTGGGAAAAGGAACAGGATATTGTGCTATGATCACGGCACTTCTCCTTGCTTCTCTGGTAGTGCACCCTGTGCTGGACACAAGAGGAGCAGGCAACCACCACTTCTTCTCGCTTCTCTGGTGGTGGCAGCAGGGGTGGGGCCCCTGCGAGAGTGCTGCCCCTTGGGATTCCACCCCCCAAGGCAGCTGGCTTAGTCCCCTTTATGGGTGGCCCAGCTCTGGCTGTGATAGCATATGAGATCAGGAACAACACCTTGCAGGAGCAGCAAGAGCCTGGCAACCACACCTTTTTGGTTAATCATTAAAAAGGTAAAGGTACCCCTGCCCGTACGGGCCAGTTGTGTCCGACTCTAGGGTTGCACGCTCATCTCGCTCAAGAGGCCGGGAGCCGGCGCCGTCTGAAGACACTTCCGGGTCACGTGGCCAGCGTGACGAAGCTGCAGCTGGCGAGCCAGCACCAGCACAGCACACGGAAATGCCGTTTACCTTCCCGCTATAAAGCGGTAGCTATTTATCTACTTGCACTTAGAGGTGCTTTCGAACTGCTAGGTGGGCAGGAGCTGGGACCGAACGACGGGAGCTCACCCCGCCGTGGGGAGGGATTCGAACCGCCGACCTTACGATCAGGAAGTCCTAGGCACTGAGGTTTTACCCACAGCACCACCCGCGTCCCAGTTAATCATTAAGATCAGTTAAAATTTGTGAACTTCCAAGAATACTGACAAATAGCTATTTCATCCTATCCTCTAATTCTATATTTGTAGAGGAGATGGGGATTATGTTCTGGGGCCCCGTGTACATAAGTGAATTCTCATAAAGTGGGGAATGCTCTCTAAGCACCCTCTCTGCCGCTCTCTCTTCAATCCATACAAAAAATACTAGAATTGAAGCTCTGGGGCCGGCAGGAGGCTGGAGGACATGTGGGAAAGTGGCTGCTGTTGCTGCGCTACCGTGCGCATCAGCTGTTAGGGAGGCTGAGCAGTGTAAACAAAGCCCTGCTACGCCTCTGCTCTCTTCTGGGCTTCCTCCGACGTCCTCTTCAGGCTCTGTGGAAGGTCTTCTCACCAGCCACAAGGGCTCTCCAGCTCTCTCCTGCCATTTCCAGGTTTGAATTGATTTATTTATTTCATGGCACTGCACGTATATGTGGTCCCCTGCGAGTCGTAATACACCTGTATTTTCCCCATTCATGATAATTAACTATGTATATTAGTCCATTGTTTGAAGCTACAATGTTATTTCAGTTATTTGACCCGCAAATCAGTATTTCCTTCCTTTCACTTTGTTACTAACATCTGAGCGTGGGGAAAGAAAACTATTAAAGACAGACTCAAGCTAGCTCTATTTTACAACAACTATAAAATTGGCTAAAAATTGTTGGCGATTACTTTCAGAGCACTGCAAACCTATGCATGGTTACTCAGAAGCAAGCCCTTACTGCCTGATAAGTGTACACAGGACTGTAGCTTTTGTTGTGTACTTTTGTTAGGATCTGTTATCTGACAAGAAAAGAAAATTGCTTACCCCAGGGAGGATTCCCAAGGTCTTTAAAGTGGGTTGTAACACACACTAGATCAGTTTCTATTTTCAAGTTCATTTCTCCATTTAGATTTGCTTCTATTACCTACAATGTAAACAAAACAGTTTCTATGCTTTTCACAACTACATAAACATGCAATAAAAAAAGAGGAAAATATTGTACATTCACAAGGTCAGTTTGGAAGGGATAACTAATTTGTATAGTCTTAGGGACCAGACAGTGGCCTGGGAATTATTGGCACCATCTCGCAATGAAGGCTGTACAGATATACAGGACATGCAACCAGGTAAAGCATTCTATATAAAATGTGTATGGTCAGGGCTTTTTTCCAGTTGGCACATCTTAGGTACGTTCCAACTTAACAACTTTGGCTGGGTGATCCCCCCTTTAAAAAGCGCAATAACTTTGGGTGGGTGCTCCCCTAAAAAGGTCAAGTTCTGACATCACTTTTTCTAGAAAAAAAAGCCCTGTGTATGCTTACTTATCACTTACAAAGTCTAAAAGAGATGGAATGTTGCAGTGTGGATCCTTTTTCCTTACATTACTTACTGGCATAGGCCAATGGTTTTCAAATGGTGCCACGGTGCCCTAGGGTGCTTTGAATGATGGTCAAGTTTTAGTTTTTACCAGGTATCCCACAAGGAACTGAAGAAGTTGGTCAAGGAAGCAGTGGATTCAAAAAGGTTGAAAACCTCTGGGTTGAGGGATCATATAGGTAGATATGCTAGTCATCTCCAGTGGCTCCAATTGCTTACCAGCTGTGTACTCAGAGAGCAATCCTGGATAACTAAACCTTGATGGGAGTCTTACGCGCAAAGTATCAAGCGAGAGCCAAGACCAGGCACCATTCACACAATTAGCAACTGCAAGATGGTCTTTTCTAAAGTAAATACCAAGCACAGGGTATCCAATCTGGATCAGTACCATAGTGGGGGTAAAGAATTAAAGCCCTCCAGCTTCCCCCAAAGTCCCAAACTAGATTAGCCACACAAGCCTGCTAGTTAATATTTTTTTAAAAAGTAAGAAAAAATGCACAATTTCCAGTTGTATGAATGGTGTCTTGTCCAGTTTGACCCAGTGGTTACAATGATTGCATAAAAACTCACCCCAAGTGATGCATCTCTCTCTCCCCACGTTAAGAATATAAGAACTTACTATAGAATTGGAGAGGTTTTTCATTCTCTCCACAACACTCTTCATGGTCTTCAGCGCTGGTAAATAAATGCTGACCTACAAAATCAAATCAACTGCCTTGAAAGTGCAGATGAGCCATGCCTGCCCCACACTGTTACTGGGCAATGACCCCCAGTGTCAATTTAAAAGGGATAAAGTCACATGCAAGGGCACAGTTCTATATAGCAACTATAAGAATGTTGAAGGGCGTAAGACTGTGAGAAACTAGATTGATAATGAGAAAGGTTTGCAGTAAAATGAACAATATATCATTACAGTGGTGCCTCGCAAGACGAAAAGAATCTGTTCCGCGATTCTCTTCGTCTAGCGGTTTTTTCGTCTTGCGAAGCAACCCTATTAGCGGCTTAGCGCTATTAGTGGTTTAGCGGCTATTAAAGGATTAGCGGCTAAGCTGCTAAAAGGCTATTAGCGGCTTAGCGGCTTTGAAAAAGGGGGGTAAGCGGGGGGAAAATCGCAAGACTCGCAAGATTTTCGTCTTGCGAAGCAAGCCCATAGGGAAAATCGTCTTGTGAAGCAGCTCAGAAACGGAAAACCCTTTCGTCTAGCGGGTTTTCCGTCTTGCGAGGCATTCGTCTTGCGGGGCACCACTGTATAAGCAGAAAGTGAACATTCCAGCAAGGCTTACAATGAACTATAGAGCACAAACATTATTGTTGCTGTATTGAAGAATGCTAAGCAGCTGGCCACAGGCTTCTGAATAAGGTCCTGTTTCAAAGAACTTCCTCAGATAACTGTAAAAAACATTCTTCACAAGGGAATGTTTACTTTCCCTTTCTTCTAATTAGAATAAGATAATTAAAGTTTTGTTTTATGTTTAGTAACTTATTTGGAGAGAGATACATTTCTGAAGTCCTTGCAGTTGTCAAAACTGTAATCAGGGCCTTAAAACACTTTTGAGGAGATGAGTTTTTGGCTGAAATGTGGATGCCCCCCTTAGCAATGAATTGTATTGGTGGTGTGTATATTTGCTAACTGCTTGTGGGGAATAAACAACTGCTTCACTTTAAGTGCAAACCAAGCCAATGAAAGGGAGAAAAATGAAGTAAACTCAGGTTGCATTATTTGAAAACACATTTGCTTTTGGCTGTGAGAGTTTTGGCTCTGAAAATATTTCAACTGCTCCAAGTTTGTGTTGTTTTTAAATGGTCAGCACTCAAGAGCGAGGACCAGTTGGTAGGTATGTTGGCAGCCAAGTGTTAAGCTGAGTATTATGAAGAGGGTGTGCATGGCTGTGTGAATGGTACATTAGTTAGGTTTGCAAGTCATATGAATGGGCATGAAAGAGTGAATGTGGAATGGACTCAGGAGATACTGTAAAGCACACTGTAAATTTTCACTGGTCTCCAATGGTAAAATACACATTCTCTCTAAAAAGTAGTTTTTGCACTAATTGCAATCCTTGATAGAAGAATGACTGTAATTGAATAATGGCTGTAATTCAAAGATGAATAATGAAAAACAACTTTATGTAAAGTCAACTCATCCTCAGTTTACATTATCACAATGTGCTTATAAGCCTATGACACTTTTAGATTGAATGAAATCCAATCATCTTAACTAAAAGGAAATTAATTTTGTTGTTGGAGGGGAATACCTTTGAGATGGGAAGTATTTGGAATACTGTTTAAAGAATTTAATTTTGATATTGTGGAAACTGAAAGGGGCTCACATCAAAGTCCGGCACACTTGGTTCCCTGAAGTCATTCCACAGCTTTCTTGGGATAATACCCACAGGAATGTCGTGAGTCACAACACGGCTAGTGCTGGATAAAGAAGGCTAGAGAGAAGAAAACAAAAGGTTACGTAACCAAAATTCACAACAGTAAAGGCTGTAATCCTATAAACACATATGGAAGAATGCTGCCTTTCTTTAAAAAAAAAAGGGGGGGGGGGCTATGGCAGAGAAACTTCAGGTGTTCCAGGATGAGAATGATTATCTGGATCAACTTCAGTTCAGGCCTAGTTTTGGGACTGACTCATCCCTGGGATGAGTGTGGGGACAGGAGGTACTCATACTCTCAGCAGCTTTTGATCCCATTGATCATGGTGCCCTCAGCCCAACTGCTCAGATGGGGCTCAAAGGCATAGTTACAGTGGTTTCATGTCTACCTGCACAGGTGAGTCTAGAGAACAGCATTGCAGGAGTGTGCTTCGGTCCCCTAGTTAGTACAAATGCTATGGGGCTCTGCAGGGCACTATTTGGTCCCCAACACTATTTGACACCTGCATGCAGGGGGGGGGGGGGGCACTGGGACCTCTTCCCACCAAATGGAGCTCCACCTGCCGCCCAGGGGGAGGAATGCAGCCTTTCCTCCTGAGCGACCTCACTTTTCACGGGCAAGAACCTACCTGTTTTCCTGAGGCAGAGAGAGAGACGCCCCCCCCCCCGCACCCATTTCTACTCACCAATTCTACGGCTACCGTGAGGCAAGGGCAGTGCTTGTTGGTCAACTTGATTTTCACCGCCTTCGCATTCTGTGCCGTCTTTAAGGCTCTGGATAGGTTTTCGGGCGTCACCTCGAGATAAATTTCATTTTTCTCTGCGGCCACTCCCTCCATCTGGAACTCGTCGAAGACATTCCCCTGGAAGAGCGGGAGCGGGGTGAGACCGGGGCGTCCGCCGCCCGGCTTGGGGGTCCCGCCGCCCCCGGCCCCGGCCTACCTGGCGGACCTCGCACCACAGGCGGGCGCCCCCCACGGCCCCTCGGGCGCCCGCCACGAAGACCAGCTGCTCGGCCGTCAGGCGCAGCGCGCACGCCTTGGCCAGCTTGGCCACCGTCGCCACGGCGCCTGCGGGAGGAAGGAGAGCCGGGTTAGCCCCGAGGCCGCCCCGCCGGAAAGCAGCGCCCCCCGCCCGCCCGCCACTCACGGCTGAAGTGCGCCAGGCAGCCGGCCTCCGAGATCTTGGCGCGGAAGCGCATCGCGGGCGGCGGGAGAAGCGGCGCGCCAGGAGCGGGCGGGCGGGAGGCCCTTCCTCCCCGCTTCCCTCGGGGGCCGGAAGTGTCGCCAAGGCCTCGGCGGCCCCGCCCCCCCCCGCCGCCGCGCCGGTTCCGCGGGAAAGGGCTCCGCAGGTCGCTCGCAACCACTTCCTTTCGACCCCCAGTGCTCAGAAAATCCTAAAAGGAAAACCCACCCTATGGAGCACATCTCCACCCCTTCCCAATTTTTGTTCCCTAAATAGTTTAAAATTCAGCTACGCAGTTAAGAAAGTGACAAATAAAGCAACTTTCCACAAGCTGTTAACTGTTGTTGCATATTTCTTTTATAACTGAAAAAGCAGCACAGCAAATTCTCTTCAGATCAGCGCTATGAGGCTTTGGCTTTATTTCTACAGCAGTTTATTTCTCCCTTCGCAGAGCCTCTAGATGTACTGCAGATTTCCATGCACCCTGAAGCGGTAAATGCAGGTGTAGTTTGGGTGGCCCCAATTGCTCAGCACTTTCAGTTTCACATAACTCATAGATTCAGACGATTCATTCTGAAAGTAAAGAAAGTAAGCATTTTAATCCTTGTCCTATTGGTGCAGCTGAATGAAATTATCCATCAATTAAGTTTTCCCTGACATAAAATATAAGATAATCATATAGCCAGACTTCCAGAAACAGACTTCCGTTTTTCTGACTTTTACCCACAAGGTATTGGTGATCAAAAAGACACACAGATCGCATGGGCCAAGAGTATTAATGACCCAACTAGCTAACAACTGCATTTATTAGAATTTTGTGGCGATTTCCCATCATATTCAACATACCTTCAGTTGGAATGTTTGGATTAAATCTCCTTCAGTGTCATAAAGAAACTGGCCTAAGAAAGTTCCCTGCTCCTCCTTTTCCTCTTTTAGTCCCTTGACAGTAAAAAGCATATCATCAGCACTCAAGAAATGTTAGATCAGAAAACAAATGCACAGTTTCCAATGACAACTATGCTAGCTAGCAGCCTACATATTGGCCACACTTGCTAGGGCTGATGTGATTTGTAAAGCAGCAACATCTGGAGGGCCAAAAGTTCCCCATAACTGGCACAAACCATTTACAGCATGTTTACTAAGAAGTAAGGCCTACCAACGCCCAGGTAAGTAGATCTAGGATTTACTTTTGATACATATGCTTCTGCTGTTAATGGGTTAACAAGAATGTTCAGGATCCCTGAACTGTAGCTGCATGCTAAGATGCTCAAAGCATTGGGAAATTATTTCAGCTAATTTCTTTAAGTTATCAATACAATTAAAAATACTACTGTTTAAATGTTATAGAGAAATGTTAAAGAGAAAAAATCCAAGTTGCATGTTATAATAATTTCATAATTTGCTTTGAGAAATACTCATTCCCTAACTCAAATCTGAAAACTGGAATATTAGACTTACATAAATGACAAAGTCTTTGGGAGCACTAGAAATTTCTCCTGTTGGGGAGACCTTCTTAGAAATATGCTCTATTGTAACAGATTTTGGAATAATTTCCTTGGCTAGCCTGACAACAGCTTCACCTTGATTCCCAGGGAAAGACCAGCAGTTTCCAGGTTGGTAATTGGGCTGCAAGAGAGCAGAGAAATTCTGAATGGGTTATGTATTATGTGGCTAAGGTTATAGGTGCTATAATTCAGCCAGAGCAAATGAATTTAAACTGGTCCATGTAGTTAAAATTGACATTACAGGCAATTTACTTCAGGTTACGTTCCAAGGCACTGTGTGTTTAAGTGAAATCATGTATATTTGAAACACCGTTGAAAACGCCAGCAAACAGTCAAAAGTCAGACATTAAGCATCACTGTCCCAATGCTGTGGAACACTCCTGCAGCAGAAATTCACTGGGCTTCCTTGCATTTGACTTTCAAATGTCTCTTGAATACTTTTTTTTATACCAGCAGGCCTAGACAGTTCTTTAAATGGTGCTTGAGTCATTCTATATTGCTTCTAAATGGATTTTTATGTTGCTGTACACTACCCCAATGTTCTGCAGTACACGGAACCCTCCATTTACATGCGTTCAATATGTGCATGACTTTAAAAATTAAATATCCAGAGAAAACACCCCTCCATTAATTTTCTATCACCACCAATCTTTTATTTGACTTCATGCTCTGACATTTATTTTATAGCTCCCATTGTCCCTTTTCTTCCCTACTGTCGCACTCATGACTCATTTCTCTGCTTGTCGACAAAACTGCATAGCTCACACTGTACAGTATTCTTTTTTGAACACTAAAAGGCAAGATGAGCCCTGAAAAAGTTGTGACTCGAGGCAATTTTCAAATTAATCATTCCTAAATCCCAGAGAATTTAGGAAACACTCCTTAGGATTTTACAAGAGCATTGGCCTGCCAGGCATAAGCAGTGACAAAGGTTTTGGACAGAAAATACTGGAAAGGAATAAAATGGTTACATAAGTGGAAAAAGTAGTGCAGAAAGAAAATATCCAAAATAAGAAAATATGAATACTTTCTTGAAAGTTGATTTCTACCTCAAGAATTACATCTGGAGACCTCACAAAAGGAAGCATAATGAAGGACATCCAGAAGTATTTTCCTCCATCATGGCGGTAGCTTCTAGTAGTTCTGGACTGAACAATGTTGGCACCTAAAATTAAACAGTTGTAGAATAATACTTCTGATATTTCAGGCACACAACAGTAGTATTGCTTGTCACAGAAGACTATGCAGAGAGTCTAGGCTCTGCCAAAGTGCATGTGTGTGTTTACTTTTAGCTGTTGCGAGTGGCTAATGGAGGCAGTTTGTCCACAAATGCACTTTCTCATAGTCTAGAGAAGGAAAACACTCTGTGGAGATGGGAGACTACTGAAAAGGACATTTATGCATGGGAGGAATTTTTAAAGGCTATGTCCCCAGTCGGTCTGTTAGTAATGCATAATAATAATAATAATCCGGAAAATGTCAGCAGGCCTTGCCCTCCCAATTTAAGGGCAGAATACTGCAGCATCTTACTGGTGGAAGCTGCTTACCAGAACTAACATCGTAATGATCACGGTGATATTGACAGACTCCTGTGTTTGAATAACAAAAAATGTCCAAAATACCATGGGCAAGTTTGTTTAACAACTGTTTCTAATACCTGCTGATTTGAGGGCATAGTCGGGCATTTGAACGTCATCTTCATCCAGCTTTTCCATTAGTTTTTTAAGCATCTTTTCAATACTCTGTCAATGGATAAGAGGTATAATTCATTTATCATTACCACAATAGGAAAACTTTAAACAATGGGCAACCTGACCTGAAGAATAATATTAAATTGTGACTGCAGTTTTTCAGAAATCATAAACTATAATTATTCATTGGGGGGGGGGGGCAGGGGCAGGCAACCTGCACCTTAGAAGGTGCAGATAATAAAGGGTTGTCGTTGGCATTTCTGTTATTGCGCCTGACTATAGCATAGGTAGAATGAGGCCGACACGCTTGCCTCCCTCCCTTGGAATGTTACTTGTTCTTCAGCTCCATGAGATGGAAGCCAAAAAATCACAAGGCAAAAGGTTGTGCGTATGTTGTGCTGCAGTGTGCAATGGAGTGGCATAGTGTTAGTATCCGACTTATGGTACAGTTGTCAAGTAGATTGGTCGTTCCTGATTAGAGTAAAATAGATACAAAAGTCTGACAGTTGTTTACAAATCACATTACTTCATCTTACCCATCTTGTAATGCCTCTGCTAGTATATCCTTCCAGTACTTTACTGACAGCATGATGGGCAATGTCCTTCATATCAGATCTCACATCATGAAGCCGCAATTGTAACTTATTCACCTGCTCCTTCAGAGGTGCAATTTCAAGTGCTTTTCTTTCCAAGATGTTATTTGCCTTGCTGGGGGAAAATAATGGAGGAAAGTAATACAAAGCACTGTTCCTTTAGTTGTGCTTATATGTTCTGGAGTGCATGTGTCTTAGGCTGCTTTGCTGCAGTTCTAGGAATATTGTTACCTGCATTCTTTTATTGCTCTTGCATAAGCAAAGATGCATGTCTGGGACCTAGAAACTAAAGCATTTTAAACTTACTTTGCAGCCTGTGGTCTGTTTCATTGAAAATGGGCCAAAATGGGGAATCAGCTGCTTCATACAGCTGAATGGAATAAAAAGTTAATATTCCTAGGCTTCATTAATGTGTCTAACAATGGGGCTTAATACTCTGCTACTAGGGCTCTCTATGTGCTAGCCCCATGTTTTTAAAACCAGCACCAACCATTCTTTCGTTGTTAGCCCCCCCCCCATTAAAATATAATTAAAATATCCTCTTACCAAGTCCCTTCAGACCTGGGTATGGGGAGTGCAGTTGACTAAATGGGACACAGCTGTGGGCAGCCTGAGGGCAGTCTCATAATCTTTGTGAGACTTTGGTGGGTGAGCTGTGAGTTTGTTTAGGCCCTGGGTGGGAGCCAGGAGAGAGGGGGAAGGTGTGTCAGAAGGACAAGGAAGGAAGGTACAGGCACTTGCCAAATATTTACATAAATTATTTTAAACTTGTTCTTACATTAGGGATCTCAGATCTTGTGTTTCACCCTGTATATATATATAAAAAAAGGGGGGGAAGCAAGTTTAATTAGAAACAAGCTTACACCAAAGAGATCATTCCACAAAGGCAAGAAAGTAAAATAATGGAAATAAGAATAATGCTTCTCATTACACCAATATCCTATGCATATTTGGGTCCCAGCAAATGGTCTTGAAGCAATTAATGCAGTAGCTTTGTTGAGGTTAAGTGAAGTTAAACAATCCTTTGGAGGGGTAAGCAGCTCTAAGTGGAATATAAGCAAACTAACTCTTATTCTGAGTAAACATGTTTAAATTGGATTTTTTAATTAACCCCCCCCCCCCAATTTTTAAATAATTCAGCCACTGATGCCAAAGACAAAACACCCAGTGGCTTTTGGGTAGGGTCAGATCTAAGTAGCCCATGCCAGAAAATCTTGGTGCAGGAAAAAATGCTGGGCCATACTAAACAATATGCTAACTGAATTAATCTAGCTGATCTGGTTTGGCCCTTAGAGCAGTGGTGTGCAGTGAAATTTTTTGTAGGATCACAGAGGCACCAGCTTGCAAGGGTGATGGGGGGGCAACATCGCAGGCGTGCCTGAGCCTCGCACCTCCTTCCCTAAGCTGGCCAGAAGCTTCCTGGGCTTTGGGAAGGAGGCGCCAGGCCTCTGACAGGATGCAGAAGGGCTCTTGGACCTCGTTGGAGCATCACGCCTCCCCAGGAGGGCTGTGCTATATCATCCGATACCAGGTCTTACATCAAATTGTGATAATCGTTTTTTTTTAAAATGTGCTTGCAATTTATCGCATATCGTGTTTTTTGTGGTATTAAAAAATCACAATACTGGAAAAACCAGGAAGCCGATGCTTCTTCCTGTGGGTGCTACCTCCACCTCGGTCAGCTCTTCCCTGCCTCCAGCGACTTCTTCCCGCCAGGCTCCTGCTTCAAGGCGCCAGGCTGGGAGTTGGCTTCAGACTTCGGGAGCCCCCTTTACTACCCCTTCCTTTGGCATTTGGCCCTCTTCTGCCACCCCCTCCACCTGCCTGTGTGTCTGCCCCCCTCCCGATGGCGGGGTGGGGGGCGCAGCCACCAGCCAGGCTAAAAGAACGGCGTTTTTTATTAACCCAGCCAACAGTTCTCACTTCGTTTTCTGTAAGCTGCAGCCGCCCCCTTGTTAAAAGTGTCCTGCTTGGGGGTGGGATGGTGTCTCCCTGACTCCCCCAGTGATGCTTCTTTCGGAGCCAGGCCGGGGCTGTGCAGAGGCTGCGGGAGCCCCAGGCTGCTTAAGCTCAGTCTCTCTCTCCCTTCCTTGCTCTGTGAATGAGCCCCAATTCGCCTTCCCTGCTTCTCTCTCTCTCTCTGTGTGTGTTTTCGGATGTTTCTTCAGAATAAAAGGGGGGAAACACCCAGTGTTTGTTGTGTGTGCCTTTCTTTGGGGAAGAAGAGCAGCCCACAGGTTTCTTACTAACCCAGCCTACGCTGCCAGCCTCAGGTTAACTCTGCCAGTCTTCAGCTCTTCCCTCCCCTGACGCAAACAGGAGGGAAATACGCTCTTGAGATGCTTGTTGGCTTGCAAGTTGCTTCAGAGTAAAAGGAAAAAACCCCACCCTGCTTTGCGTTTGAGCCTCTTCTGGGTGTCTCCCCCCCCCACCTCCTTATGCTGCCCATTTTCTCCTAGATGGCTACGCCAAGAGTGGACACTTACAAATGCCCTCGGATGGGGTGGAAGGCACATTAGGCATCCTTCCCAATGTTGAAGGAGCTTGCAAAAAAGTTTATGGCTATTCCAAGAACAAGTGTGCAATCTGAAAGTGTGTTCAGCTCGGCTGGCAATGTTCTTCAAATACAAAGGGCATCTCTATTGCCAGAAAACGCCAAAATGCAAATTTCCCTTGCAAAAAATATAAATTGCGTTTAATAGTTTTTGTTCTGTAAAATTTTATCCATGCTTTCCAGTTTGGCCTGGTTTATAAAAGAAATGCAAATTTTCCTGACAATTAAAATATAAATTTTGTTTATATTTTGTTCTGTTAAAATTTATCCATTCCATTCTTTCTATTTTGGCCTCGTTTAGAAAAGAAAATTAACAATCAATCAAATAACTGGTGTTGTGCGATGTATACATTCAACTAATACTCGATATTTGAGTATCTAAAAGTGTGACACTGAATTTGCTTTTTTCTTGTTTAGTAATGTAATTAATTTTTTAGGGAACCTTTGGTATCTATGCTACTAATTACTTCCACAGCTTTAATTTTAGAGAAAATGTACTATTGTTGGTACACAGTAGTACTATAACATAACAGTTGTAACAATATGTTAAGTAAAATTTTATCAGTTTTAAGAGTTAGACCCATAAGTAATAGCAGTTGCCAGGACCATGTTCACCTCTACATAGCTCCAGTCTTATTTTAGATATCGTGATATATTGAAATATCACAATGTTTAACTGGTTATATATCGTAATGTTGAAAACCAGGTATCACCCAGCCCTACTCCCTACCTAAGCTTCCTGGGCTTTAGGAAGGAGGCACAAGGCTTTAATACTTTAATACTCTAATTTACCAGGAACATTTAGTGGACTAGGCTAGTCCCCCTAGTCCATTGACCGCATGACACTGCCGTGGAGATAGTCCTCATTGCATTCACCCCCTTAGAATCATAGAATCATAGAGTTGGAAGAGACCACAAGGGCCATCGAGTCCAACCCCCTGCCAAGCAGGAAACACCATCAGAGCACTCCTGACATATGGCTGTCAAGCCTCTGCTTAAAGACCTCCAAAGAAGGAGACTCCACCACACTCCTTGGCAGCAAATTCCACTGTCGAACAGCTCTTACTGTCAGGAAGTTCTTCCTAATGTTTAGGTGGAATCTTCTTTCTTGTAGTTTGGATCCATTGCTCCGTGTCCGCTTCTCTGGAGCAGCAGAAAACAACTTTTCTCCCTCCTCTATGTGACATCCTTTTATATATTTGAACATGGCTATCATATCACCCCTTAGCCTCCTCTTCTCCAGGCTAAACATGCCCAGCTCCCTTAGCCGTTCCTCATAAGGCATCGTTTCCAGGCCTTTGACCATTTTGGTTGCCCTCCTCTGGACACGTTCCAGTTTGTCAGTGTCCTTCTTGAACTGTGGTGCCCAGAACTGGACACAGTACTCCAGGTGAGGTCTGACCAGAGCAGAATACAGTGGCACTATTACTTCCCTTGATCTAGATGCTATACTCCTATTGATGCAGCCCAGAATTGCATTGGCTTTTTTAGCTGCCGCGTCACACTGTTGGCTCATGTCAAGTTTGTGGTCAACCAAGACTCCTAGATCCTTTTCACGTGTACTGCTCTCAAGCCAGGTGTCACCCATCTTGTATTTGTGCCTCTCATTTTTTTTTGCCCAAGTGCAATACTTTACATTTCTCCCTGTTAAAATTCATCTTGTTTGTTTTGGCCCAGTTCTCTAATCTGTCAAGGTCGTTTTGAAGTGTGATCCTGTCCTCTGGGGTGTTAGCCACCCCTCCCAGTTTGGTGTCATCTGCAAATTTGATCAGGATGCCCTTGAGTCCATCATCCAAGTCGTTGATAAAGATGTTGAATAAGACCGGGCCCAAGACAGAACCCTGTGGCACCCCACTAGTCACTCTTCTCCAGGATGAAGAGGAACCATTGATGAGCACCCTTTGGGTTCGGTCAGTCAGCCAGTTACAAATCCACTGAGTGGTAGCATAGTCAAGTCCGCATTTTACCAGCTTCTTTACAAGAATATCATGGGGCACCTTGTCAAATGCCTTGCTGAAATCAAGGTAGGCTACATCCACTGCGTTCCCTTCATCTACCAGGCTTGTAATTCTGTCAAAAAACGAGATCAGGTTAGTCTGACATGACTTATTTTTCAGAAATCCATGCTGACTATTGGTGATCACAGCATTCCTTTCTAGGTGCTCACAGACTGTTTGCTTAATGATCTGCTCCAGAATCTTCCCTGGTATTGATGTCAGACTGACTGGGCGGTAATTATTTGGGTCCTCTCTTTTCCCCTTTTTGAAAATAGGTACAACATTTGCCCTCCTCCAGTCTCCCGGGACTTCGACTGTTCTCCAGGAATTCTCAAAGATTACTGCCAGTGGTTCTGAGATTACATCTGCCAGTTCTTTTAATACTCTTGGATGCAGTTCATCTGGCCCTGGAGACTTGAATACATTTAGACTAGCCAAGTATTCTTGTACTATCTCCTTAGTTATTCTGGGCTGTGTTTCCTCTGCTGAATCATTTGCTCCAAATTCTTCAGGTCGGGCATTGTTTTCTTTATCGGAGAAGACTGAGGCAAAGAAGGCATTGAGGAGTTCAGCCCTTTCTGTGTCCCCTGTTTGCATTTCACCATCTTCTCCTCTGAGTGACCCCACGGTTTCTTTGTTCTTCCTTTTGCTACGAACATACCCATAAAAGCCTTTTTTGTTGCTTTTAACCTCTCTAGCAAGCCTGAGTTCATTCTGTGCTTTAGCTTTTCTGACTTTGTGTCTACACGTGCTGGCTATTTGTTTGAATTCCTCTTTGGTGGTTTCCCCCCTTACTAAGGTATTTCCTCAAAGTTCAAAATCAGAAGGTTCTGCAGCTGACATATAATCTGCCTTTAGTGCAGGGATCTTTCCAGTACAAACCTGATCACAAAAAAGCTAATGGAAGCCTCACTGAATGCTCACAAAGGTAAGGTGCTCTGAGGATGAGACTCCCTAATATTAGCCAAGGTGGAAATCTTTGGTTTTGCCAAAATTAGGGTCGCCACCTTTTTTACTGGCCCTGCTCTTATGCATTTAAACTGACATAAGCTGGTAAGCTGACCCTGGCATGAAGTCAGAAAAAGCTTGACTGCAGTGCTATTTTTTGAAAGAAAGAGTTGCTGCAGCTCACCATGAACTTTTCCCTTGTTCTCTTAGAACGGCAATGGCACCCACCTGAGATGTGCCGGAGTTGAGCTCTAGTGAGCTCCGGCTTTAAAAAAAGCCCTGCTTCACTGGCTTAGGTATGCTAGATACTTTAGTTGAGATTTCTGCATAGCAGGGGGTTGGACTCGATTACTTTGGGGTCCCTTACAACTCTATAGTTTTATGGTTCTATGAAGCAGATGCAGGATTAGAAAAAGGTGTAATCCTACTCTCAACACAAAAGAGATCATAAGATATTCTATCTGTGAAACCTTCAAGGACAGCATTTGTTCTGGCTGCAAATTGAATTGAGATAATGCATAAACATAATTTGTGCTCTATAATTTCTCAGATTTTACCTAGGGAGATTGTTGTAACAAAGCAAAACAAAAAATCACCTGGATGAGATCACAAATAGAGAAGTCCCTCCATTCTTCTCCAAAAATCTGAAATTTTTTTCCATCAAATAGTCCCATGTAGGTAGCACCTATTAATAATAGTAATAAAAACCCTCTTTGTATTAACAAGATTGATTATTCTCTTCCTTCTCAGCAGATTAAACATGGCAACAATCTCAGTATGTCATCCTACATGGCTGTGATTTTTTTCTAGAAAAATAGGTGCCAGCACTAACCATGAAGTTGTTACAGTAATTGCCACACTTTTTAACAACAACAAGAAGAGGTGCTGGTACTGCATACCCTGAGTACCTCCTGAAAAAAGCGCTCCTACATGGGTAGGTTAGCTAACCCATAACATGGCTTTATCTGCTTCTTTTATTTCACACATTGTGTTCCCAAGTAAAGCACTTGGAGCTGGTGCAGGGCTTAAGAATGCAGAAGCCAGGCAAGAACAAAGGCTCTCTCATCAGCACTAGCGGAAACCAGAGTTAAGGTAACTAGACTGAGTACTGGGTCAGGACTGTGGAGAATAGAGTTCAGATCCCTTTGCGTAGCCAGGGAGCCAAAGGGGGTTCTTAAGCCAGTTGCTATCTGCACATGCTACTCAGGGTAGCCTAGCACCATAACTCAACTTCTTAACAAAAGAAGACTTTTCCTTTCATAAGAATAAGGCCATCATGTCACCCAAATTGTTTTCCATCCAATTCACCTTGAGGGAAGGAAATGGCATACACTGGACATCAGGCGGGGCCTCAGGGTGTACTTGACTTACACAGAGCCCTTAAGAAAATCAGAATCCTAGTCTGCCTCCTTGAAACAGGGGTCCCTGAGTAGGAAAGTACCCTGACACTATCAGCAGGTCGGGCAGGGCCTGAATCATGCTTGCATACCAGGCAAAAGCCAAGAGTCCTCCAACAGGCATCAATATCACTTAGTGTGTGTAATCACCACCACAGCTTTACACACCTGCACCCTGCTAGAATCTATATGCAGGGCAATCACCTGGGCTCACCTGTCCACCTTCGCTTAAGTGGACAAATGTGCTTCTGCAGAAGCAGCTTCCAGCAGGAAGATGTTCCAGTGGGTTGTGGCTTAGGTTCTCCTCCCACATGGAGTAGCAGATGAAAACTGGTTTACATCCTGTTCCTGTCAGCTCCACCTTGTACGCACCCCACCTAGGTCAAACCTAGGATTAGGGGGCAACTTCTCTCAATCTGCATTTGCACAGTACTCTGGGAAGGTCAGACAGGGCTCCCCATGACAACTCTGCTGTCCTCTACCTGCCGCTAGCAGCTTTGCTCATATCTGGCAGTTACAGGAAGGTCACCTCCCATTCTGGCTGGTCTTAGCAATTTTTTTATTTTTAAAAAAATTAGCCCGCCTCTAGAAGATGAGTTAATTCATTCATGTATGTGCCATTCTATGCTGACCAGAAAGACACTTCACAGTAACTCCAACTTTCCATTCCTTGCGCTATAAAACATGTTATTAAATCACATGAGTAATAGCTAGTACATAGAAGGACAGGTAACCAAAGTCCTCTTTGGGCCCATCAATTTAAGGTTACTATCCTCAGCATGCTGACAAACCTGCAATCCTAAACACACTTCATAGTGAGTAAGCCCCACTGGGAGTTACTTGCGAACAGACGTGCATAGGCTAGTGAAAGGTAAAGGTAAAGGACCCCTGGATGGTTAAGTCCAGTCAAAGGCGACTATGGGGTTGCGGCGCTCATCTCGCTTTCAGGCTGAAGGAGTTGGCGTTTGTCCAGACAGCTTTCCAGGTCATGTGGCCAGCAGGACTAAACCATTTCTGGCACAATGGAATACTGTGACGGAGCCCAGAGCACATGGAAATGCCATTTACCTTCCCGCCGCTGCGATACCTATTTATCTACTTGCACTGGCATGCTTTAGAATTGCTAGGTTGGCAAAAGCTAGGTCAGAGCAATGGGAGCTTACTCCATCGTGGGGATTGGAACCACCAACCTTCCGATCGGCAAGCCCAAGAGGCTCAGTGGTTTAGACCAGTGTTTCCCAACCTTGGGCCTCCAGCTGTTTTTGGACTACAACTCCCATCATCCCTAGCTAGCAAGACCAGTGGTCAGGGATGATGGGAATTGTAGTTCAAAAACAGCTGGAGGCCCAAGGTTGGGAAACACTGGTTTAGACCACAGTGCCATCCACGTCCAGCATAGGCTAGTACAGTAAGTTCCACTGAATTATGTGAATCTTATGTCCTTGTAAACATAGCTAGCCATAATGTACACCAGTGCATACTCAGTGTATACTTAGCCCCATAGGAAGAAGCGCACCAAAAAACAGTAGGAACAGGGACACCCAAGACACAACTTTCTGAGCAGAGCTCGCCCTGCAAAACAACAGAGAATTATTCTAGCATTACATTCTAGTCATATAAAACTTTGAACAAACAGCTAAGTTAGCCACTCCAACTTAGACACCCCAGAAAGCCCAGACTGTTGGTTCTATTATGGGCTTGATGCTGTTTACTGCTTTCAGGTATACTGTACAATAATCTGGTTCTAATTTCAATAAGATGGCTCCTCCAGATTTTTTAAGCATTCACTCCGATTTGCTTGAAGAAGTCTTACTCATCCTGTCTTTATTGAGCTTTCATTTTGATTTGTTTGCAGGGAGGTTATACAACAATGAACATTCATTCTGATTTTCTGGTGGGGTGTTTTTACATTTCCATTTATCATTTGTTCATTCTACGCTTGTCAATGTATTTCCTCACCACTTTCCTGTTTCTTTTTTAAAAAGTGAGCATGTGGAGACAGGAGACAGTGCTTTAACTGTTCAAATCTAAATTTCCTGGTATGCACTTCAATCTCCTGCAAAATAGTGACAGTTTAGAGGCATCTAGCTTGATAGTGAAATAGAGTTAGTGGATGCAACCTGGAGAAGTTCCCTTTTAAAGCCTGCCTCAACCCCAATTAAGTGTTAGAAAAGCTCATGGAGAAATTGGCAGAACACATTTCCCCTGTTTTGAATGAATCCTGTTTCTGCACAAAAGCATTCATTGGCCTGCACAAGTGCATATATCTGGAGCAACTCTCCAAACTAGGGGTGGCTGGCACCGCTTTGCGGTGGTTCCAGTCCTACTTGGATGGTTGTTCCCAGAAGGTGTGACTTGGGGAATGCTTTTCAGCCCCGTGGAACCTTCAATGTAGGGTTCCGCAGGGCTCAATCCTGTCCCCCATGTTGTTTAACTTCTACATGAAACCGCTGGGTTTGGAGTACATTGTCAGCAGTATGCTGATGACACTCAGCTCTATTTCTCCTTTACATCTGCAGTGGAAGTGCTGGACTGGATGAGAGCCAACAAAGTGAAGCTCAATCCAGATAAGATGGAGGCACTGTTAGTGGGTGGTTCCCTAGACCAGATGGGTGGGAGACCACTTGCTCTTGATGGGGTTACACTTACTCAGAAGGAGCAGGTTCATAGCTTGGGGGTCCTCCTGGATCCTCGAGGCTCAGGTGACCTCAGTGGCCTTCCATTAGCTTCGGCTGGTGGCCCAGCTATGCCCCTATCTGGACAGGGATAGCCTAACTACTGTTGTCTATGTTCTGGTAACCTCAAGGTTAGATTACTGAGATGTGTTATGAGTAGGGCTGCCTCTGAAGACGGTTCGGAAACTTCAGCTGGTGCAGAATTCAGTGGCCAGGTTGCTCACCAGAGCAAGATTGTTTGAGCATCTTACACCGATCCTGGTCCAACTGCACTGGCTACCAATTAGTTTCTGGGCCAATTCAAAGTGCTGGTTTTGACCTATAAAGCCTTAAACGGCTCAGGATCACAATACCTCAAGGACTGCCTGTTTCCATAGGAACCTACCCGAACCCTGAGATCATCTTCTGAGGCCCTTCTTCATGTGCCTCCTCCTCAAGAGGTCCGGAGGGTGGCAACACGAGAACAGGCCTTCTCTGCAGTGGCTCTCCATTTGTGGAATGCTCTCCCCAGGGAAGTTCACTTGGTGCCTTCATTGTACACCTTGAGGTGCCTGGCAAAAACGTTTCTTTTTAACCAGGCCTTTGGTTGATCTGATTGACATCCAATGCTCTTTTAAATTGTGGTTCTTTTTTGGTGTGTGTCTGGGGGGGGGGGTGTTATTGGGTTGTTGTTTTTATTTTGATTATATATACTGTGGTTTTTATGTTGCTCTTTTCTGTGAACTGCCATGAAACCTCCTTATATAGGGTAGTATATAAATTCAATAAATAAGAATAAGCATGCATCATTGTTCGTTCCTGTGGATATCTGTGCAGGTGGAGGACTCAAACTGAGGAACCAGGTATTGCTTACTCCTTTGTACTGGTACATCAGTGCAGTACAATGTAGCACCAATATTAATACCTTGCAAAGTACAAAAATGGCACAGCGGCATGGTGCTAACACATGGCAAAATACTTTGCATGCCTCAGAAGGGATTCCACTTGTTACAAAGAACGTGATTTTTCCTTCCAATGCAACAGAAGCTGTAGGGGCCCTAATCGGGATCACGACTGTGGAAAAGGGTTGAAGCCTCTCCTGCTCCTGCAGCCCTCCTGATCCTGATAAGCATCTCCAGTAATGTAATGTAGTAATGAAAGGGGTGGGGGAACCACATGGTTAACATCACATCAGATTTGACTGTAGGCTGTACCATAATTTGTTACTCCAGTTATTATGTTATGTTACACCTCACAATGTGGGTCCCTAAATGTTCCTGGGTGGTCCGCACAATAAGGGATGTGTATTCTTCACTGGGCGATCTCGTGTCATCTCAGGCAGCGGGCGGGAGCAGAAGCAGCATCTGTGCTGGCCCAGGTGTGAAGGAAGTGGAGTTAGTTTACTAGTGGGTCTTGAAAGGATGAGTAGGTTTACTTGTGGGTCTTGCTTAAAAACATGGGAAAGTACTGTGTTACAGTGCAATTCTAACCATTAGAAATAAGTCGTATTAAATTCAGTGGGGAAAATTCAGTGGGGAAATTCTCCTGGGAAAATGGGGTTAGGATTGCAGCCTTTTTTCAGTTTGTTATTCAGAAAACATTCCCGCCCCTCATATTTACCTTGATAAAGTGATGCAGACTCTTTTCACTAAGCAAAATGGAGTTATTAGGCTCAGCCCTATCAAATTACAGATGAGTCTAGTGAAACTTTCTGGAAAATACACACAAGAGGACAATTAAACAATGCAACACATCGTTAGAATGACTTTACAAAGCTCATGCTATGCAATTGCTGTATTGGTCATATTTATTCAGCAGATGCAGTTAATTTGTTAAGACCATACTTGCTGGCAGTTTTCCAGGAAAATGGGGAGGGGGTATATTGAAATCAATAGGAGTTGAATGTGCTTAATTTTCAGGAGATCACAGCTTGTATTACAGACATACTAATGAAAATTACTGGAACGTACTTTACAATTTGTTTTTTATAAATTGAAAAGCTAACCTATAACCGGAGCCAAGCATGAGAAATGTAATTTTCCCACAGCTGAAGAATCTCTTATTTCTGTGAAATTCTAATTGTATTTATTGTCCTTATCCAACACAGATCCATTCTTCAGTATGTAACCTCAATGCAATTATTTCAAAAGAAATGTTCTCCATTTTCAATCATGCTATTGTATTGACAAGCTGTTTGAACTAATGTTTATTAGCCTCATTAATCAAGATTTGAAAAACAAAACAAAACCCAAGATTAAACTCTTTAGACACCAGAAAAAATATGAAAGTTTATGTCAACCAACTCCCCCACAGAAATGCTGCAAACCCATAGCATTATGAAAATAGGCAGTAAATTTGGATAAAACAAGAAAATATGTAATTGTAGTGGCCCAATATGACTTTAGAACAGAGTCACAAAATGAGCTCTTGAGCTCTCAAAAATATTATTTCGAAATAAAAGGATAAGAGCAAAAAGGAACACTGTTTCAAGGGACAAACTAATTTAGTCAACCTGACCATTTTGAATCATTTTTTTCTTACTATGCTTTGGTATTTTTTGTTTGTTACACAGGACTGAAGGATGTGAAATAGTGAAGGAAATCTTGTCAACATGTTGGTTCAGCATCTGGGTTCACAAACCATAAAAAATGCAAAAGCCCCCTTATAAGTGAGTAATAACTACAACTGAACTTACTCTTGGGTGGGCATGGACACTGAACATTTTTCCCCTTATGAGAGAAGAGAGGGTGGCTGTTGGTGCAGCTGCAAGGTGATTTTTTCCCTTGGGACAAACTACAAAATGAAAAAAGTGTTAGAGCTCAAGAAGCCCCTTTGGGTCTATCTTTGTCACCAAACTCTGAGTATAAATTGCACACTGTATTAATTGATACTGTTTTTAACATTAGTGACCATGTGATGATTTTAGCTTATGAATTTTATTGTTTAATGTTTTTATTTGTACATTGGGGTACTTTTATAGCTTTGTTTAGAGTACCTAATGTTTTAATAATACAAATGTTTTAAGTCTTTTTTAACCAATTCAGTATATTTTCTTGTCAAATAATTCTGTGTACATTGCGGCAGCCTTTGGCTATGTGCAATAAAACTGACTGAGACTAGAGCTCAAGAAATGACCAGGTGGATTTGACCAAAAGTCTTGCTTCTGGAAGAACCTAAGCAGGGCATGAAGGTGATGTTCATCCTCAGCACCTGCTGTTCAGAATATACTGCTTCTATACACACAGATTAATTTAGCTGCTATGGCTGGTACATCCCTGAAAGGCTAAGCTTATTTCGTGTGTGTTTTTTAAATCCATTTAATCTACAGGTCACAATTTTTGTCTGTCCTGAGCCTGAATGAGCTTCATTGAATGACCCCAGCTTCTAAATTATGAGGCAGTTCTGTTTTATTGGACTAATTTTACCTGTCTTTACCTATGTATTGCTTTTGATATTTCTACATTGTTTCATGGCATCTTGGATGCTAACACAGACATTATAAGAAATATAAATAAATAATTAGAAAGGAAAACAAGTTTTTTATCCACTATCTATAGCAGGATGGTGCAACCTCTCAGACACAAGAACATGAAAGCCACACAATGAATTAAATTTCCACATTGTAAATTAAAGTGTTTGTGTTATAGTTAATGTTATTTAAAATATTTAATTAAATATATATAAGTAAATACATGTAATAGATTTAATATCCTTAAATAACATGAAATACAAAGTAATGTCTGTGCCATGCAGTCCCCAGCCCCAAGCTACTACAGCTGGACAGCTATTTGGGAAGAATAAAGAGAGAACATTTCACCACATCTGTCATGTTGTATGTTTCTTGAATACTGAAATAAATTAGTTAATATTCAAAATCATGCATACCTCTCCAAAAGCTGTTGGGTGTCAGAGTCTGAGGTGTCATTGTTACAGCCATTGTTTGCTTCATTAGAGTCTTCTGTTGAATAGATACTCCCTGAGCTCTTTGGGATTCTGTACATATTTTTATGCGCTTACTCCTTGATGCTAAAATAATATGAATAAGGAAATATATAAAAGGGAACTAAAAAGAATTGCAGCGTAAAGGTAAAGGGACCCTTGACCGTTTAGTCCAGTCGTGGACGACTCTGGGGTTGCGGTGCTCATCTCGCTTTACTGGCCGAGGGAGCCGGCGTACAGCTTCTGGGTCATGTGGCCAGCATGAGTAAGCCGCTTCTGGTGAACCAGAGCAGCACATGGAAACACCGTCATGGGGATTTGAACCGCTGACCTTCTGATCGGCAAGCCCTAGGCTTTGTGGTTTACACCACAGCGCCACCCGCATCCCTAATTGCAGCGTATACTGACCTAAAATAGCTAACAATGTGCCATTTTAAATGTGGGTGAAATGTTCATAACTGTACATGTCTGAAACACCACAGAAAAGGTCCTGAATAAATTGACCTCAAATATTTATCTGCAACGTCAAAGTGGAAAACCTCCCCATTGTCTCTTTCCTCACAAATCCTGTCCTCACAAATCCTGTCTTAAGGGCACATTCAAGATATAAACAAGGTGTGAGCCTGTGACCTAGGTTCTAGGGCTTGTCAATCAGAAGGTCAGCAGTTCGAATCCCCGCGACGGGGTGAGCTCCTGTTGTTCGGTCCCTGCTCCTGCCCACATAGCAGTTCAAAAGCATGTCAAGTGCAAGTAAATAAATAAATAGGTACCGCTCCAGGCGGGAAGGTAAACGGCGCTGCTCTGGTTCACCAGAAGCAGCTTAGTCATGCTGGCCACATGACCTGGAAGCTGTCTGCGGACAAATGCCGGCTCCCTCGGCCTATAAAGCGAGATGAGAGCCACAACCCCAGAGTCGTCCGCGACTGGACCTGACGGTCAGGGGTACCTTTACCTTTACTTTAATAACAAAAGAGTGGCCAAAACCCAGATAATGCAATCAGGTAACTTGCCAGACAGGAGATAAACAACACACTCAGGATTCTGTTTTAGACCACCCCTTCTGTGGTGTATGTATGATGTTCCTGGGGGTGGTCTAGAGTTTGAAGGTGGGCAGTTCAAAAAGTCTATATAAGGGCTTGCACACTTGTGCTCCCCCCCCCCCCCCCGTGTGTGTGGGGAGCACCCTGTTGCTACAGCTTTAATAAAGATCAGGCTTACTAGCTGCCTTGCTTCTCAATATTCTCTGGTTGGCCTCTGTTATTTTCTCCTACCAATAGGGAACCTATAAAGAGGACTCTATATGGGCTCTTGGGTACCCCAAGGGAAAAGGAGGGTTTTTTACTTATATCAGTGTGAATGAAAAAACATATCAAACATGTCATTATTTAGGCATTATCTTTGAAACTGCTATGGTCATGATGATGCCCAAGTCCCTTCTAATTTCTGGGGTAGCCAGGCCAGCTTCTTGGGGCCTGAGCATGGTCGTTAGTATAACAAAGGAAGCGGCTTTGTGCTGGAGAGCAAATGGGTGGGTCCCCCCCCCACTTGGCAGATGAGGAGAAGGACAAGAGGTAGAGTGGGGTGTGAGAGAGCTGGGCTAGCAGGCAGAAGTTGGGGGTCAGAGCCATGCCTTATTTTGGCTTCAACCCAAGGCTGTGATTATGGGAAGAAGCAAGACCTTCTGAGGTGTTAATGCTTTGAACCCATTGTAGGCTCAGGTTGTATATACAGTGGTCCCTCGGTTTATGAACTTAATCTGTTCCGGAAGTCCGTTCTTAAACCAAGGCGTGCTTTCCCATAGCAGCGGGGGGCCCAATTTACACTCAGCAGGAAGTGAAACATGTTCTACTTCCAATGCAAAGTTCACAAACCAAAACACCTACTTCAGGGTTTGTGGCGTTCTTAATCCAAGTTGTTCATAAACTAAGCTGTTCTTAAACCAAGGTACCACTTATGTGTAAATAAACCGTATCTCTTGTGTGGTTGTTTTTGTAGTCAAATCTACCCCTGCATATCTATGCTAGTTAGTAAATGGAGGGGTGAAGGACCAGAGAGCTGTACATTGCTATAGAAGGCACTGCTAGGTCACCCCCCCCCCCCCCACTTTCAGGGAGGGAGAGAAAGTGGCCAGGGCAACCAATATTATTACTATTATTGGAGGGGCACTTTCTACTCGAAATTAGACTCGCAAAAAGCATTTCTTCACCTTAAGCCGGACCTAAAATTACAACAAAAGTATAATTTCCTGAAACAAGTAATCAAACAAAAGTAAATTTAAAGGAATCCTGTTGAAGTTTTACATATCAAAACTCCTTGAAAGGATTTGTACAGAACCAAGAAGAGGGGACGCAAAAAGCCTCAAAGAGACCAATAGATATATTTAAGGAAACCAGACTTGGCCTTGGTTGATCTTATGGAAATGCAGCAGCAGCAGCAGCAGCATCATCCTGTCGCGCTCTGGCCCGAGGGCTGGGGCCGCAGACGGGTGGCAGAGGCCAGGGCACCCACAGTCCCCTTTGTCACTCCTATTTCATAGAACCAGCCAAGCTTTCTTGGTGTGAGAGCTTCTCGTGGGGACAAGATTAAGATCAAACCTCTCAGCAGCGTGTATCTGGGGACACACACGAGTGTGCGCGTGTGAATCCAGCTACACCCTCCTGGTAACGCGTTCCTGTTCCGACAAGCCACCTCAGAGGCGAAGGGAGCCGAGGGGGTTTCCATCTGCCTCAGGGCTTGAACTTCTCTCGCGAGTCCCCCTCGACTCCAGGGCTGCTTCGCCCTTTCGTAACCCGCTTGGAGGCGGGCGGGCGGGCGGGCGGCTCACCTGAGGAAGCCCCCTGCCGCTGGGGTCGCCCTCCGTGGGGCGCCGGCGAGACCCCCTCGCTCGCTCGCTCTCTCCCTCTCCCGGCCGCCTCGCCTCCCTCCCCCGCTCGGCCTCCCGCTCCCAGGGCGCGCGAAGCCGCCGTTGCCGGGCGACGGGATTGTTTGCGGCCTCCTCCTCCTCCTCCGCCTCTGGGTCGCTCTCGCGGCGGCGGCGGCGGCGGCGGCCTCCCGTCCCACTTCGAACTCGGCGGCGGCGGCGGCGCCAAGGATCGGGCCCGGCGGCGGAGGGTGTCTTCCCGCGGGGCCAGCTCCCTCGGCTTCGCCCGGAACCAGGCGAGAGAGGGCGACCAGGGAGGAAAGAGTCCTCCTCTTCCTCTCGCGGAGGGTCTCCAGCCGGGCGAACCGCCTTCGGAGCGGCTCCCCCGGCAGCCTTAACCGCGGCCGTCGGAGGAGCCTCCCCCGGCTGGGTCGGGGTGGGCGGCGTCTCCTTCGGGAGGCTCAGCGGGGAATCGGGTCGGCGGACCCGGGGATTCAGAAGGGACCCGAGTCGGGCAGCTCCGGCTGCAGCCCCGGAGTCCGCCTCTGCAGCGAGGCTGTGGTGAACTTGGTTCAGGATGCTGCGAGGTGGGCGGGAAAGTTCGCGCAAAAGCCTTTCGGATTCAGAAATGGGGGGGTTGGGGGGTTGGCCGGCTGGCCTGGCTTCTTTGGCAGGGATTTGGCCAAATGCTTCCTTTTGAAAACCCCCCCCCCCCTGTTCTCCCCGTTGTGCAGGTATGAGGAATACAAATAAAGAGCCCCGTGGACCCCCAAATCGATACGCACCATGTGGCAAGTACACAGTTTATAAATGTGATATTTCTCATGTAAAGCGTTTCAAAACTGCGCTCTTTTTTATTTTGGTGAAAATAGCTTAGGTACATTTGAATTTGATAGGACGCACAGAGCAAAGAATAAGGACTGTGGATCAGTGTCTTCAGTGCAAAATAAAGGCAAGAGGCAGGTGCAGAAAATGGTGGTCCTGACAACGGGACCTGCCAAGGCAGCCCCTGCCGTCCAGCCAGCCCTCAGCTAGAGGCTCATCAACATCCAACGGTTCTGTTTTCTATACGCCAATACTTTTTCAGTCTTAAAATCCAGCTATAACAAGTTCATTTTCTGTTTCACACAATTAAGTCCATAAGAAGTTTCCAATCCTTAGTAAATATCAGTGGTTTTTCTTTAATTAATCACATTAACTTTGCCATCTCGGCTAAGTCGAATAATTTTACCAACCATTTCCCCATAGTAGGTAGGGCTGTATCTTTCCATCTTTGTGCATATATCTTTTCTCAAACTTTAGTTCCGGACTGTATAATACCTTTCTCAGAACTAGATCCTGTGGTGTTTACAGTGTTTAGACATCTTCATTTTGTACAGTAAGCTCACTACTTATGCACATTTAACTTGTGTGCATTCAGCTTTACATGCTTGGCAATTTAAAAATAAAAGGGGAGGCAGGCAACCAGGAGAAAAGCTCCTATTTTCTCTTCCATGCAGGGGTGCCAACTTGAATAAAATACTGGGGGAGCCCAGGTAAGCCACACCCCACATAAATGTGGTGTGCACACACCATTTGAATGGCAATGCCCATCAACTTTGGGGGGGGGTAGCTGCCTCCTCAAATATTTTATTGGTGGGCCGAAGGGACCTTGACCCCTAGGAGTTGACTCCTATGCTTGCACACATACACATTCTTGTGCACACTTGTTGTTGTGTCCAGGAGGGAAAAATTGACCAAGATTCTAGTTTGGAGGAGAAGACTAAAAGAGGACCAACAGAAGCAGTCATGGAGCTGCTTGGAGACAAGAAGAAACAATTTGACTGGTGTGTTTTTGCAGTAAAGGGCAGGAAAAGAAGACCAGGAAAGCGGCAGTAAATGATGCCTTTTGGATCAATGAGGAACAGTGTAAAGGAGAAAGCCAGGAGGGTTACAGCAGCAGCCAAGCACCTTGCGGGGTTCACAGAAAGAGCTTGGGGGGGGTATGTGTGGCCATTGGGCTGCAGGTTGGGCTATCCTGATGTAGAGACATTTCTATCTGACTTGGCATTGAAATGCCCTTGATCTTTCTAACTGATGAACAGTACCAGGAGAGGCAGCCAGGACTTTAATTGTGTGGGTTCCTGTTATATTAGGTCATTGATTTTTGTAGTAATGGGGAGTAGAAGTTATATAAATTATTCTTTATAAATGCTTTTAAAAAAACAAAAAATGGAATAGTTTTCCTGTTTTTCATTGTTTTCTATAATAACTATAATTATTATGTATTGAATATATATACTGCCCTATCTATACCTGGAGGTCTCAGGGTGGTTCACAGAACAAAATCAAATTAAGTTTATACCACTTAATATAATACAAATCTCAAAATGTGATATTCATCTTTTTGCTTGTTAATGCAGATTGGTACTATCACGTGCCACTCAAGCGATCAGAGGAGTCGGTTAATTCTGAAGCTCAACAGCAGCCAACATCCCAGATCCCAGGTCTCGGTGATTTTGGAGATCCTCACAGTGAGATTACATTTGGGGGGCGAAGGAAGTGGATTAAAGACACTGACTCGGAATATGTAAAGCTGGCAAAACAAGGAGGCCGACCTGGTAGTTAAAATCATATGAATCTCATGGCAATTTCAGGAGGCTTATACATATAAATGGTCTGGAAAGTGCTATAAGAAATTTGGGGACATTGGGGAGGATAAAAAACACAAAATATGGATGTTCCATGCCACCCTGAAAGCTTTGATGTTGCAGAAATGCAGGTTCTTTTGCTTTGAAAGAACCCACAATTTTAGCAGTATTCTGTAACCTTTTGTGGCAATCTTGGTTGAATTCATACTTACGTAACTAAAAATTGCATATTTACCTTTGGGTAAGGCCAATTCAAATCAGTGGGCTTACTTCAGAGTAAAAGTGCATTGAATCAAGCTGTAAATGCATCACCTTACCTGAAAGCAGCTATCAGAGGAAACATGCACATTTCCCCCCAGATAAGTAACAGCCTCAGGGAACAATTTTATTTGTAAATCAGCATGGAGGGGAGTTAATCCAGGCATAAATGCAGTTGCTTTTGTGTTTTTATTTCTGTATATTGGTTTGCTCTGTTAGTAAGTAGAGATCTTCTGACAAATGATTGTTTCTCTTGAATTCAAATGAAAAAAAATGAAATCATTTGATCTGTTTCCCTTCCCTCCTTTTCTGCCTCTATTTGGATATTTTCAGTATTCTTTTTTGTAGTGTAGGGAATTGGGGAAGGCAGGCAGATTTGTGTGTGAGCCATGGTGCATGAGCATGTGTGTGAGAGAGAAAATAAGTTTCTCCGTCTACTTAAAAAAAAATCATGCTTGAAACATTTGTTGGGAAGGCACATTGGTTAGAGCAGCAGTGGACGACCTTCTCAGGGCCAAGGACCACATTCCCTCAGGGAAATGTGATTACAGGCTGCATACTAGTGGCAGGGCCAGCACCAGGAGATCCTGTCGTAGGTCTCTGTCACCTAGTATAGTTTGCCCCTTAATCTCATGGGGAGGGATAGAATGAAGCATTTTTTATATTGCCCTCTTGTTTTAATAATGTCCAGAAAACTAGTTATCTACTTGCTTAAAAAAACAAAACTTAAATAACTTTGTCTCCTTCACTTAAGACTTGTTGAGACATTTTACACCTACTCCACGGAAAGTGTCTCTGGGGTCTTATGGTGCACCTGAGTGGTATACACATCATGGGAAACCAGCAGCAGCAGCAGCAGCAGCAGCTGATGAGTCTAAGTAAGTATTCTGTCTTCATGCTAATCTCTTTTGGGTGACTGAGGAAGAGTGGAGTTGAAGAATGTTGAAAGGAAGAAAATGTCACAGCATTTGGAAGCACCTGGAACCTTTCATAACAAAATACTTCACAGTAAACGGTAAAACTGTTTTCTGCAGGCCTCGAGTTTCAGCTATGCCAGACTACATGGTCCACGAGGAGTTTAAGGCTGATCAACCTGCCAGCTATGAGCCTAAAAGAGGGCCTTTTGATTTTGATATGAAAAGTGTTTGGCAAAGAGATGCTGAAGACAAAGAGAACAAAGAGAAAAGAGAGGTATGTGAATCTCTCTTGGTTGGTGAGTGGGTCAGGACAGCAGCACCTCACGCAAATCCCAATGAACTAGCACATCTGGTGTTTTGTATTTCTCTGCCTAATAATGTGGGTCTCTGTCAAATTTGCAGTTGAAAATATATTCTTATTCTTCTTATTATTAGAATTTGTATACTGCCCTGCATCCATAGATTTCAGGGCAGATCTATATCAGGTATTGCTGTGGGTGCCAATCAAAAAATGGCCACCATGGGGAAATGACATGGCATAACACAACACAGCTGCCATGGAGAGTGTGGCATAACACAACATTAGAGAGTACAGTCATGGTGAAGCTTTTCCCATGACTTTATTTCCCCACCAAAAAGGTTTCACTTATTGATTTTCTGTCTGCTACAATGCAGAAATGCCTGTTTCGCCCCAGTGCCAACCCTAAACCAAAGCCTAGGCTGCCATCCTGCATCCACTTACCTGGGAGCAAGCTCCATTAAATAAAAAGAAACTTACTTCTGAGTAGATTACATTATACTGTAAGTTACCTATACAGTGAATTCTTAATGAGTGCTTGATCTTGAACTGCTGTACAGCAGGTGACATGCCCCTTAGCAAATGTTTCAAATTTTCCTTTTGAAGTTAACATCCACTCAAACATTGTTTAACAGTATTTGCAGAAAATAACCTCTAGAAACTACCTGATCTCAGATGAAGCCACCACAAACAAAATGCAACCTGGCTGCTAGGGAAAGCAAGAGGACAAACTACAGAGATTCCAGGAACTAAAAAATAAGACAGAAGCAGGAAAAGTGCACTAAAGGGCAGGTGGAAGAGCAGCTCTTTAGGACCCAGCGTTTCCTGTTATCTGGTATCCAAACAGCTCACTTGTCAGTCACAAATCCGTCTTCACTCATTGGCTAAAAACATTGATAGGCAGGAGCAGCCAGACTGGCTCATTTCATAGAATTTGTGGAAGTGTTTAAAAATGATCATATCCCCTTTGGGGGCAAGGTGCTCGATAAGTTGGTCCAGCTGCAGGCATGCTTGGAGGAAACTGATTACTTGGATCCATTCCACTCTGGTTTCAGGCCTGCCCGTGGCACTGAAACCACATTGGCCACTTGGGTTGATGACATTTGTTGGGAAAGAGATGGGAGCTTGAGTTTGCTTGTTCTGCTTGATCTCTTGGTGGCTTTCAATCCTATTAACCACAATATCCTTCTAGAGGAGCATATTGTCTCAGGGAGGTTGGGGCTGGGGACCTTGTACTTCAGTGGGTCCACTCCTACTTCCTGGGACATTTCTAAGAAGTAGTTATGGGAGGCTAGCATTTGGTGTCCTGTAGTGTCCCATAGGGTCGTATCTTGTTTCCCATGCTATTTAACATCTATATGAGGTCTCTGGTTCTGTGATCAGGAGATTTGGAGTGGAACGTCATCAGTATGCAGATGACACCCAGTTCTACCTCTCTGTTTCATCTGAATCAGGAGAGGCAGTTGAGGTGTTAGACAGGTGCTTGGAGGCAGTGGTTTGGATGGGGGCCATTAAACTGAAGCTGAATCCTGAAAAGACAGAGGTGTTATGTGTCCCAAGTTCTGATGTCCAGGAGGTGAGGAGATGGCTTGTTCTGGTGAGAGCAGGTCTACAGCCTGGGAGTGTTTTTGAATTCAGCGCTGACCCTGGAGGCTCAGGTGGCCTTGGTGACCAGGAGTGCCTTTTCCCCCAACTGTGGCTGGTTCACCAGCTACGACACCTTTTAAACAAAGCAATTTGGTCACTGTACTCCATGCTGTGATAACTTCCAGATCATATTGTTGCACTCTGTTCTGTGTGGGGCTGCCCTTGAAGACACAGCAGGAGCTTCAATTAGTCCAAAGTGCAGCGGCCAGATTACTGGCTGGCGTTCTGTTTCGATCTCACATAACCCCTGTTTTAAAACAGCTGCACTAGTGGCCAGTTTGTTTCTGAGCCCATGGTGTTCACAGTGTTTATAGCTCTGATTGACTCAGGCCCCAAAGCAACTTACAATCACAAAAATCAGGTGGGTCCTAAAAATATACCTCTCCGTAAGAAGAGCTCTGCTGGACAAGGCCAATGGCCCGCCCACTCCAGCCTCCTGCTGTCATAGTGGTCAGCCAGATGCCTGTGGGAAACCAGTTATTACCCAACTTTCACCCTAAGGTCACATAATAATCACTGCCATGGGGCCTTAGGATGAAAGGTGGGTAATAAATGAAAATAATCATAATATTTTTTTCTATTGAATTACACAAATTTATTTGCACTGAACATGAAATGTCACCATATGATGCTGTTTCATTCAGAACCAAGCTGTGTCCTAGAACTGGAAAGAAACTATCAGCGGCTAAATTGATGTTGGCTCTGTATAGACTCCAGAATCCTTAAAACTAGACTAGTTGCAGACCCTTCCTTTACCTTCCAGCCCCAGAATGTGTTGTAGGACTTAACAACACAATCCTCATATATAATGTCTTCCATGAACTGCAGCAGATTTGGGGGCTGGGGTGCAGACACTTGTACTTTTTGTCACTTTTAGAAACAGCTGGAGTGTGCCTACAGTTTATAGAAATCAACATTTTTTTGGAAAAAGTATGGTATTTGGGTGCTAAAATCTAGCATATATTTTGGATAGTCGTTTTTCTGTATGTCTCTGTTCTCTATGGGTCTGGCTACCTCTCAAGATACTGTATTGTTGCCAAACTCTGTACAAGGGTTCCCGAGGGGGAGATGGCAGCTTTCATCAATGTTTGGATGCCAAGGCACCATTTTGAATCAAGATGGCAGATCAAAATGTGACTTTGGTGTGAGTTTGCCTGGTTTTTGGTGTAATGGGTCCAGACTACACCAATTTGGATGGTTCTGAAGATATTGTTGCCCCATTTGGCAGGGTAGTTCCTACCTGCACCAGTTTGGATGCCTCTTGAGATATTGTCCCCAAACTGCATCAGGGTTCCTCATATGGAGGTGGCAATATGCATCTGTCTTTGGACACAAGGCACCATTTTGAATCAAGGTGGCAGACCGAAATGTGACTTTGGTGTAACTGCTCAATTTGGTAGGATGGGTTCAAAGTACACAGATTTTTATACCTCTGAAGATATTGTCACCCCATTTTATAGGACTTTGCCCAATTTGGAATGACAGTTCCAACTTGCACCAATTTAGATGCCTCTTGAGATAACATCACCAAACCCAGCAAGAGAGTTCCCAAGGTAGAGGTGGTGGTCTAATCCTACAGTTGGACACTGGGCACCATGTTGACTCAAGATTACGGATTGATATATGACTTTGCCCAATATAGCATGATGGGTCCAAATTACGCAGAATTGTACACCTCTAAAGATACTATCACCCTGTTTGGTGGAACTTTGCCAAATCTGATGTGATTTGTGCCAAATCTGATGTGATCTGATGGGAGCCAGTGTGGTGTAGTGGTTAAGAGCGGTAGTCTTGTAATCTGGGGAACCGGGTTTGCATCTCCGCTCCTCCACCTGCAGCTGCTGGGTGATCTTGGGCTAGTCACACTTCTCAGAAGTCTCCTAGCCCCACTCACCTCACAGAGTGTTTGTGGTGGGGGAGGAAGGGAAAGGAGATTGTTAGTCGCTTTGAGACTCCTTAAAGGGAGTGAAAGGTGGGATATCAAATCCAAACTCTTCTTACTTACTCTTACGTTGCCAACCAGTGCCAAGCTTAGATGCCTTTGAAGAGATAGCGTCAGCACGATCGTTCCCAAGGTGGAGGAGGTGGTCTATGTTTAGATACCAGATGACACGTTGACTCAAGATGACAGGCCAGAATAACACTAAGTAAACATTAGCTCCCTTTGCCACACTCAAATTGATTTGGGGCTGGGTCAAGCATTCCCCAGGGAAGGGTGAAGCCCGGGTGGGTAAGTGGATAGTTGTGCACAGCCCTAAAACTCACTAATTACACTATCCTTTGAAAAATCGCAATATTTTGGGGTTTCTTCAGATTCCTGGGAAGTGCCAGGCACTTCCCACTAGTGAAGAATATAGTGTGAAATAATCCCTTTGAAGGGTGTAAATTTCTTATGTAACTTGGTTGAGGTTCCTGCATTGCAGGGATTTGAACTAGATGACCCTGGCGGGGGGGGGGGGGAGGTGGCGTTCCAACTCATTCTGTCATCCTGGTTATGACTTAAGATGCTTTTTGTATCATTGTAATTAAGCTGACAAACTAATAAAATTATTATCAGGTTGGTTTGTTTTTTAATTTCCCTGCTTAATTTATACAAATTTTGTCAAACTAAGACCTTGACTAAATGGGAAAGAGATTTCTCTGTTCAGGGATAGCTTCTTGTGCCCTTTGAGGACATTCGTGGCAACAGCAGGACTGGGGAAGAAGTGACGCAGGTGAGATTGTTGCTCTCTGCACCAGCATCCTTGCTTCGTAACACCGAACCATAGTTTGGCATAGCACCGCATGCAAACCAGGTCATAGTATCTTACTTTGCTGCATTTGTCTCCCAGCTCTTTTAAGGATCCCTCTGAAGTAATATTGGGCACAATTCAGCCAAAATGAAGCATAGTAGTTGATTTCAGTAGCAAAGTTGTTCTGATTAAAACCTCTCCCACTGAATTGGGTGAAATTAACTTTGAATGGATAGTGTGGCTTTTGTCCTTCAACAGGAATCACATATAAACTTAATTTAATTGCCTGATGGCCAACCCTTATGGCTAAATCTTGAGAAATAACTGCTGAAATCTTGGATTTAAATTTCATTAGCTTTCTGAAACTTTCATTTTATATATCTTCTCAGAAGCAAGTCCCATTGGGTCTAATGGGCCTAACTCTCAGATAAGTACATTACTGGATTGCAGTCATAAACTATTTTCAGATACCTGCTTACTTAGAGTTATGGGTTTTAATTGTTTTGTCAGGATATAAGAAATACTAGCCAGGAGTACTGTTTAAAGTTCAGCCTCCTTAGTTTATTCTATCAGGGGAAAGTGTGTTGGTTCCAGGTAAAGAAATAAATCCTTAAGGACATATCACAGTACAAAAACATTTTAATCCCAGAGGGTTCTTCTCAGGTCTCATTAAAAACATGGAAGCCTCTTGTGCATTCTAGATCAGGTTATTCAAGTGATTATAGATCCATTCTTTTCAGCTTCCAGAATATATGTTCTTTTTTTCTGAACGTTAATGTTTATTTGGGAGTGTTTTCAGGAACACTGGTTATCTTTTTATATTATTATTAAAGCTTCCATACTCTGTTTCTAAAGAGTATGGAACTAGATGTGAAATGGGATGATCAGGAACAAAGGGATCTGTTGAGGGTTACCTTTTTAAAAAATTTAAAAGCAGTATCAGAATCTTGCTGGAGCTGTGGCTCAGAGAGGAGACATAATATTTGTGTACATCATTTTCATGATTTAAATTTTACCTTGCCCCCCACCCCAGCAGAAAGGTTCTATTCTTTCTGAAATGAAGTTTGTTCGGAGGCAAGTCAGGTAGTATACACTTTATGTGACCAAGCTGATCATTTTTGTAAAACATTAAACACTCTTTCCTGATCTCTTTTCTGTTATCTTTAAGATCTATTACTTAAATTATGTTTTGTTTGTTTTTTTAAATCCCAACAGGAAAATGGAGTACAAGTTGAGGGCTCTCCAGGCAGCACAAAAGAAGAGGTGAGTTTTTCTGAAACTAGAATTGGATTTGATTAAAGACAGAGGGAAAATCTCAAATTGACCATTTTAAAGACTAAGCCAAGAAACAGGTATTTGGCGATTCCATCAGCACATCATTGCGAAATCTTTCTCCAAGTTACTGCTGTGGCCTCCCCTCCTTTTAAAAGTCAGGGTTGATTCCTGGATGCATTTGTATTTTTAGTAGTTTTCTAGCCAGCTTCAAAGTTTCAGATTCTGGTAAAGAATAAAACTGGTTAGCATGAAAAGCTTTTTAGTACTGTTCCAATCAGTGCTCTTTTAGTATTCCAATCAGCCTGACTAAGGAGTTCACTGTGGTGGAGGGGCTGGGATGGGCACGTGGAAGCTCATATTCCACTGTTACCTTGGTTAATAAATTCTGAAGTTTCTGTATGCATCACCCTGTGTATACTCAAGTTTTGTCATTCTGAAGTATGCACCTGCTCGAAAATGTGAGCTTTTTCTTAAAACCTGAGACTAAACTTGACAAGATTTTAAATGTGTTCTTGTATTTAACATGCAGGATGGTAATCGTAACTGGAATCCCAGCAAGTTTATAAAGCAATTTTAACTCTCTGCCTTCCTCCCGAGGAAAACCCCTCCTCTGGTATTTGCTTTGTAGGGTGAGGAGGAAATCCTAAATTGTCACCAGTGGGGGATTTCCTTCCAAATCTGCACACAAAATTTAAAGAGGCATATAACAGCACGGGCAGTTTGGCCCTCATATTTTAAGATAAAGCTTACAATTTTAGCATTCAAATGGCACATACCACTGGTAATCAGAACTTGAATAAACACAGGTAGTGCAGACACAACATTGCAAATGTGAACTTGCACACATGCTCCTTCCAACACCGTCTCACTTCAGTGTACATATTTAAAACCTGCACGTTAAAGGTGCACTTAACCTTGCATAAAGCCCTAACAGAAACTAAGCAACCTTAACCACCCTTTGGAAGTAATGCTAAGGGTCAATCTACATGTTGTGTTACAACTGATTTGAATTGGGTTTATAGCATATGGGGAACGGGTCCAGTCTTGATCAGCCCAACTCAAAAGTTCTAGTCATCACATATCAAACTTTTTTATTTCTCAGCCTAGACAGATCAGATTACTTTGAGCGACAACATCACAAAAACAGGAGCCTAATACAGGAGCCATGTACAGATTGCTACAGAATATATTGCAGGGAATATTCTTCCTTTTTAGCTGTTATTTCAACCTGTTTTAATCATAGGTATATGTATGTCCATTACTGAATTAGCATTATCTTTTTTACACAGATAAAGCTTCCTGCTATAACGCCAAGATACCCACACAGAACACCACAACCTATTGCAACTAAAGAATTTCATGGAGGAAACCGACTCTACTTCCCTCCAATGTTAGCTAAATATAATTGCTGTGTTTTAAATCCAGACCTTACAGATGGATGTGCAAGTACTCAACTTGCCAGTGTAAAGCTGTGCATAAAATTGTTACCCTTTGCTCCAGTTCAGTTTGAGTATGAATTAGTGTATTGCATCATAGTGATGGCTATATGCTGATCTTAACAATAAGCATATAATCACAATAAGATATATTTGGGAGGCAGTATGCACACTTTTTAAAAAAGTGTAGTTTATTAAAAACTACCCTAGATTACCATATGTACACTGTTTCAGTTATTTGTCAGTGTACCAGATGAGAAGCCTCGTTGGATGTCATGTTACATGACTGGTAATCTGGAACAGGTGAAAATGGAGACCAGAGTACACCTTGCTTTATTTTGGGAACATATTCAAGGGCGTAGCACAGGTTCTCTGCACCCAGGATGCGTGTGTGTGTGCTGGGGCGGGGGCAGAGTGCGGCTGCGCGGACCCAAGCCCTCATCGCTTACCAAGCCACAGTGGTCTGAGCCGGCAGCGAGTGAGGCAAGGGGATGGATGGAGAAAGGCTCAAAGCCAGCTCACAGTGAGGGCAGACCAGCAACGGCTGCCAGAGGCTCTCGCCTCTCCTTGGTGGGTGGCGCTGCTGCTGCCGCCATCCTCCTCCCTCTCAGCCGGCCATGAGGAGAAGGAGGTGCTGCTGCTGCAGCCCTGAAGGCCCAGCCAGGGCACAGCTTGGTGAGGGAGGGAGCCTGTTGTGGGGGTGCCTGGTTGTGCCATCTTGCGCCCTCTCAGCAATGCATGCCCCTGATATCATTTGGGATTGCTGTAGGCTTGACGTCTTTCGATCACGTAAGTTACTTGTCTTAGTCATTCATATTTACCATTAGTTCCTGTTTTGACTGGGGTTACTTGAAGCAACTTTTTCTTCACTGCTGGATGTTGAGAAGGTGTGCATCAATGTATGTTGTCCCTATGTGAAGATTTGCACGTGGATCTGTTTTACCAGCTGGCATTCAAAGAACCATGCAAATACTTCTACTAGAGGCCTTTTTGCCACAAAGCCAGAATGCTTCGAATACAAAAGGAAGCTTCAAAAACACTTTTTAATATAGCACAGAGATCTGGTGTTTAAAAACCTCACCAGACATGTTCAAACATTTGGATCCACCTAATGTAATTCTTTGGCTCTGCTTCTCTGTATGTTTGCATTGGGATGCTCTGATGACCATCAGGTTCCCCATAGTGTTTGTTGTCAACACTAACAGTAAATTATTGTAAGTAACTGTTGAAAAACCATGGCGCCAGGTATAACCATTGACCATTTGGACTCATGGCACTCTTCTAAAAATGTCAACGACTTTTATTTGCCTATTTTTAAAAAATGTTATCATAGTAAAGAAAAAGAAAAGATGGGTACCAGTTTTGATAAAAGGCTTGCTTCTTGTTTGGTGTTCTCGTATAGGCCTGCTCACAAAAAAAACGAACCTGTAAACTTCAGCAAACTGATCAGCAGTGGTTATGGAGATGAGTGGCTTCAACAGCGTGATGACTGGGAGAAAAAGAACTCGCAGCCTAATGGTAACATTTTAGACTTTAAAAAAATAAGCAGTATTTACTGACCTATGTCTTTCTTTGTAACGTAGACCTATGCAAATATGTGTATTAATCCCATAAAACATTCCAGTAGATATATGGAAATTGGGCTTCAATTCATAGCTTATTCTTTGTATTGCCTACAAACCCGGTATATTGTTTATTCGGGACAAGTTTTTGGGATTTTGTTTCTGTTCAGATAGAGTAGAGCTAACTTAATCTGCATTCATTCTGCAGTATTTGTAGAGCATATAGAAAATAAACTACTTGAGTGCTGTATGTTATACACTAAACCTTTACACAGTTTTATATGTAACTTCTGTAAACTCCAATGGAAATTGCTTCCAGGGCAGCATGTACTGGACTTTAGTCTGACATCGGACATCGTTGCTTATGCCAAATCATAATTCCACTTAAAGATGCAAGGTAGCATGGATAAATGGCACCCAAATATAATATTTATTTTTCAATGCTCCTTTTGAAAAGACTTGCCTTCTAATAAGATAATAGCATTTACAGAATGAAGCCTGTGCAAATATCCTATTGTATTCAAAAGCTTTTGGACACCTTTTTAGCTCATTTGCCCCCTAACAAATACCTTGTAAGACTATTAAAGCAACTGAGGCTTATTTTATGACATGAATGCATATTAAATAAAGAATTCCTTTTCTGTTGTTTCTTACAGATTCTCTTCTTCCTCCAAGTGAGTACCAGAAGAAAATAGAAAAGAGGCAGAAAGCTAGGAAACACACATTGTCATACAAAAGAAAACCTAGATCTCAATCTGGACTTGAAATGGGGGCCCAGCCTAAGAAGCCATTCTTCAACCTCAGAATGTATGCCACCCAAAACACTATCCTACCAGCCCATTTCTGCCTTAACAGATCTAAGAATTACTCATTTCCAAACATATATAGTCTTTTTCTTTAATTGTCAGTAGAATTTAACAGTGAAGGAAAGTAACCTTTTTAAACGTAAAGCTTATTACAAATGTTTTTAATATGAATTTTTACTTCTAGCTTAATTAATTAATTAATTAATTAATTGGGGAAAACCCTTTTGCTTTGTATAGAGCAGTGGTTTGTTTCTATTTCCCACCCATTCGCTGTTATCCGCTGGCAGAGATCTCCTTCGGTGTCCCAGGGGTGGGCGCTCTCATAAATTCTGCAGCAGCCTCTCCTGTCACTCCTCAACACCTCACACTTCCCTTAAGTTCACTTCCCTCAAGTCTTTGCAGTTGGGTATTAGTAGACCTAGAAGAAAATATTTTCTTCTCAATTTTTATTCTCGGGCATATCCAAATAGAGGGCAGTAACACTGCATTTATTTTAAATTGGTTGAAAGTTTTGCTTTGGAAATTCATAATAAAATACAATGATACATTCTACACAAGGTCCCCAATCATGAGAAGGAGATCGGCATATGCAGTGATGCTTACTTCATTTTTTTCTGCACTGCATCACTGGCTGATTTTAAAAACACTAGAACCATAGAATTGTAGAGTTGGAAGCGACCCCGGGGATCATCTAGTCCAGGCATGACCAAACTTGGCCCTCTAGCTGTTTTGGGACTACAACTCCCATCACCCCTAGCTAACAGGACCTGTGGTCAGGGATGATGGGAATTGTAGTCCCGAGACAGCTGGAGGGCCAGGTTTGGCCATGCCTGATTCTAGTCCAACCCCCTGAGTAGCTGCTTGCAATGCATTGTGGGATGCTGCTGTTTGGAGAAACAAAATTAAAGTCCTACAGCACTTGCTTACTTTCCACTTGTGCCTCACTGGATGAGGCCATTATGCAGAAGGCTGCAAACTCAAGAAGAATCTAAAGTTCATGATGTAAAGCACATACACAATAGTAGGGTTGGAAGGCATATGTAGTTCAAGTGTTTCCATGTATATAGAATATATCACATCCAAACTGTTTCTTAGAACTTAATTCCACATTTCAGAAGCTCACAGGTAGGAAGGTTATATTTGTGTTGTAGTGTCTTTAGAGAATGGATCAAGCAAAGTTAAGATATCCACAGTGATTTCTAAAGGGACCATGTATGTGCTGTGTTGGAGAAGGTAAGAAAAGGAAAGAAAACTGATTAGCCAGGATGGCTGAGACAGGGGGAGAGTTGTTCTAAGAAGTTTATTAAACTTGTTCATGCAGCTGAGGTATACTAAAGCAAAGCAGAATACTTTTAGAAAAGGACAATAATCCAAATTAGGACAATGAACTCTTGTGTGTCAGAATAACAACTCTGTTATATGCCTCAATTATTACATAAAACCCATAATTTTAAAAATTGTGCTGCAATCCCATTCAGCCAGTGTTTCTTTATATTTCTGAGCAGGCATGCATGGGATTGCACTGTGACGCTCTAGTCCTGTACACTTACCTAGAAGTAGGATCCACTGACAGCAGGGTTTTCTTCCAAGTAAAGGTGCACAGCATTACATGGCATGACTAGAATCATACACCCGGCCTAGGAATTTAGTTTAAAGGTATTCATTAATCTACCTGCACACATGGGATGCCCTGTGCTTGGCAGGCTAATGGATCCCACATCAGCGCCATCTCCATTGGTTCATGTGTGCTGGTTAAACATGGAATTTACTATTCTAGGACAGTATTTCCATAGATTTGGGGGGGGGGGTTGTAATGTGGAAGTCATCAATGTAATAGAATACTGAGGATATAAAAAAGTGTATTTTTGTTATTTTAAAGAACTTCAGTACTACCATTTAGAACAGACCTCGCATGCAATTCATCAAAACCGTTAATAGAACAATAAGCAGAGCACCCTATTTCCATCTAACCATAAAACTGACTAAAACAAGCCCTGCTCAAAGAGCCCCAATTACCTAGCATTCCAATTTAAACTCCAAATGCCTTTCTAAACAGATGTGACTTTGAAGCTAGTTTAAGTGAAATTGGGGAGGGCATCTCCCCAAGGATTGAATTCCATAGGTAAGGGGCCAGGGCAGAGAAGACCCTGTTTCTTATGACCCCCAAACTAATACATTTTACTGTAGGCATCTCAACAGGGTCTCCATATTGCTGCAGGTGGTCCCTAAGGTAACCTGGTCCCATGCCATTTAAAGCAGGGGTGGTTAACCCTTTGGCCCATGGTCATCCTTCCAGGGGCAAAAGTTGGTGTGGTGAGCACTGGTTTCTCAATACTGCCTTCCAAAAGACTTTCCCGCCAACTCTGCACTATTTTAAAGCATTTTTAATCATGCATTATTACATTCAGATACAGGCTGCAGGTTTGCCACCACTATTTTAGAGCTTCCTTGGCAATCACCAGCACTTTGATTTGGACTGGGAACAAACTGGCAGCCACTGTAGCTGGCACAATATTGATGTCACATAACTGATTGCTTGGCCCCCACAAATAGCTGGGTAGCCACATCTAAAACAGGTTATCCAGAAAGGGAAACAACAAGCTTATCAACCTAAGCTGGTTAAAGGCTCTTCTGGATACCACATCTAATTCCCTGTGTTAGCAGAGAGCCCAGAAACACACCCAAGGTGCACACCTGAACCTTCAGGGGAAGAAATGCAATTCTAGTATCTGAAGCTGCAACCAACAGCACTTGCATTTCATTTCATTTCATTTCATTTCTTTTATTGATTTGGTTGCATTTATGAATTGCTTCCTATGTAACCTCTTGAAGTGGTTTAATACTAAAAGCACCAACAAGAAAAACATACAAAAATATAATATACGGTATGGTTGCATCTTGTGAGGGGGGGTATGTTCTGGGGTGGTGCATATATGCAAAAATGGGCTGGCTGCCCCACCAGCCTTACTTTCCAGAGCTGGTGTGCAGAGCAGGCCTTTCTAATGGTTGATGTTTTATTGTGTTCTTTAGATTTTGTTGGAGTGGCAACCCAGTCAGATGGGCATCATATGTTGTTATTTTGTGACCCTTGGGGTCCCTTCCAACTCTACAATTCTATGCTTCTACCTCCCTCCCCTCAAGCAAAGCAGATTACTTTTAAACTCTCCAGATTGCTTAACAGACAAGTCCTCCTCAGCATGCAGGCTCTAGGATGCTCTCAGGGCCTTCCAGGTTTCCATGCAAGAGCATCCCATATTTCATTTGACAGTCATTTAGATATTTGAAGCTGGCTGTCATATCTTCTCTCAGTCTCCTCTTTCCCAGGCTAAACATATCCAACTTGCTCAACTATTCTTCAGCAGGTTTGGCTTCTAGACCCTTGATCATATTGGTTGCCCTCCTCTGCACACCTTCCAGCTTGTCAATAGCCTTCTTAACTTGTAGCACCCAGAACTGGACACCATATTCCTGGTGTGGTCTGACCAAGGCAAAATAGAGCCGGACTATTAACTTCCCTTGATCTGGACACTATACTTCTGTTGATGCAGCCTGGAAGAGCATTGGCTTTTTTTTGTTGCTGCATCACATTTTAGACTTATGGTCATCTAAGACCCCTTGTTGTTGTTGTTGTTGTTGTTGTTTAGTCGTGTCCGACTGTTCGTGACCCCCTGGACCAGAGCACGCCAGGCACTCCTGTCTTCAACTGCCTCCTGCAGTTTGGTCAAACTCATGTTAGTGGCTTCGAGAACACTGTCCCACCATCTCGTCCTCTGTCGTCCCCTCCTCCTAAGACCCCTAGAATGTACTATTAAAGCAACACTGTTCACACTGAAAAGGAAATTAGAAAGAGGAAGAGCAGTCCAAATGTACAAGGAGCAACCCAATTTCATTGCTGTTAGTTCATTTCAATATTACGCAAGCAGGGCCATCCTTCATTGACCTCAGAGAATCTTTTTTGTACAAGAAAGAAATTGATATTTAATGTCTTTGAGTGAGAAAAAATGCTCATTTTTCTGTCACCTCTTGTTTTTCAGATTCAGAGACATCCCAGCCAGAATCAACACAAACAGACAATGAGTAAAAGCAGATACTTCATAGAATTGTCAAAATTCTCACTATTTCAAAACAGCACTGAGTGCAGAAGACTATAATAGAGCTTAGGAAGCAGGCTTCAATAATTATATGTTGATGTGTTAGATTATGTGTCTTTTTAACCAGGATATTTAAACAGTGGACCACATTCATTCCTGTTGGTTTTCCTGTTTGTTTCAGTAAGTTTGCAGCTGACGTGAGTTTGGTCCAATAATCTACCCCCGTAAGCTTTTAAAGCCTGGATGCTTGCTTCTGCTGTTAATGCCTCCGCCTGTACCTGAACCTGCTTTCTGCTTCTACTTTTCACCCACTTCTGCCAAGGTTTGCCTTGTAACCTCATGTTCTAAAGCTACGTGGGCTGCTTGAGAGTTGGTGAACAGTAGCATCCCTGCAGTCCTGGTTAATGGATGCTTTGCTATGGGGTTGCACTACTGTAGAGAGTCTCTAGTGGAACAAAACCCTTGAGACCAGTTTGAGCAACATAAACTTTGCAAAGCTGAGTCTTTATTTTTCTGCTTCCAAGTGTTGAATGGGGTAAGTAGAAAGCCAGATTGTTGTGATGTTTTATATATTTTGAACTTGTATGTATATTGGCATTGAGGTTATTATTCAGGAGGTTGGATTGAAATGATCGTTTTTAACACCATTCTCATATTGTTCTGATGTATACCTCACATCATATAAACTTGCATATATACTTGGAATTCTGTTTGAATAAACATCATAAGAGAGTGATAACAATTGCCTTTTAACTATTTCTTAAAACATTAAAGTGGTTTTTTTATCGACTAGGCACATTAGCCAAGACAATTTATGTTACAACAGCAAAGGACAAAATTATGATACAAAATCTACTCAAAAGTTACATTTCACCTAAAACAAGGAGCATATCAAATGAGAATATCACATAGCTTCTGGAGCACTTGAGTCCTGTGTCCAGTTCTGGGAGCCACAATTTAAGCTAGAATGTGTGCAGAGGAGCCAACCAGGAGTCTGGAAACCAAGCCCTATGAGGAACAGTTGAGGAGTTGGGCAGGTTGAGCCTAGAGAAGAGAGGAGATATGGTAGCCATCTTTAAACATCCAAAAAGTTGCCCCATGGAAGATGGAGCAAGCATTTTTTATGTTGCTCTGGAGAGTAGGACCCAACCCAATGGATTCGGGTTACAAGAAAAGATTCTGACTAAACATCGGAAAGAACTTTCTGATGGGAATAACTGTTTAACAATGAAGCAGACACCCTCAGAAGACTGTGGACTCTCCTTCATTGGAGGTTTTTATGCAGAGGTTGGGCTGTCATCTTTTGCGGATGCTTCAGTTGCAATTTGATGACTCACGTTCTCTTCCAGTTCTAAAATTTGATGTTTCTCTAATAGCTGGTGCAGTAGTGAGTGACACCACTGGTTTTATATGTCCAGACCATTTTGCAATGGCCAGCAACCTGGCTGTCAAATTCTGCACAAGCTTTAGTCTCTTAACAGGGTCAGATTTAGGAGTGTGAGTGCGCATGCACTGGGCGCTGAGCCGAGGGGGGCACCATCTCAAAGCCAGGTAAGCGAGGCACTGGGATTTGGGAAGGAGGCATGAGCCCTCAGGCCGCTAGCACTTTCCCAGCCAGGTGCTCCCTTACTCACCTTTTCAGTACCTCCTTCCCAAAGCCAGGTGCTTCCTTACCTGCCTTTGGGAAGGCTGGGCAGGGGCACCAGCTTTTGGCCTCGCACAGGGTGCCATAGTACCCAAGTCCACCACTGTTCTTTATCTTCAGAGGCAGCCCTATGTATAATGCATTGCAATAATTAGCCTGGAGGTTACTAAAGCACAGCTAGCAGATGTTAGGCTGTCCCTGTCCAGAGAAGGGTGAAGCAGAGCTGCCAGCAGCAGCTGATGGAAGGTGCACTGTACTACTGAGGCCACTTGAGGCCCAAATTGCAGCAATGGACCTGGGAGTACCCCCAAGCTCTGCACCTGCTCCTTCAGAGGGAGTGTAACCCCATTCAGAGCAGGGCTCATCCCACTCAGCAGGTTTAGGGAGCCGCCCACTCACAATCTTGTTTGGACCAGGCTTCAGTTTATTGGCTCTCATGTGATTCATTACTAAGGCAAGGCATTGGTCCAGAATATCCACTGCTGCACCTGCAGGCGTAAAAGAAGAGTAGAGTTGTGTGTTACCAGATGATTGCTGGCAGCATGCTTCAAATCTCTGGTTGGCCCCCATTCAGTGGTTTCATGTAGATATTGAACATCATGGGGGATAAAATTGAACACTGCAGAACCCCACACTGAAGGCTCTATGGGGCTGAAAAGCACTTTCAGAGCATCAGCCTCTGAAAATGACCTTCCAAGTAGGATTGGAACTACCACAGTGTGTTGCCATCCACCCCCAGTTCAGGCAGCTACAATAGGAGGATACTGGAAGCCACTGAGTGACACACTCCTGACAAAAGTCATTATATGAAGCAGCCAAGGCAGTTTCGAGGTCAAAACTGGACTAATCCCACGATTGAAATGGAAAATGGAATGAAACATGGAATAACTCAATAAGTTATTCTTACTTAGGAACTGGTTTGTTGCTATTGCTTTATCATACGATGGCTATGCATCATAGCTGATTATACATTTTAATTTAAAATTTATAATGAAATATTAAACTGGAGGCACTTGTTCCTTTCTCCAAAACCTTCATCTCCAGGACCATTTTTACATAGCTTGCCACTTAAGAACTGAGTTGTGCTGCAGGATGGTGTATCAGCCACTAGCATATGAACATTTCTAAGATAAGAAAATGTATTTATAGTATCTGCTCACCAGACATGCAAAGACTGAAGAAGCAAAGCTAGTCTTGACACAGCTGGGACTCCGCCTCCGGGCCACATGGAGAGTGGCAGGTGATGGGGGCAGCAGCAAACAGCAAACAAATGTTAGGACCTCTGCAGCATCCGTTAAAAAATATAGTCAGAGGAGCTGGCTGAGCAGGTACCTGTTTGCAGATGTTCAAACAATGCTTTATCCTAAACCAGCTTCAGTCTGATTTGAGAACTAGCTATATTCAACTGGCAGTTGAAGCCCAGATTTCCTGCAGGTGGGTGGTCTTTCATGTCCCCCGCATGGCAAAATTGGGGTGGGGGGGGGAGAGAGATGGTAATAATGATGATGTTTCTGTCTCTACACAGCTCTCCCAGTAAAAAGACAATCCAAGATACTTGCTTGCACCCACAAAGGGAGGGAGTCAATGTGTCTCTGTGCCCCTCTGTAAAATGCTTTCCCATTAAAAACAGACATCCCAGTTCAAGAGCATTCTAGGACTGCTTTGCAGCATATGCAACAGTGAGTTTTTCAGTGTGATCCTAACCATGTCCTACTCAAACACAAAGCCTATTAAATTCAGTTGGACTTTCCCCCAGATAAATGGGAATAGGATTGCTTACCTCCATTACTTGAGAAGAAAGCCTGTTGAACTCATTGAAACTTACTTCTGCACCATGGGCTGTGATCTTATGCATTCACATTTACTTGGAAGGAAGATGACAGCCGTACGGAGTTTGGGATGAGTTTGGGGCAGGGAAACCAGTCAGTCAATTCACATCAGGTTAAGACACGATCCCCACTTCCTCCCCACCCACAGGTGTGGGCAGACAGCGTGGAAACGTGAAAAAGGTCAAGCTCAAACTGAAACACGGCGGGGGGGGGGGCGGGGGAAGAAACCTGATCTCCCTGTTTTAAGCTGGTAATGCCAGCCTCTATCTAAATTAAAATCTGATTGCCTCTTTTTGGACGCTCACTCAGAGGCAGCCTGTAGAAGTGTCTTGCATTCCTGCTCGGCCTTCATTTCCCTGCCAGGGGACGAGGTGGTTGTGCTTCGAGGGAAAGGGCCTTTCGCACAATTACACTGATGAATGTGATGTGAGGAGAGGTGACCTCCGCAAGGCGATAAGGACACTCGACCCTTTCCAGCAAGGCGTGTGTGTGTGTGTGTGTGTGTGTGTGCTGGGTACACTGGCTGACCCAGGTCTGACCCCCCCCCCCCCATGTGTTCTTTCAGTGCATGGGGGGCATCTGAATGTCTGCTATGTTTCTAACTGCTTGCCACGGAACTGGAAAATGTTCAGCCACTTATGCTGGGGCGGGACATTGTCTGCCCAGAATAATCCAGCTAGCCTTTTCACAAGTAAATTATAGGAATGTAGTTTCACAATTGTCTGTGAAGTTTATTCCCCTGATCATCTTACATTTTGCCTAATCTCTAGGTCGTTACTTAATATTTGTGATCACAGCTGGTAGTAATGGTTTTTTCTGCTGATGAAATTTTTGTTTCTTTAGAGGATGTTTGCTAGTGAAAGGAATTGCGGCGGTGATCTCTGGCGTCACTTTGCGTGATGTTATTTCAGAGTTTCCCCCGTTGCGTCCTTCGGTGCTTCCGGCATATTGTGTCAAACTACCAGCTGGATTCTGAAGTAAACTTCAGGAAAGTCCACGCCCTGAACAAGGAGATATTTCTGCTCGCCTTGAGAGCAAGGTTAGAGCAGCAGGTCTCCGAGAGAGGCCGGATCCTGCCCTCCCAGAGTGCTCTAAATAGGGAAGCGCGGACCCTCGGGCTTCCCGAGAGAACTTCCTCGCGCTCTTCAGAAAGCTCAGCCTGGGATCGGTGCCCCCCCCGCCCCCCCCCGCAGGGACCTCGCCGGCCGGGGAAGCGCTCCTGCCAAGTGTCTCTGCGAGGCGGACGCCGCCAGGAAGGAAGGAAGGAAGGAAGGAAGGAAGGAAGGGGCTGCTGGCCTCGCTCCTCCTCAGGTAGGCGCCTCGCGGGGTCTCCTTTCCCGGCCAGAGGCCTCGGGGGGGGGGGGAGGCGACGAAGGCGAGAGCGCGCTTTGGGGCGCCGCCGCCCGGGCGAAGAAGGGCGAGGAGGCGCTTCCTTGCCGGCGGGTCCCGGGCGGCGAGGCGGCGGAGCGGGTCCCGCGGCGGCGGCCCGAGGGCTCGTCAGCGCCGGGCGCACCTGCCGCCCAACCCTGGCCGTGTTCCTTCCCCGGCTCGGGCGGAGTTTGGCGCGCCTCGCTCGGGCAGGGGCTTCGAGGGTCTTCTTGTTTCGCTATGGGATCGGCACAAAGCCCCCCGCCCGGCAGCCTGCGCTTTGCCGCAGCTCAACTCCACTCCGCCCCTTCAATAAAGGAGGAAATACAATAGAAAAGCACATGTTGCATCATGGGAACCCGGCTGACCGGGTGTTTTGCTGGATGCGGCTATTGCTCCACTCCTCTAATTCCACTTTGCTTTCAGCAGCCCATAGGGAAAAGATGCAGCCCCACGGATGGTTGCTGAAAAAGCATGCTCACTGTATTTTAATTAAAATAACTTGTGGACAGAGCTACTGTTGCTCAAAGCACCTCTATTAAAAAAGGCTTCTCACGGACTGGAGCAGGAAAGGAAAAGGAGAGGAAGAGAAGCGGACACCTTTCATGCGGGCAATCCCAAATCCTTGCCTGACTTGGAGCAACTCCCATTGGAGACAATTCGGAAACTTCCATTGCTCCAAAATGCAGCAGCCAGATTACGGGCTGGGCTTCCAGGCAGAAAAGTCCTGTTTTGGCTGCTATTTTGTTTCAAAGCCCAATTCAAGGTGCTCAGATTAGTGTTTAAAGCCCTAAACCGCGCAGCCCCAAAATATCCAAAAGACCTCTTCCTTCCCTACTACAAACCTCTTGGGTGCTAAGACCAGCAGTGGGAGCCCTCTCCAGACTCTCAGTGGGGTGGCTTGGGAGAGGGCCTCCTCTGTGGCAGCCCCCAAGATGTGGAGCTCCCTCCCTACAAAGGTACATCTGGCGACCTCATTATATGCTTACCCATTGACACCTGAGATGTATATCTGCAGGCCCCATCTGATTTGTTGTAGTTGCATTTTTAATTGTAAGTTTTTAAACTGCATTTTAAATTGTAACTTGCCCTGGGACATTACAGTGAAGGATGGGTAAGAAAGTAAAATAATGAGAGCAATCATAATACTGATAGTAACCAGTAATAATAATAATCTATTTCTGTAGCTGGCAAACTATCTTGTTCCGTATACAAGTGCTGACCATGTGATGTACATGTCCCATTTCTTAAATTTCCTTCCTCAGAGTCTGACTGAATATCATGGCTTCTGGGGATGCTGTGGAGAAGACCGTGAACACATCTTCCACGTAAGAAGTCAATCAAGTGCTATTTAATAGGTTTAGGTATAAATTGCCTCACAAATTGTGGGAGGGGGGAGTAGGGGGACATTACTTTCAAACTTCCATTGTATTGCTATCACAGAAGTGGGGGTGGATAAGGCAGGGTGTGGGAGAGGGACATCTGCTTGCCATTGTGCCCTTTCTTCAATTGCTCTGCTTGTTCTTATACTTACGCTTACTTGACTTTCAAGTAACCTTTAAGAACATGATTTATTGCTGCAAAACCTTTGTTTTTAAGAAATCTTGTCTTGATTGCCTTCTAAATAACAATCATGCAGTTGTGCCCATAGAAATGTAATTCTGTAAACAGCAGATCAATGAAATAGGGAATTTTGCACATGAGGGCTAGAAAGTATTCAGGCCTTTGCTTGAATGGATGTGGAAGAAGCTGTGGGATTGTGCCTGCTAGCCTTACACCTTAGTGCAATCTGTGTAATGTCTGAAAGCACCTACATGCATATTAACTATGTACACACAGATCTCCCATACGTCACGTTGTGTGTGCATAGAGAGCATGGTCAGCGGGCGTGACGGGTATAATCCTGCTCCCTCATCACTCTGCATTCTGAAGGGTAGCTACAAGAAAGGAGATCCCAACTAAACCACCCCACAACACACAAGATGCCTCTGAAAGGAAAATAAGCAATCTTTACTAATTTTGAGATGCTGAACACAAAAACAAGGGGTGTGTGTGTGTGGGATCTGTTGATTGGTTCCTGTTTAGAAGATACAAAGATGGTCATGCATAAGCAACCCACGCCACACTGAGTACAGAATTTCATTTGGTAACACTGCATTTCAAGCTTCTGGTTGCGACATACGGTGCCATCTTGCACCAGCTCATCAGGTACACCAGGACCAATGGCATGCAGCTGAGTAGTGCAGTTGAGTCATGACATTGTGGCTTTATGAATGCAGTGTGGCGTAATGGTTAGAGTGTTGGACTAGGACCTGAGAAAGCTGGGTTTGAATCCCTAGTCAGCCATGAAGCTCCCTCGGTGACCTTGGAGTCAGTCACCATCTTTTAGCCAAACCTACCTCACAGGGTGGGTGGCGGGTGGCGCTGTGGGTAAAACCTCAGCGCCTAGGACTTGCCGATCGAAAGGTCGACCTTTCGATCGGCAAGTCCTAGGCGCTGAGGCTTTAACCCACAGCACCACCCGCGTATATTTACCACTATAATAACAATAGTGGTAAATAAATAACTAAGCAATCATTAGTATAAAGCAAAGTATCAACTGGTGAGCAAGTCATTTGTGTGACTTTGTGGGCTACTCTCCCATTTACCCTGTGTCATAAGTTCTACACAAGTGATCCCTGCAGTGTAAATCCACCTGTAGTGATGCCTCGTAAATGTGTTAATAGTGCAGATAACTTTTGCTACATTTGCGGGGAAGTGACATCTGCAAGCCAGAAAAAAGGCCATCACTCCAGTGGTGAAAAATGCATATCAGCTTTATTCTGGATGGCGACAGAACCAACTCCAGCTCATCTCCTTCCCTTCTCCAATCTGGCTGGTTCCTTCACCGAGTCCCTGGGCAGGCACAGCTGAGTTTGGTGGGCCCAACTCCACTCTTGGTAATACGATATGTGAGACAATTCTAAACCTTCAAGGCTGTGAGCCAGAAGAATCCTAATTGTCCAGACGTTATACTTGTTGCCTTGTTTAAAGATGCTCATTCTGCTGCTATAAATTCATACTAAGTTTCTCCCTTCTTTTGACAGGGAAACCCCCATTTGTGTCCCAAATCAACATCTTGAGAAGATGAGCGATGACATCCTGTACCATTTTGCTCTGGGGACTGGCACCCATGACTTCCCTGCCTTGTTTGGAGATGTAAAGGTTTGGAGATGTAAATGGTGCTGGTGACAACAAGGTCGCAGGGTTGATCCCCATGTGGGGCAGCTGCACATTCCTGCATTGTCTAGTGTGAATTGTTAAAAGGTGTCTTTGTAGCATGAACAGGCTTTTCATATTTCTATTTTTTAAATGTTTTAAAAAATGCATTGTTAAATATTTCCATGGTTAATATTCTTACAGTTTCCTCTCTTTGATCTTGCCTAGTTTGTGTGTGTTGGAGGAAGCCCTTCGCGAATGAAAGCTTTTATTACCTACATAGCTGAAGAGTTGGGAGTTGGCAGCCCAGGCCAGGACTACCCCAATATCTGTGCAGGAACCGATCGTTACGCGATGTACAAAGCAGGGCCTGTGCTATCCATCAGTGTAAGTGGGCCAGATATTTGTGGGTATGCAATACATTGTCTATCAATTAAAACTGAATTTTCTCTTTTAAAAATATCTCTAAATTATCATTAATGCATTATTGGATTAGATTTGTATATATACAAACTGCATATGTACAATTGACAAAGGACACAAAACTGTGGGCTAATGGGGGCTTTGGGCTTGTGCTTTGTGTTCCTCTGGAGCAGCCTTTCTCCACCTGTGGGTCCCCAGATGTTGTTGAACTACAACTCCCATCACCCCTAGCTAGCAAGGCCAGAGCTCAGGGATGATGGGAGTTGTAGTCCAACAACATCTGGGGACCCACAGGTTGAGAACCACTGCGGAGGCTCCAGGACAGGGCAGCCTCTCACAATGGAGAGGTTCCTTCCTTTGGCTTCAGGGCAGAAACTAAAACCATCTAAGGGAGCTTTCTGGCATGCCCAAACTCAGCACTAAGCAGGAACACTCCTCCCCTGTCAGGAGATGGGTGATCCTTAGCACTGGGCTCAGGAAAGTATTCAGATGTGCCAACCAGCTCCCTGCAGAATGCTGTTGCGCTCAAACTCAGCGCTGAATAACAGAGAGAAATCTCTTCCCTTCCCTTTTAAGCACAATCAGTCTTAAAGAGGAAGAGGAACAATGTAACTGTGTTACAATGATCACAAGAAATTTTGCATGTAAAACACATATTAGTTACTAGCTCATCACATTTTCTTAATGGTAAAAATGGTAAAAAAAAAAGAATAAAGTTAAAGAATATGAATTTTTCTTTTCATTTGTTGAGATGGAAAAAAGCACATGTTTTGTGGTCAAGATTACACACTAAACCAATGTACATTTTATTGTCCTAAGCTCATCTGATTTTCCTCCTAACATAAAATGTCTTGTCAGTTCACCAGATGAGAAGGCAAAGCTATCGGTACACTAAAGGGTCATTAACCTGTTCTTTATTTTCTTGCAGAGGTGCTTAACTGAGCTTCAGGGGGCTAAATAGAGAAATCCTGAGTCACCTTGCATGTCATACTTCTGATTCTTTTTATTCACATGTAAAATGCCATTGTGAAAACCTGTTGCCAAATGATAAAATTTGGGGAAATAACTTTAAAATTATATAGAACATGCTAACAATATAATAAAATGAAAAATGAGTCTTATTTGTTGACATTTTCATGGAATTACCCAGGAATCCATGAAAATATTCCCAAATTCATTTACAGGTGGCATGTTACACCCATTATATTGAGTGATATACGGATTATAGAACAAAGAATGCTGGAGAGGCTATAACACAAAAGGAACTTTCTACCACTTGTGGTGGAATTGCTCTATAGTCAGTCAATTTTTGCGAAAGGTATTTGAGGAAATTGGCAAAGCTGAAAGCTTCCATAGTTGTGTTGCTATTTCTGTTTGACAATCAATATGCTGATATAGCTTACAAGGTTTTTGATAACTTTCATGTTAGTGACAGCTTACCAACTGATTGCTAAACACTGGGGAAATGGCCTATTTCTAGATGGTGCGCTAACCTTTGGCAAATGGTCCTGGCTGAGAAATTAACAGGTAGATTAAAAGCTCTGAAGGGTTTAAATAAAATTGCCTTTGATGATGCGTGATGTTGCTTTCTTGCTGATGTGAATAAATGTAGCCACACTATAGTTCCTCCACTTTTTGGAGAGACTCTTTTAGTTAATATACAGTGGTGCCTCGCAAGACGAAAAGAATCCGTTCTGCGATTCTCTTTGTCTAGCGGTTTTTTCGTCTTGTGAAGCAACCCTATTAGCGGCTAAGCGGATTAGCGCTATTAGCGGCTTAGCGGCTATTAAAGGCTTAGCGGCTTAGTTGCTAAAAGGATATTAGCGGCTTAGCGGCTTAGAAAAAGGGGGGGGGGAGCGGGAAAAAAATTGCAAGACCCATAGGGAAAATCGTCTTGCGAAGCAACTCAAAAACGGAAAACCCTTTCATCTAGCGGGTTTTCCATCTTGCGAGGCATTCGTCTTGCGGGGGACCACTGTACTTGACTTCACATTGTACACTCTTGCAACCGCAAGTCTCTTTATCATTAATATTTGCTACTATGGTTATCTACAGACCGTATTTTGAAAATCTCCGAATAAAAAATGGCTTTAGTGCAATATTTTCTTTCAGGATAAATGCTTTGCTGGCTTCCTGCTTCAATGCTTCAATATAATAGAAGGTTGTAACCATCAAAATAGTTATTTTCTTCCTTTCCCACATCCCCACAATAACCTAGAACAGAATGATTTATTCACTATGAATTTTCCCCCACCCCCCTTTTTCCATTTCAGCATGGAATGGGGATTCCTTCCATTGCTATCATGCTGCATGAACTCTTCAAGCTGCTGTGTCATTCCAAGTGTTCCAATGTAACCATTATTCGTATCGGCACATCTGGGGGAATAGGTATTCCTCATGCCCTTACTACTTTAAAGCAAAAAATGAAATGAAATCACAGTTATTGGTTTGTGAGCTCTAGATATAATTATGAAACATATATTTGAAATGTAGGTTTGGCACCTGGATCTGTGGTGATCACCAAGCAATCTGTAGATGCCACCTTCAAACCTCAGTTTGAACAGTTTGTTCTGGGAGAGCCTGTATATCGTAGCACAAACTTAGACGAGGAACTGGCTCAAGACTTGATGGAGTGTGCCAAGGAACTGGATCAATTCAAAACAGTCTTTGGGAATACCATGTGCACTCTGGATTTCTATGAAGGTAAGGCCGAAAGGGTGCAGCCATATTCATGAACAACAAAGCAAAGGAAACAGAAGAGAAGCAAAACATTTAAAACGTTCGCTAAACGTGTGCATTTAAAAACAAAACGGAATAATATTGAAACAATAAAATCTGAATATTTGGATAATTAAACCAATAGTCCCCCACAAGTCTGATCTAGTTTACACAAGCAGAATCTTGATAGGTTAAAGGAACAGCTTCACCTTACATTTTAGATGTGAGGGGATTATTCTCACAGTTGAATGCTTCCCCATGAAAAATAACACATATAACTGATGGTGTGGCCTAATTCTCAGAACTATGTTCTGATCTGCACATTGGTCCAAGTAGGGTGGAGGGAAATGGGATGGTTTGGTCCCAAATGCAGAGTGAGCTGAAATCTTCCCCAGCCATACAGTAGCTCTGGTTCCATCCATTGGCCAAAGTTCAAGCGGTGAGCCGGGTATAGCTGATCAGGCAATTCAACTCCATGGGGTACTATTGTAGAGATTTCATTGCATGTATTAAAATCTGCATTTCATACATTTGTAGGCCAAGCTCGTCTTGATGGCGCAATCTGCTCATACACTGAGGAAGAGAAGGCACAATATTTAACGGCAGCTTACAAGGCCGGAGTCAGGAATATTGAGATGGAATCTTCTGTTTTTGCAGCCATGTGCAATATTATTGGTATCAAAGGTAAGCAGCACATGTGTCCAGTCTTACATAAGTCACCAGTTTCAACAGTCAATAGTTTATCATGTAATTCATAGCCACAGAGGAGTTTTAATATTGATCATACATGCTGAGTATCTTAATGCTTTAGTATAATTTTTAATCAATAATTCCAGGTGCAATCCATAATAGCTTATCTAAGGCTGGAGACAGACAATAGTTTGAAAAGTTAAGTCTGAAAATCTTGGGCTCAGTTTTTCTTTCAAAGGTCTAAGCTTCTTGCCCTACATTCCGAATCCAGAATAACAGTATATTTCATAACTATTGCTGTGTCCATTAGATCTTCTCTTATTTTGACCAAAACATGCATACAGTTCATGTTTGATGTTTGTTTGATGTTTCCAACTGATTTGATGCCACTTGCAGTTTATACTGCTTCCTTCTCTTGCTTGATTTATGATTTGGCCCTTTTCTGGTCCTAAGCAGCTTATGTGGGATGCTTGATAGTCTCCCGTTACCCCTAATTTGATCTCAGTCGAAGTTCAACATACCTCCAAAGTGCAGAATTTCCACTAATTAGCCATGACATGATTAAGAATGCTTTTACGTTTGAAGGTGAAGAACCTTTAACTAGATCCAAACTTCAGAACCACAGAAAGAAAGCTTTAAAGTATCCTATTTTTTTTTTTAAATATAAGAACAAATCACAAGAGCTGGTTCTGTGGGGAAAAGTGAGGTAGCAGCAAATACACCACAGCAAAGATCTGATGAGTTATGTCCTGCTGACCGCAGCTCCCTGAGGAACAAAATAATCACCCTGTGTGCACAGAGGAACTTCCTTGCTCTTCTGTTTTTTGAAGGTGGAGGTAAAACAGGCTATGGGCTTGTTAACAAATGCCCAATTCCTGCTGAAGGTTTTGTTTCCATTGTGAATTGGCTTTATCTGTCACTTTTCCCTGTGTTTGACTGTTTCTTTGTTTGCTGGGTTAATTCATCAGTTTCAGTTCATCTTATCCTGGGTAAAGTGTCCTTTTCCCCACATGGTTCATAGTGTTATTTTCAAGTAACCTCTGTGTATTGGTCTTGGGTTCTGTTTTATAAACGCAGGTGCTGTGGTCTGTGTAACACTCCTGAACCGACTGGAGGGCGACCAAATCTCCACCCCCCACGATGTGCTGGGTGAATACCAGAAGAGGCCGCAGATATTGGTGGGGCACTGGATTAAGAAACGTCTTGGAAAAAGTGACATTGCCATTTTTAGTTAGCTTTATACTGTAAATAAATACAAAACTCAACATTTCTTCATTTTTGAATTCATGATAAATAACCTTGTAACTCAGGGGTGACAAGCTTTTTTGGGGCTGAGAGCACATTTACCCCACGCTCAGGCTTCTGGGAATGGCATCTCAACGCAGGGATGGTTGAGGTGTAAAAGGGGACATGTGATTTTATTTTTTTTAATGGGCAATGTTAGAAAGCTTGGAAGGGCCAGAAAAAAAACCTTTTAGAATCACAGCAAGGAAGCCAGTGAGAACAGTAAAGGGAAAATAATTTTAATCAATTAATTTATTGATTATAAATGGAAAAATAGCTTGGTTTTACAGAGTTCTAACCCCAGCAGAAGGGACGTATTGGTTAAACCACAGAGCCTAGGACTTGCCGATTAGAAGGTCGGCGGTTCAAATCCCCGCAATGACGGGGTGAGCTCCTGTTGCTCGGTCCCAGCTCCTGCCCACCTAGCAGTTCGAAAGCATGTCAAAGTGCAAGTAGATAAATAGGTACTGCTCCGGCGGGAAGGTAAACGGCGTTTCCATGTGCTGCTCTGGTTCGCCAGAAGGGGCTTAGTCCTGCTGGCGCTTAGTCCTGTACGCCGGCTCCCTCGGCTAATAAAGCAAGATGAGCGCTGTAACCCCAGAGTCGGCCAAGACTGGAACTAATGGTCAGGGGTCCCTTTACCTTTACCTTTTAACCCCAGCAGATGTTTCTTACTGGTGCATGAGGGTAAGCTCTACTATAAAAATGGATATACAGGCAAGGACCAATTAGCGTGTGTTCAGTTTTTACCCAACTGCACACATGTGCATCTGGGTGACCTGGAAGTGGCCAGAAAAGGGGTCAGAATGGGCTTATACACGCTCTGCCGTCACGTGTGATGAGCCAGAATGCAACCCCCACGCAAATCAGGGGTTGCCTGTATAAACTGAGAGCCTCTGGAGGTTAAAAAAGAAGAAGAGAATTTTCTTTCTGTTTGGTATGATTTTATTGTTTACGTTAATAATGCAGAACATAACCAGTCTTTGCCAACCTCCAGCCTGTGGATAATACAACATAGCAGGAATACATCCAGAGCTTTACAAACTATGGTTTGCTGGAAATGCAGCTGACCCCTCTTGCAAAATAAGGAGTATCCATGTTTGTTGTGTTTTTAGAATGTTCTTCTGAGTGACGCATTGAGCATCAAACCAGCCATGGTTAAGTTGTTTAACTAAATAGTTGGGTTTAGAGTTGACCATGAAAGGTCTAATTTCCAGGACTATTTATCAAAGATTTTTATGGGATCAGGATGAGTCAAGAGTTGGTTGGGAGAAGTGGAGGACATTCAACACTATTTGTTACGATGCCCTTTATACGGTATATATCCCCTGGACAAAAATTCCTCGATTGCATCCTTTGCTCTCTTTCCAACCGACCTCCCCTTGAGCAAATCTATTTTGCTTGCTGGCAATAATGTATTTATTACTGCACTGGTTCCAAAATTTGTCTTGGCTGCAAGTAAGTTGAGAGCTAGGCACCAAGACAAGTATCATAAGGGGGAGTGTGAGACGTGGAGTAAACTTAGGCAAGAGTGATTTTTACATTTTTGCAAGTTTCCTTTGCTGTTGCTCAGTTTTAAATCAATTATTTGTATTCTACGCATTGTGACCAATTGTGATGGCTTATAGCTTTTAATAATAAAGATCCATTCATTCATTCATTGTGTTGCCTATACTTTTTATAGGCTTGTTGTAATTTCTATTAAATTAAATGTCTGGAATGTATTGCTGATGTCTCTGGCCCTCTTTTTGTCTCTTGCTCTGATTTTCCATGCCTCTTTTTGTGATGGTTTTTTTCTATGAGCGATTTTTCATTTTAATTTTAAAAAAGCATGTTAAAAATGTGGAAAAATTGGGAAGGGGGTCCCTTTTGAGGACCACAGTATCCCATTGGGGGTTCCATAGGAGTAGTCAATAATATTTTGTGTTTTATTTTGCTTAAAGAATTACTAGTCATTTAAATAACAGATTTTCCTGCAGTGGAGGAGCGTTGTCCTTCCTGCTGACTCCACTTGGCAGGACTGGGCAAATTAAGCAACTCTTACCTTGATGGGCGGTGGCGGGGGGGCAGCTGCTCCAGTTTTGATCCTGCCTAGGCTCCCTGTGCAGGTCGTGGGACAGACTCTGCCTTCAACTCTCTTTTGCCTTTGTGCTGCTTGGTCTGTGAGCAAGAGAGAGATCCTGTCAGAGAGGTCCTTTGGGGTAGTAGCCAGCTTTATTCTGAGCACGGCACAAACCCCTTGTGGACTCCCAGCCTTCTTTTTTCAGCCAGGGCCTCCAATGGGCAGGCTGGGGGAGCAGAGGCTTCCTGTGGCCGCAGCCCTGTCTCCTTACCGGGTGCCTTTGCACCCTGGCCCAGGGAATAGGGCTGGGAGAGGGGGCTATCCAAATGGGGTGGGGGGAGCAGATTGGCTCAGGGAGCTTGTTTCGCTTTCCCTCTCATCAACACCAAGGCAGATTTTGATCCCGGAGGTCAAGCGGGGAACTTTGCCCTTTTTACCTTTAAAATAAATAAATAAATGTTTTAACTGGTTGTATAGTTTGGGGAAAATAAGTTCTCAGTTTGGAAGGCTTCTGTTGTGTGTGTGTGTGTGTGTGTGTGTGTGTGTGTGTGTGTGTGTGTGAGAGAGAGAGAGAGAGAGAGAGAGAGAGAGAGAGAGAGAGAGAGAGAGAGCGCACACACCCAATGGTCCACTCCTGCCATATGCCTGTCTCTCTTGCCTACTGCACTAATCTGGCTTGGAAAGGCATTGCCTTCCCTGCAAAATGTTCCCATCTGGGCTACACAACACAGCAGGCATCAGTGGAGTTCTGAGTTTCTTCTCGTAGCTTTAGCTAGCTTGTTTGTTTCTGTGTTGGAGATAACAGGAATTTAGTGGCCACTGGATGTCGCTGGTGCTCCACAAAGCAAAGAAAGGAACAAGAGAGTTTTTTCTCCACCATTATTTGGTTTGTTTATTCATTTGGCTTACAAATTATCTTTTAACTGTCCCAAAACTTTTTTGTGTGAAATTTATGCAGCTGACTTCAAACTGTTTGTTCTGAGGACCAATTGCACAACTAATCGTGCAACGTAAATTCTACTAATGTTAATTACTGAGTGCCATCTCCCTGGGCGTCTTGCAGCAATGGGGTTCTCGGTTAAGCAGAGGTTTTCCTTCAGCTCACCTGATAATTCCATAAACAACCTTCCTGAAATTTGTTTTCTCCTCTTGGATTCTGCATTCTTCCCATCTTTTGCTTGTTCAGGTTTAATGGTCCCTTGTGGTGGTGGTGGGGAGTTCCTTTTACTATTATTATTTTACAAATTGGTGGTCTTTTCCATTTTTTTTGTTTACCTGTATTTATGTATGTAACCACAGCGGCATGAAATCTTTATGCTCATGAGTAAAAGAAGGAAGCGTTTTTGACAAAAATCATGGTTTATGCAGAGATGGCTAAACTGACAGCACTTGATAAGAGACTCAAGTTTAGATTCTTTCAAGGTGGACTGGAAATACTTTTTTAGTCTATTTAAAAAGTAACTACCGTATTTTTTGCTCTATAAGACTCACTTTCCCCCTCCTAAATAGTAAGGGGAAATGTGTGTGCGTCTTATGGAGCGAATGCAGGCTGCGCAGCTATCATAGAAGCCAGAACAGCAAGAGGGATTGCTGCTTTCACTGCATAGCGATCCCTCTTGCTGTTCTGGCTTCTGAGATTCAGAATATTTTTTTTCTTGTTTTCCTCCTCCAAAAACTAGGTGCGTCTTGTGGTCTGGTGCGTCTTATAGAGCGAAAAATACGGTATATACAGGGCCGTCTTTAGCAGATGCAGCGCCGGGGTGCAAATATCCGCCCAGTGCCCCCAAATTACCACAGATAGTGTTGGGGTGGCCGTAGCTGCGCACTGCCAGCCTCCCGGTGTGTGTGTGTGTGTGTGTGTGCAACTCTCCCCCATGCCGCTGTGGCAGAGCAATCCCTGCAGAGACTTGGGAGGGAAGCTGCGTGGCCACCAGCCTTATGGTTGGCGGGGTGCAGCTGGGGGGCATGCCGGGAAAGGGGAGGCCGCTGGCAAAGCCGAGCAGCACCCCCACTTGCTGGGGCACCCCTGAGAGGCCGGCGCCCTGGTGCAACGCACCACTAAGCTCTATGGGAAAGACGGCTCTGTTTATATATGAAGTCCACATTGGGGTTTGAAGTTTAAGGGGGGGAAATAGTACATTATATTAAGTGACCTGTCAACGAGGATGAAACTCAGTATGAGGGAACTTTAAAATGCAACTATATGTAATTACAGGTAGGATAGGATTATAATTATTGAGTGTTAAAATGTAATTTTGAATCTTGAAACCAAATAAAATATTAATATAAAAATCTTAATGAAAAATCAGTATCTTATTGCACCACCAGTCCTCTCCATCAGTCCCTGATTGCTGGGTCCCAAATTTACTGGGGGCAAAGAAAGTACCTTCACTTATATATTATATGATCCTGTGCATGTATAGGATGGTCTGAACCCATGTGGCCGAGAAGATGAGTAAACCACACTTCAAAGAGCGTCAAAGGGCCTTGGGTCGTAAATGAGAGAGCCCCTTTGAACTCTAGCTTATTTATTCTAGGGCTCTGCAACAAAACATGTCTATCCCCATCGGTTTCTACAGCCACAGCAGGTCCTGCAACCTGCCAACAGTTGGGCCTCACCTCCTCCATTGTCTCCCAAGATAGAAGGATGCCAACCTAGGCAAGAACTAGCAGAAGACACACAAACACCTGGCTTTCCTGCAGCAGACAGGAGTTGGAAGACAATGAAGAACGCTACTGGCTGCCATGAAAAGAGTAAATGGAGACACTTCAAAGGGAAAAACAAATCAGACATGCAAAATAGTTGCACAATTGGAATTGACATAGAGAATTGTTGTGTCGTTTGCACAACTGGGTTTCCTGTGTTTGCTGAAATGGAGTCTGACTCATTCCTTCTGCAGTGGTCACAGGAATAGAAGCCAGTAAATTGCAAAAAAGGAAACAGAGCACTGGATTGTTTCACCAGCTGCCATGGGTGTTGGTGATCAAGAAATTCCACCATCTCCATCTCTCTCTCTCTCTCTCTCTCTCTCTCTCTCTCTCTCTCTCTCTCTCTCTCTCTGTGTGTGTGTGTGTGTGTGTGTGTGTGTGTGTGTGAGAATGAGTACATCCACACTCTTCAGATGAATTGTAAAGTTTCTTCCATTGCAGCAGTTCTTCTCTCGTGTCCTCTCAGCTGCCTTGGCTGGAAGATGGTATGTGGAAGTGTTTTAGACCTCAGCAAGCAGAGGACCAGCCTCTTTGAACAGTTCTATCACCTGGACATATAGTAATCAATATTTGCCTGCCTTTTAGCACCTAGTAAATTTATATGACTGACAACCATAAACAGCCTGTGGGCACATGGGCATTTTATTCTTCCAAAATGCTTTCCATTTACCTTCTGTGTTCTTGCTGCTGGGATTTAATCTACTGGCAGCCAGGAGCAAATGTCCTATTTCATAGATGCCCAAGTAGAGCCCCCCCCCCATAAAAGGAGTTAAATTGATGGGCTACAATAAATCTCCTGGGCCAGGTCTAATGATTCAGACCATTGGCTGCTGCCCCGTTTGAGGACTGTATGTCACTTTCTTAGAGATGTCCTGACATTTGGCTACTTTTGAGTTTTGGATTAAAATGGATGGATCTGAGAAGCTGAAGCCTGTGCTGAAATCTTGACACAGATGTCTGGAATTCAGCTTTACTTTGACAAAACAATAAAATGGGACTAAGTTCTTTCGCGCCTGTGATTTTTTGTATTTTCTTTGTATCGTGGGTACCTATGGTCTTTCCCCACTCATCCTTACAAGTACCTGATCAATATGCTATTGTCAGCTTGCAGTGCAATCATCCAGCGACTTTCCCTGTGAACAGTGCCATAGTCTGACATGTTATGGTGGAGGAGGGACTGAAGGGCACAGTAGTGTAGGGAAAGCAGCAAAAACCTATAGGAATGTAGCCTTAGATTTACCTTAAAGTTATAAAAAATATTTCATAAATGAAATTAATTTAATGAACTAAAAAATAAGTGTCGAAGTGTTGCATTTATACTAACTCACTCTTCGCCAACTTAGTGCCTTCCAGGTGTTTTGGATACAACTCCCATTATCTCCAGTCAGCATGGCTGATGGTCAGAGATGATAGGACTGTAGTCCACAAAATATAGGGGGCACCAGGTTGGCAAGGCAGCTCCCCATTTACACAGGTCCAATTGATGCTCAACTGTGTGCATTATGACAAACCTGGAAGTGACTTTAAAAAAGGCAAAAGCAGCCCTAAAAGAGCCCAGAAAGGGCAAAAAATCAGCAAAAACAGCTCTTAGCAATCCAGCCCCTAGCAATCCTGTTGAGGCCTATGAAGAGTTGGAGTTTCAGCAAGGCGCTTTGGAGGAAGTGATTGTGGTGATGTTTGGCATCTGGTAAGTGCTACTGGTTTTGTAAAGGGTTTTTCATAGAATCATAGAGTTGGAAGAGATCCAAGGATCACCTAGCCCAACCCCCTACAATGCAGGAATCTCAGCTAAAACATCCATGACAGATGGACATCCAGCCTCTGCTTAGAAATCTCCAAGGAAGGAGAGTCCACCACCTCCCATGGGAGTTTGCTCCACTGCCAAACAGTTCTTACTGTCAGAAAGTTTTTCTGAATGTTTAGTTGGAATCTCCTTTCTTGTAATTTGAAGCCATTGGTTTAAGTCCTACTCTCCAGAGCAGGAGAAAACAAGCATGCTCTCTCTTCCATGTGAGAAGCCTTAAGATATTTGAAGATGGCTATTGTATCTCCGCTCAGTCTCTTCTTTTCCAGACTAAACAAATCCAGCTCCTTCAAGCGCTCCTTTGTTTCCAGACCCATGATCTCCTTAGTTGCTCTCCTCTGCACACGTTCCAGCTTGTCAACGTCCTCCTTAAATTGTGGTGCCCAGAATTGGACACAGTACTCCAGGTTTGGTCTTACCAAGGCAGAATAGAGTGGGACTATGACTTCCCTTGATCTGGACACTAGACTCCTGTTGATGCAGCCTAGAATAGCATTCTTTTTTTTTTTGCTGCTGCATCACACTGTTATGTTAAGTTTGTGGTCTACCAAGACCCCTAGATCCTTTCCACATGTACTGCTAGTAAGCCAGGTGTTCCCCATCCGCTATTTGTGCACCTGGTTCTTCCTGCCTAAGTGCAGAACCTGGCATTTGTCCCATTTGAAATTCACTTTGTTAGTTTGCACCCAGTTCTCCAATCTGTTAAGGTCATTTTGAATTCTGATTCTGTCTGCGGCATCACCTCCCCCTCCCAGTTTGGTGTCACCTGCAAATTTGATGAGCATCCCCTCAATTCCTTCATCCAAGTCATTTATAAAGACGTTGAACAACAACAGGCTCAGGACAGAATCCTGCAGAACCCCACTGGTCACTTTTTCCCAGGATGACAAGGAACCTTGAGTACTGCTTGGGTTTGGTCAGTCAACCAATCAAAGGCTCTGAAATAACAAGGGCTTCCAGAGGTTTAGAGGTTGTTTGCAGGCTTTTCCAATGTCGTTTCAAATATACGCTATTTCGCTTGAACATGTGGTGCCTCGTAACCCCTGTGTAAATGGAGAGTTGCCTGTATGCTGAAAACCGTACAAAAAGGGAGAAACGGCAAATAATACCTAGCAATAACAGCTGCTTAAATTAAAGCTAAGTAGTAATCAATCATATTCACTTCAAAGATGAGAAGGGAGAATTGGGATGAATTAGAAAGTATAATTTAATTGTAGATGTAATTGCATTTGTTACATGTAATTACATTCATACGTCAAGCATGACAACTTTTAACAATTGGGTCAGATTTTTGATCAGCTAAATTATTAATGTAAATATTACAGTGGTTCAGAAATTTAAATAACTATGTGTTTGGTGGGTCCCTTTTAAAAAGTGACTTTTTAAAGTTGCAAAACCTGTATCCTCTGTTATGAGAATTGTCTGAATGCCTAGTCAATCCAGTGGTGATTTGTACAGCTGTATGTCAACACAGCGGGTGGCGCTGTGGTCTAAACCACAGAGCCTAGGACTTGCCAATCAGAAGGTTGGCGGTTCGAATCCCCACGACGGGGTGCGCTCCCGTTGTTCGGTCCCAGCTCCTGCCAACCTAGCAGTTCAAAAGCACGTCAAAGTGCAAGTAGATAAATAGGTACCGCTCCAGCGGGAAGGTAAATGGTGTTTCTGTGCGCTGCTCTGGTTTGCCAGAAGCGGCTTAGTCATGCTTGGCCACCTGATCCAGAAAAACTGTCTGTGGACAAACGCCGGCTCCCTTGGCCTGTAAAGCGAGATGAGCGCCACAACCCCAGAGTCGTCTGCAACTGGACTTAACTGTCAGGGGTCCTTTACCTTTTTTTTATGTTGACACAACTTGCCATAAGGGTTAGAAATCTGGAGGTGATTTTCATTTGTCTCGGCATCATGGCGCAGAGGCCCAGCACAGCCTCCTCCTCCTCCCTGGGACTGGGGGTCAGTGGGCAGCTGGTCCTTGCAGAGTGGGGCTGCCAAGGCCACGCTCCGCATGCCTGTGGTCACCCGCTGCTACTCCCTCAGCGCTCGGAGCTTTGACCTGGGCTATGGGGGCCTCAGTAGGAACCGACCTTCTCCACTGGCAGATCGTTGACTTTTCAAGTTGGGGGTGCTGGCTGCAGCAGACGGGCAGAAGCGGGTGCTGGTTGCTGACCCTGACCCCAATAAGATAAAGAGTGGACACATGAATGGCTAAACTTACGTGCACCTCTGTAAATTTATATGTTTGCAGCCACCCCAATCTCTAAGCAGTGTGAGATTCCAGGGGTTGCAGGTGCTTAGCAGGGTTTGTGTTTCCTTTTGGGAATGAGGCACAGCAAAGACTGGGGTGTCTTTGTGATACACATATATGCAACCTGAGCCTAGGATGGGGGGTTCACAGCATTAGCACCCCAAGAAGGCCTTGCTTTCCCCCATAGCCACAGCCTCAAACAGAAATCAAATGTCATTCTGACTCTCTCTCTCTCCTGCTTGCTGATTTTCTTCTAGCTTACATCACTCCAAACTCTCAACAATCTGTCCTCAACTCTGGCTTTGTCTCTCTAACTACCCATAAGTTGTGGGAGGGCCACCCGCCTGCCCACTTGCAGAGAGCCACTTTCCTCTGTTCCCCATAATGGCTTATTCCACCTCAATAGGAAGTTAGCCTGGCTTATATTTAACACTTACTGGCCGGAGTGCTAACTTAAAAAATATATGAAGGGGCAGGTAAGCCGTGCCCTGTATAATCGACCACAAGATGCAGCACACACACAACATTTGAATGGCAGTGCTTATCAACTTTGGGGGGTCCAGGCTCCAGCCCCACTGAATATTTTATGGGGGGTGAAGGGACCTCAGCCCCTAGGTGGAGCTGGCTCCTATGCTTGCTGGATCCAGTGGTGAGGAGAGCCTTGGCCTACAGCTTACTCTCCACCAAAAAACACTCATAACACTATTGAAGGTGGGAAATTGCTGTCTCAGCTGATGAATAGCTGCTTAATTCCCTACCGTATTTTTCGCACCATAGGACGCACTTTTCCCCCTTCAAAAATGAAGGGGGAATGTGTGTGCGTCCTATGGAGTGAAGACAGCATAGCCCCACGACCCTCTGCCGGCTGGAGAGGTGACGCACGGCTATGGCAGGAGCCTCTATAGCCGCGCGCCACCTCTCCAGCCGGGAGAGCGTGCACGGGGCTAAAGAAGCCCCGCTTACCCTCTCCCAGCTGGAGAGGTGACATGCAGCAATTGCAGCAGACTCTTTAGCTACGCACCATCTCTCCAGCTGGGAGAGCGTGCATGGGGCTAAAGAAGCCCCCCGCGACCCTCTCCCGGCTGGAGAGGTGACATGCGGCTATGGCAGGAGCCTCTATAGCCGCGCGCCTTTGTGCTGCTCCCCGACCTGCTCTTTGGGGCTGGTGGTGGGCTTCCCCCCGCCAGCCCCAAAGAGCAGGTCGAAAGGAACCTGAAGCCTGGAGAGCGAGAGGGGTCGGTGCGCACCGACCCCTCTCGCTCTCCAGGCTTCCAAGGTAGCCGCCTGAAGGTGTCTGAACGCACCTTAAACGGCACCTTGTTTTAGAGGGGGAAAACAAGAGGGGGAAAATTCTCCCCCTCTCTGCGCAGCGCCTCCTGCCGCTTCGCTGAAGGGGCGCTGGGCAGAGAGGGAGAGAATTTTTTTTTCTTGTTCTCCCCCCTCTAAAACAAGGTGCGTCCTATTGTCCGGTGCATCCTATGGTGCGAAAAATACGGTAATTTCATCAGTCCTTTGGCATACAAACTCCTCCTGCAATAGCAGAAAAACTTATTTTACTCACAGTTCATCAATGGAGTATTAGGACATGCTGCCTGAACGCTGGGGATCAAAGAAGGGGATTTGACTGAAACTGACAGCCCAACCTGCTAAATACAGCAAGGACAAAAATATTTCAGGGACGACTTCTTTGGAGCCAGAAGCACTCAGTCTCAAGGATGACTGGACAGCTCAGCTCCAAAGCTTCGAAGCAGAGCTAACCAAAAGCTGGAGCACATTTCTAAAGCCACTAGAAAGCAAGCTCACTGACTTAGGTGTGCATTTGGAAGACATCGCAAATTTGGCGGTAGACACTGGATCTCAGCCTAAGCAACTCCAAAGAACTACTCAAGCTTAAACAGAATACAGTAGTACCTTGGTTTTTTAACAGCTTAGTGCACGAACAACTTGAAACCCGAATGCTGCAAAACCAGAAGAGAAATAAAAAATTCAGCACACTGGCTGAAGTCAGATTTTCCATTTCGCATTGAATGCCAAAGACAAGCCTTTTGGGACACTCGGAGATGTGTGGATAAAATAAATTATTCTTAAGGTTTTTGTCTCACACACAAAGCATGAAAACTGAGACTGCAGTAATCTTTAAGAAATCGGGTCCTCCCTTAAAGAGGGAGGTGAGACCTGGAAAACCGACTCCCTGTGTTGTGGGTGGGTACGAATGGTCAGTCACAACACCCGATTGGTAGGTCCCTCATAGCTGGGTGCAATCTGGCCAATGGGACACAGTCCAAATGGTTCAAGGGACCTATTTATGCCCATGCACATGACCCAGAGCTTTCTCTTTTGACTTGTGCATTTGGAACACCCGCCCACCTCTCCCTACTTTTAGGGCTTTGCGCTTGACCTTGCTATGCCGTCGTGTGTTGTCTGTCCTTGAGAAAGGGGCACGGCAGGAATTTTCCCCACTTGGCTGATTGGCTGTTGCCATTTGGGTTTTGCCTGCCGCGTAGCAAATGTCACAACTTGTAAGGTTGCAGATAGGCTCTGGTTCAGGTGATAGGGATGGGAGAACACTCTTGCCATCCCTATGTGAAGGGTATTCCGTTAAAGGAATCCAGGGACTCAATGGTTTGGTCAACCCCTGAGAGGGGGTTGTGCCCGTGCCTGAGTCCAGGGGGACATTTGGGTGGTGGAGATAGCCTGTTCCCGGCTTTCCGCTTATCCAGGTGTTTACCCTTGGCTGACCTATGCTGGAACCCTGGGTCAGCGCTACCTACATGGCAGGGAGCTAGTCAAACCAGAGCCTATGCAACCAGTCACTTTCTGTAATCAATAAAGCTATGGCCTAAATTCTGCCAAAAACCAAAATTTGAGTCAAGTGTGAATTTATTTAGGGGGGAGGTTTCTGGGTCTGAACACGCAGTTAAAGCGGGCTTAGATTCACCAGCCCAGTTCTGTCTTAACTGCTCCATGGGGGCTGAGGAGCTCACTGCCATGGCCCCAAATCTGCTTCTTCATTCTCTGCTTTACATACAGGGCAAGGACTCCCACCAATTATCTGGAATAGGGCTGGAAGAAGATCTCATTTATATAACTGAGCTGTCTGGAGCATGGTTATTTCACTTTAGAGTTTTTTAGGCTTGCTTCTTGCTGATCCTTACAATCTAAAGTGACAGGCTAGGAAGGAAATAGATGCCTTTCAGGAGAAAAGATCCTGGAGCAATGAGCTGAAGAGGGGTTTTGCTGCTTTTCCTTTTCACATTTTGTGTGTATGGCAGTTTATGAATGCAGATATACTGCAAATGTTAAACTTCTTCAATTCTATCCCTTTGCAGTTCAAAAGCCAGGGAACATCCATCCCCTTATTTATATTTCATGGTAAATATGAGGTGTGGATGGCTAGAGATTTTTGTACAAAATATTAACATTTTGTTTGCCAAAGAGGACACTATTATTGTTCAAAATAGCTAGGAAAACTTTTTACATAGGCCTATAGTGCTACTATAACCTTTTATTTTTTTAAAAAAATGATTAACCATCTGGCTTATAAATGATTAGAGCACTATCTGGCCAAAATTAAGCATTTTGAATGCAAATATATTGCAAACGATAAACCTCTTCAATTCTCTCCCCTTCAATTCAAGAGCCAGGGAGCATCCATCCCCCTAACTATAAAAAGGTAAAGGGACCCCTGACCATTGGGTCCAGTCGTGGCCGACTCTGGGGTTGCGGCGCTCATCTCGCTTTATTGGCCAAGGGAGGCAGCGTACAGCTTCCGGATCATGTGGCCAGCATGACTAAGCCGCTTCTGGCGAACCAGAGCAGCGCACGGAAACGCCGTTTACCTTCCCACCGGAGCGGTACCTATTTATCTACTTGCACTTTGACGTGCTTTCGAACTAATTATAATTCACTGTAAATATAAGGTGTCCATGGCCAGAGATTTTTGTACAAAATATTATGCAGACTGAAGGTGCAGATAAGTGAATAAACCACATTTCTTAAAGCTACAGCAGTCTCCTCCAGACTCCATTCGCCAAAGGAACCCAGACCCCGGGCGAGTGCCTGGACCTCCCTCCCCCCCCCCCCCCCGGGGATCTTGCTTGGTGCAATGTTAGAAACAAGAGAGGGGTAAAAGCAGCACAACTAGAGCACACAGACAGGCAGAATTCAAAAAGGGCAAAGAATAAATTAAAAGTGAATTCTACTGCAATTTAGGAGAAGGAAGCGTTGATGTCAGTGATGAGGCAGAATCCGCTGGCAATGGCAGATGGCCCTGAATTCCTGTTTCCCCCAGATATTTCACCAATAACCCACATAAAAGAAAAAGTGGAGCTTCCTTACTACAATGCTAAGGAAGAAAGGTTTAACTTATAGGTGGGAATTAGCTTTTATTTATTTATAATATCAAGTAAAACTAGTCACAGGACTGTGGAAGGAGGAAATGGCTAAGGAGCTATAAGGGGGGAATGGAAAAGAGAAAACTATGGATAAACTGCAAAAGGAAGGAAGATGATAAAGAAAAGGTAGAGAGGGCAAGGGAAAGAATCACAAGGACTGTTTTGTCCTTTTGGTTTTGTTTCTCTGTGTCTCTCCTCCATCCTCGCATTTCACTTAACTTACTCCGCTTCATTTCATAGGATTTCCAGGGTCTCCCTTTCTGCAATACGCTCTTGCTAGTCTGGCATTTTGCTGGATACATTTTTTGAGCCTTAAAATGTCACTTGTCCTGCATCTACTTAATGGGAAATGAAATTGGTGCAGTTAGCAGCAATATGTCGCACCTTGCGATTGTAAATACAGACATAAAATCATATAAATAATTTAGAATGTTTTGGAGTAACCCAGAAAATCAGCCTTTGTCTTTATTTCTAACATCTCTGGCACACACTCTTGAATCATCCATTCAGCAATAAATCACAGCCAAACTGTTATTGAGAAAGCTTCCTTCCCCGCCCTGAACATTGTATATTAGAGTTTAAAAGGGCACATTATAATGTAAATTATTGTCAGAGAGTGCCTTTTGACTGATGTTGTATCAAATTATTGCATTAACCTTTCACTAATTAATGGACACATTTCTACTTTGACCTTTTAGGGCCTGTTAATCTGACAGTAAATGTTATAATGTATCCATAATTTTATGAAGAAGAATGGTAAATTAGGGTATGAGGAAATTGCTCTATGAGTCATTGTAATCTTGTACACCTTTGTGCAGTGTATTACAAAATACTTTTCTTCTGTTGCAAAACGAATCACTCAGTAAATCACAGTGTGTGTTTATATGTGTGTGTGTGTGTGTGTGTGTGTGAGAGAGAGAGAGAGAGAGAGAGAGAGAGAGAGAGAGAGAGAGAGAGATAGGCCTAGTTGCCGGCATGCAAGATACTTTTTTGTGAGTAGATTCTCACAAAATGCCTTTCAACGCAGCCCAGCTTAGATGGACACAAAAAGGAAGTCTGCAAGGAACTCCAGAAGCATCTCTTCAAGCTGGGGAAATGAGCAGTAAAATAGCAAGTTCAATTCACTGTAAACAATTGCAAAATGATGCACACTGAACCCAAAATTTTAATTTCACATGTATATGAATGGGGACTGTGTTAAATAGTGGGTAGACATAGAAGACAACGCAGCAATTTCTCCAAAGCAGCTCTTTATTTGTAAGCTGGAACAGAACTGAACAGCAAACAGCTCTGCCGGCCTGCTTTTATAGGCAGCCGGCTGTCAGCATTGTAGCAACAACAACCCAGGGTTTCCCACCTAAAGTAACTGACGTGGACCTGAGTGAAAACTATATACATGATACTCCTGGTGGGCAGGGGGAGAACTTCAATACATAACAGTCTGAACTGGCAGTGATTCACCAGGAATGTGACCTTAGGGTCAGAATGGATAGTTCAATGAATTGCCACCTCTAACCTGCGTCATGCCCTTGTGGGACAGCCCCAGCCAATCAGCTCTCTGTGTGGGTGTGGCCACTTGTGCGGCTGGCTGGCCCCCTCTCTCTCCCCATCACCGGATCAGCCAACTCACCCACCCTCTTTTCATGCTTTGCTCAGATATGACCTTGCTATGGACAATTCTCGGCCGCCATATTGTTGGGGCCGAGTAGGAATTTTTCCACTTGGCAAATTGTCACTGGCCATTTGGTTTTCGCCTACCTAGCAGCAAATGTCACAACTTTGTGTGAGGTCAGGCATTGGGTAAGCCGTCGTTTGGTTGGAGGGGAGGTTGTAGCCTTAGCCTGCCCCTCCTCACCAAGGGTACCCTGTTAAAGGGATCCAGGGTGTGAATCCTGTCTGAAGCCTGGGCATGGGCTAAGGCCATGTCACAGCCCCTATGGGGACCCCTCGGGGTGCCCCTATTTGATGTAAGGCATAGGGCACTCCTATCCGTGGTCTACCCTTCAGTGGACTCCCTGCAGACGGGCGGGAGTCAAGATATAGCCTGGCGTCACCCCAATGCCTAAGCCAAACCGCTCACATCTGTAACCAATAGAGTTGTGGCCTATTTGAACCCATAAACCAAAATACTCTGCTTTATTGTTCTCCTGGGAACTTTGTGGCTCAGGTGCTTCGGCAACCAAATGTGGGTCAAGGGGAAAACCACTAAGACCCGTCTAGGGCAAAACAAATGGGAGTGTGGGGAAGCCCTGGGGCTACCAGTGGAAGCCAGAAAAGAACTCTGGAGAAGTTAGGTGTGTTTACTGTTCTAGGATATGATTGTGTTATATGACAAAGTGAAACAGCATTCGGCTGAATTGATAGCATATGCATCAGGGTGCCAACATTAATGCTGTGCTTTATTTTTATTTTTTATTTTTGCAGCTTTTGTACCTGGTTCCATCCAGCCTTTGCAACCGGCATTATTGCTGTTTTCCAGCTACCAGCCTTCATTTTCCACAAGAACTTGGCAGCTGCTGCTCTCCTGCGGATTCTCTTGGGTAGGTGATTGGAAACGCTGCTCCAGAACCAGGACTGCTGTTACAGAAGCAGAAATCTCAAAGGCTGCCATACCCCACTGCTTAGGAACATGATATTCTCACTTTGAAGATGATTACTGCTTCACAGCACAGGCTGAGAGAACAAGTTGCTGCACGGGGCCTGATGCACAGTGCAGGTGGGGGGGTGGGGGGAGCAGGTGGGGAAGATGTTCCACACTCATTAGGAGAAAAGCTTCCAAAGATCCACACACACACAGGGATATTATTTCATTATTAGAAACAGAGTGCGTGCTGTCTTTGCTAAAGCTCTCCTCAAAATGCCCCCCAACACACCCCACCCCATCCATGGCCAAAATAACTTCAGTTCAGCTTATGGGAGAGAGAGTCAGAGTGGTGCAAATTATTACAATAATATATATTTGTTTATGTCCTAGCTTTCTCCATGATAGGGCTCAATATGCTTTAGAGATAAAACAAGAACTGCTAAAAACATAGAAAAAGCAATCATTAAAAAGCAATTAAGCATAGATAGAATTAAAACACACACCCCTGTTTAAAACATACCAATGATTACAATTAAAAGAGCATGGCACCAGCCCTTTCATTAAAAGCAGGCAGTTCCCAAAACTCTGCTGGAACAAGAAGATCAGTGGAAGGACAGCAAGGAAGGAGCCATTCTAGTTTCTCTAGGGAGGGAATCCCAACGCTGCCTGGGAGCAACCACCGAGAAGGCCCTCTCCCGCATCCCCACCAAACATGCCTGTGAGGGAGGCGAGTGCTATGTACTGAAGTTCTCACCCTGGGCCAGCAGGGGGATACTGTAGACAGTTCAGGTCCACATATGCAAATAAGGGATCGAAAATGACGTGCAGTGATTAGATAGTTACAGAAAATGGTTACTGCTGCGTTCTAGTGGAGCTCTATATAAGCAGGCTGGCTGAACCCTTCAGTTCAGTTCTGTTCTGGCCTGTGAATAAACAAGAGCTGTTGAAGAATCGCTGTGTCGTCTGATATGTTCACCCACAACTTAACAGCGAGACTGAGAGGATTTCGTCTTTCGGGTAGCTTGGACCTAAGCTGTGACTGGTAGCAGGAACCATTCCCGCAGGCAATGAAGCAATAGCCAGGCTCTGGACGCAACCAGTCAGACCCCCTCTGCAATATCTTAGAAGCCAGGAAGGACAGGGGTTGAGAGGCCACGCGGTTGTTTGGGTGGCACGCATATTTATGGTATGATAAAATGAAAGCACAAAAAGGATTCCTGAACCACTTGATAAGAAAATCAATCTACGAGGTATTGGGATAAGTACAAAAACTTATTAGAATGGAGGACACCATGGTGGTTCTCTCCATTGGAAGCAATTTCAGTTTAAAAATTAAATCTGAGAGGTGATTGAGCCACCTATAAAGACTTGTTAATAGAGGCAGGAGACCAACTAAAACTGAGAAAATTTGAAGATATTAAAGAATTATTAACGGATTGGCTACAGCATCACCAATTAAATGATTGATTAAAAAAAGGTTTTGATACAGTGAGATCAAGGTTTGAAAAAGAACTGCTGGAAAATAATGTGAAAGTGTTATTAAAATGTACAAATTACTTTTAGAATGGTATACAAGTTAAGGCAGTGATGATACATTGGGCTAGAGATTTTGGGTACAATATTCAACTTTCATCTTGGGAAAAGTTATGGAAAGAGGAAATAAAGTTTACTGCATGCTGTTTGTTGAAAGAAAACTATATGAAAATGATGTACCATTGGTATCTAACACCGAGTAAAATTGCAAAAATGTACAAAAACAAGTTCAAATCTGTGTTGGAAATGTAATGGGAGGGAGGGTCCTTTTTACCATATGTGGTGGGCATGTACATTGGTAAAGGCTTTCTGGGAAATGATATATAATGAACTAAAGAAAATGTTTAAAAATACATTTATTAAAAAAACCCAGAAGCCTTTTTATTAGGTATAATAGGTGAAGCGTTACCAAGAGAGGATAAAAGACTTTTTATGAATGCAACAACAGCAGCAAGAATTCTACTAGCTCAGAGATGGAAGGAAGGAGAAGTCCCAACCAAAGAACAGTGGCAGATGAATCTGATGGAGATGCAGAGATGGCAAAACCAATGGGGTAGATCCGAAACCAGGAAGATCAAGTATTTTCCAAAGACTGGAGTAAATTTGTAATTTATTTAAAAGACAGTTAAAATCACTGGCAGGGATGTAATGACACTTGCAATGTGGAATTTTTAAATGTTAATTATGGATATTTAACAGATGGATAATGGTAAAAGATGCAGTAAATTTAATCTTAAACATGGAACCCAGGGAGGGAGGGAAGGAGGTCTCAAGGTTCAAAAGAACCTTGTACAGTACTTGAATGTTTGAAATGGTTATGTTAAAATGTATAAAATTGTGGAAAAAACCAATAAAAAATTATATATATAAAAAGAGAGGGCAAGTAGCATTGATGCCAGTACTTTGTCCACACCAGCTGATCACATAATGAAACTGATCCCACAACACACCCTCCACGTGGCCACTGGCCGCAGGTGCAGAATCTCCGAAGTTGAGCCACTTTATTCTGGTTGGTCCCAGGGGGCGGTTGAGGGCTCACGGGTCCCTCCCTGCAGTGGGAGGCAGTAACCTCTGGACTGTCTGAAATAACTCCGCTGGCCGGCTACTAGGGGATGCAATGCAGGCTGTAAAATGAGCCCTTTTTGCAGCCCGCATGGTGAGCAAGATTATGCGCGCCAGCCAGTGCTTGGTCACTTCACAGGGAGGCTTGCACCACTCGTGCTCCAGTCTTCCCCAGGCTTTTTTCAAAGCCTGGAGCCCCTCAGATGACCAAGCCCCCAGCCCACCCAGGCTACACAACACCACATATGACCCTTTGGAGAGTGAAGCAGATTTGAAGGCTTAGCTCAACTTTACCTGGTCCTTCTGCTTCCTTTATTAATGGGCAAAGGAGCAAGTCAAATTCTCTTTCAGTTCACTATGTTAAATTGCACTGGTTTAAAAGAAAGATGAATGGCGAGTAATTAAAATGATATCTAATAAATAATGCTGCTGATTCAAAATGCTAGCAGGGGGTGTCAGACACTTTACACAACTGTAGGCCTATACAAGTGCAGGACGTCGGTTATCGGCCACGGAGGGGAGGTGGGTATTCGCAGGTGAAGCCCGGCTTTAGAGGCCACAAAAGCAGCACGGAGGTTCACTGAGTCGTGAAAATGTTTCTGTTCTTCTAATCTGCTATGCAGTACAAGCTGCCGTCTGGGGATTCTACGTGAGTGCAGAAGGTTCTGTTATATTAGGAAAGCCAGTTAGAAATTTAAGAAAACCTATTTGTAGAAGCTGAAACGACTAGGCTCATTTTTATGTTGAATTGTCACTTTAAAAACGAAAACTTAAAACAGGTGCACAGTTAAACATTACCTGCAATCTTAGGCACAGGCTACCCAAATCCCTTGGACATCAATGGACCTTCTTAAACAACCTAACTGTGTACAGGATTGCAGCCACATGCTGAAGATGTGCATTTATTGTATAATATGATTAGAAACTTTACCAAATGCTCTCCTATTTCCTGTTTTTCAGAAGAGAGGGAGAGATATTTCCCCTCAAAACACCTTACTGGTGCAGGTATTCAACTTCCATTGACTCCCTTTTCTGACATTTATCTACTGATTATTCTTTTGATGCTATTTATTTATTGATGCTTAACCTTAGTATTATTAGTTTGAAAACAGATAGAATAAACATATAATTGTATACTGAACTAGAGAGAGTACAAATACCGTACATATGCACAAAACAGACTTCATCATACTTCAAAGTGTGGTTTTTTTAACCCCCCCCCAATACATTATAAAGACTTTCCATTTGCCAATGAAATCATTATATGGTAACTCTCTTCATTCTCTGACTCTGACCATGTTAATTTGATCAAACTTACTATCTTCCATACTTTTATCATCCAATCATTGAGTACTGGATTTCTTATATTTTTCCAGTTATGAGAAATGGTCAAATGAGCTGCAATTCATTAATTTAGGACAATTTCTCTATTATCTGTCAAGACCAAATCTTTAATATAGCCAAATGAAATAACTAATGAGTATGTTGTTTCCATTTCATCATTCCAGATGCAGAAGATCTACTGCAAAGCAAACGTCCTCATATTACTTCTCCAACATAAAGAAGACAGTTGAACTGCTGGGCGGCTGGTGGCACAGCAGCAGAATCTTTCCTGGGCAACTGCTCAAACCCAGCCTGCCCTCAAAGCCAATAGACTGTGGGACAGGGACAGATCACTGCAACGCTCCCTCCCTGCAGGCAGCAACCCCCCACCTGCCTCCGCCACTAGGTCTCACCTGCGGCTGCAGAGATGAGGGGGATTAAGCCAGGCTTCCCCCAGCCCGGTCTCTGTAATGCAAACCAAATTGCATTGATCTTGACAAAAGAGCACTAATGAAAGGGAGCAGGAGGAGGAATCCCCCCTCCCACTCTAGTATACCGCAGCCCAGCTGCCTCTGTGCGGAGAGGGACTGCGGTTTGAGATATAGGATTGTTACCAGCCATGCCAGTCCAGCCATGCCAAGCTGTGAGCAGCCCTCAACCATGATCTGTCCTGCTTTTGGAGAACTGAAAACCTGGCAGAGGCTGTCACAGCTTTGAGAAATAGGATTTATTTACACCTGAGTTTAGAGGGAGGGAGTCCAGCTTTCACAGCATGGTCAACTCCACAACTTTTCTGTCTGGATTTTCACATTTTGAAATATGGCACCCTAGCTAAAGACAGTCTTCCCCTGTCACCTCACACCCAGTGACCTTTGAGATCCTCAGCCTCTGTTCACACCTGGGGTGGACACTTCTTAACGGCCCTGGCTTGGCCAGGTTCTTTTACATAGGCTAGCTCAGAAATTCCTCTGCTGTACTTCTCCCTTCACATCCCAAATAATCAAAACCCTACCAGTTATAAATTTATAGGGTTTATGATAATGCATCCATTGTCAGCGGCGGAGCATATGCCTGCGCTGCCCAGGGCAGACGTGCTCCCGAGGGGGGGCATGGGATAGCTGCTCAGGGGCGGAACGAGCCACCAATGGCAGACCTTTGTCATGTTCCCCGCCCGCAACTCCCAAGTGTACCCATTCGCAGCGCACTGAATGTCACCCCCCCCCCGGGATGACACCCAGGGCAGACCCACTGCACCCCCCTTCCTCCGCGACTGTCCATTGTGAAGACTGCAGAAGAGAAGGGCGTCTTTTGAAAAGACCTGTTTTATGCTGTCCGATGTGGAGAGGTATATATCCTTTAGAACACCCAATTTTCTTGCAAAGGCTTTACAAATTCGTGTAATAAAGCTTAAAAGGGGAATGGGAAATGATTTATCCTCTCAAGGTCAGGGAGTAGAAATTTTAAACCACTATTCATAGTTGTATTCTTGTCATTATTATTTTCACGTGTGTAGTGGCTGTTTCCTAGACACAATAAATTGAACTGCACTGAACTTACAACAGTATGAAAGATGGAAAACTCTGTAAGCTCTGTGAGCTTAAAACATGAGGTGCTTATCTCTAGAGATAAGAGGCGAAGCAGTGAACTCTGCCTGGGCCAGTCTATTGCAGTGTTTATGCAGGGCCTCCACCGATGCTCCAGTCGAGACGGGAGAATGAACTCAGACATTACAAGACGCCTGTGGCTTCCCACCAGAGGAAACTGGGCCTGGCTAAGTGCGGCACCCCCGGAACGTCTCAAGCTTGGAGACATGAGGTGGACATAATACTAAAATATTTTGCCAATGTGTCCTACCTAATTATTTCAATGGATCACACTCAAATTTTTTATCTCCACAATTGTCTGACTGCCAAAAGATGACTTTCTAACCAGTAATATTTCTTCTTGGATGTGAAAGCTGTTGGCAAGTGATGACCTTTCCAATTATAGTTGTAATTAATATATCAAGTAATGGTGCTCCAGTAGGAGAATTAAAGCAAATTTATTATAATGAACATCAAACATCCCCACCGTATTCATTCTGTCACTGTTCTTTTTTAAAAAATCTATGCACCTCATTAATAGCATTGAACAATTCAATTAGTGGCATTGAATATTTTGGCATTCATTCCTTTACAATGTTGATCTGAACTCTGGCAATTTTACTGAGAAGTTTTATTTAATTAACTTCCGCTTCATTTGTTTAATTTCCCTTTTCACTTCAGTATTTGGTTTCTGCTGGATTTGTCTTCTTTCTCTCTCCCTATAGACTCCTGTATGGCTGGTCTGGGATCAGAAGCCTGATAGACCCCCTCCCTCAAACGCAGAAGCCACAGCACTACTAGCCTTGGATTTCCCAGGGACAGAAAGACCCCATTGCTTTGACGAGTAAGAAAAAAGAGGTGTTTCTTCCCTATTTTCAATCTTTTATTTTAATATATATTCTCACGTATACTAATAAAACAGGATGAATCGGAAGGGTCTACTGTAAGGAAGGATGGATAGAAGTCCTTAGCCCATACAAACAGATTTTAAAAATTAATTTCCCTTCTCTTAGTCCCAATCCTAATATTAAAGCGGGCAGGCAAGGTCTGGACATGCATGTGTTTTCCATACCTGATGTCACACTGGAAGCTATTGTTAATCACCACTTAATTACCCCTGTCAACAGCAGATGTGAATATAACCAGCCCTGGATCCTCCCCAGAAGTCCGATAACTACATCCTTCTTGATTATGATATGGCAATACACAAATGTTGGTGAAGAAAATAACATTAGTACAAAATGTGAGAGCTATTTTCTTTTCACGTGCACAAGTCTTTGTATTTAGTTGATTTTGAGAAGGCGAGAGATGAGCTTTTCTCTAAAGCCAAGAGCTGGATTAAGCAGCAGGAATAAATAGGATGCATTTACTGTCATTATGTTTAATGACTCACCATTGCAATCAAGCCTTGGCAATGAATTCTATTTAAAGAAACTGTTCAGCTACAAAATTATGATAAAAATGATGGCGTCAGAAGGAAAGTGTGAAACCCATTTTGGGAGCCCATTGCAAAGGGTCAGTTTTTTTATCACAATACTTAGGCACGTTGGAAAATCTGCCTAGTGAGGAGTGCAAGGCAAGATTCCCCAGGAAAGAGAACGGGTGAGTTGGGAGTAAGCTCACAGGTTACCAAAAGAGAAGCACAACAGATGGAAACTGAAAGCTGACAGTTAAAGTTATGTTTCAGTGCCACATTATTCAGATATGAATCAGATATGTTAAATCCAAAACTCTGCCCCCCGCAACGGACTGATCATAATCTCCCCCCCCCCTTTTCAGGTAAGCTGGATGGAATTTGGCAGGCACAGGAGCCCCTCCAGACTATAATAATATAATAATAATTTATTATTTATACCCCGCCTGTTATGTACTGAAGTTCTCATTCTGGGCCAGCAGGGGGATACTGTAGATAGTTATGCAAATGAAGGATCGAAAGTGACGTTCAGTGATTGGATAGTTTGTATGCAAATGAAGGATCGAAAGTGACATTCAGTGATTGGATAGTTTTAGAAAATGGCAACAGTTACATTGTTCTGGAGCTCTATATAAGCAGGCTGACTGAGCTCCTCAGTTCAGTTCTGTTCCAGCTTACAAATAAAGAGCTGCTTTGGAAGAATCGCTGTGTCGTCTGATATGTTCGCCCACAACTTAACACCGCCCATCTGGCTGGGTTTCCCCAGCCACTTTGAGCATGCCAAACTGCAGGCAAATCAACTCAGTGGGTTTTATATGCAGGGAAACTTTTTTTTTTTTTTAAGGAAGCCTCTAATTTAATTATTTTCTGCCAGAGTTGGAGGCAATTTGTCTGCATGGTTGTGCTTTCTGAGGGATGCTCATGCCAATTTTCAGAACAATAGGTGCAGAGATTTTTCCACAAGAGCAAACTAAAGAGAGGAGGATGAAACTTTGAAAACAACTAGAAAAAACCAGGAGAAAAACAACTGGAAATGAGTAAGCAGCAAGAAACACAGAGAGAGAGAGAGCAGTGGGCGAAGGGGACAGCAAGAGAGGTTTGCACAAGCAAAGGGAGAAAGAAGAGAAAGCAAAAGGCATGACAAGCAAGTCCAGCTTCTTTTGGATGCAGCAGATTAGCCAGGTCCTGGCTTTGGACCCAGAGAGCGGGGGCGGGGGAGGGGGCGGAGGACAATCCGGCTTCCTCACCTGGATCTTTCTGCAGTGTTTGATCCCATTGGCCACAAAATCTTTCTGCTCAACCCCGGAATGGGAGTTGGGGCCGCAGTGAAAAGATGGTTCCTCTCCTAACTGAAGGTGAGTTTCAGAAAGTAGCATTTCAGGGTTTTTTCCTGATTCCATGGCATGCACTGTGGAATCCTGCAAGGATCTATTTTGCCCAGCATGATTTTAAACAATAGTATGAAGGTGAGGTCATCTGAGAGTTTGAAAGTGCCTAGAAGTGGGGCAGGCTAGAGGTGTATGAAGTGGAGAAGTGGGTGCATAATCCCTCATAGCACTAGAACTTGAGTCCATCCAATGAAGCCGAATGTTGGAAGATTCAGGACAGAAAAAAGAAAGGACTTCACAGTCAAAGTGCAGAATTTGCTCCCACAAAGGCAAGCAAAGGACAATCTGGAGGCTTTGCCATTTCCTTCCTCCCTGCAGAGTGTATATATGAGAGATCTTAGAATTCCTAAGGTCTCATATATATATAAATCATATGTTCATAAATATACAAGGCAAACACATACATAAGTATATAAACCCCGTGTCTGAAATAGTACAGGAGAGCAATCCTGAAGCCATTTGGACTCTCCCAAATTGACCTCAAATATTTCTCTGCAAGGAGGAAGGAAATGGGAAAGCCCCTCCATTGTCTTTTGATTACCTGTCTTAAGGGCGTATTAGTGTATGAACAGGGTGAGCCTGTGACCAGGATTCAGGAATTAAAGTATTTACCATCACAAAAGAATGGCCGGGCTGTCCAGGTAATGTAGTCAGGTATCCATTGTCAGGTATCCTGGCAGACAGGATTTCTGCTGTAGACCACCTATTTCTGTGATGTATGTATGATGTTTTGGGGGTGGTATCTGGCTACGGGGCGGGCAATTTCAGAAGTCTATATAAGGGCTTGTGCACCATTGTTCTGGGCTCCTCCTCCCTCTGGCACGTGGTGAGTGAGGTCCCCGTTGCAACAGCTTTAATAAAGATCAGGCTTACTAGCTGCCTTGCTTCTCAATATTCTCTGGTTGGCCTGTTATTTTCTCCTATTGATAGGGAACCTATTTAAGGACTCTATACGGGCTCTTGGATACCCCATAAGGAAAAAGGAGCAGTTTTTTCCTATAACAATAGTGATGGCCCTCAACTTGCATAACTTTAAAAAGAGGATTAGACAAATTCATGGAGGACAGTGGCTGCCAGCTATATTTTCCCTCCACTGCTGGAGACAGTGTGCCTCTGAACACCAGTTGCTGCCCATTACAGGGGAGGAGAGTGCTGCTGCACTTGGGTCCGGCTTCTGGGCTTTCCGTATGCATCTGGCTGGCCCCTGTGAGACCAGAGTAGTGTCACAAAAGCTCCTGTCCCACTCTCTGCCAAGCTGCAGCAAGAGCGCATGGGATCCCAGATGCCCACACAGGGTCTGTGTCCCTTTGGAGAAAAGAAAACATGGTGGAGGCTGTTGTGCTTTAAGGAAGAGGGGTTATTCGCCTATTTACACCCTCAGTCTGTATGGAGGGGGTCCAGATCTTACACCTTGGCTCAGAGCACTGCAGGCAGTCCTTCCTTCACCCTCTCCAAGATGGATCTCGGCCTTTCTTCCTCGTTCTTCTTCCCAGAGGCCCCTCGCCCAGAGCAGTTACCCTGGCAGCCTTCCAAATCTCAGTCTCTGGTCACACCTGGGACAAGGAGTTGCGGACCAAGCTCCATGGCTCTCTATTGCAATGCTATCAGCTCTGCTGTTCCCTCTGCCAGCCAAGTGCCCCTGGGAAGTGTCTGCTGGGCTGGGCTTGGAGGCCACCAATTGTATAACAATAGATATAGTTCAGGGTCCGATCCATTTTCATTATATGACATTACAGTAACGTATTTCTGAACAACTTGTGACCCACAAAGCTGAATAAGTTTTGCAGGGCGGTTATAAAATAACCTTGTATCTATGTTTTAAGCGCCTTCACTCTGAACATGAGTTAATACATTCAAAGTGGCATTAACCATCATGGGGTGAGTTACCACCCAGACATTCCCCACCAGCACCTCCCAATTTAGCTCCCAAGTTTTTCCCTTATGGCATTATGGCAACAAGCAGTAATCATCCATGATGACTCAACTTGTGATGAGTGATGCTATCAGCTTCAAAATTTTAGGTAATCAAGTGGATAATTGCAAGTATCACATGAATTGTGTCGTGCGTACTGTTGAGTTCATCAGCAAAATGATGCTGTCTCTGCCATGGAGGTAAAATGGCTTGAATTCAAAGTGAAGAGTAAGGAAGGAGGAGTCATTTTTGTTCCCCTTTCTCAGTGCATTTGTCAACCTGGCAGGTGACTTGTTTTTCTGAGTGGAATCCATAATTAGGTTTAATTTATTAAAGTTATAACTTCAGAGTTTAGAACTTTCCCGAGTAGATGATAAAATACACAAGATGAAAGTTAGGTGCGTCTCATACTTCTGAAGAGTAACTAATTGGGATGAATTAAAAAAGAGCAATTATTATCAAGAGTATTTTTATCAGAGTTATATTTTGATGTGACAAAAGTAAAGAAAATAGACTGAAAGCCGGTGTGTATCATGGATGATATTTTGCACTTGCTGTGAAGCATTAAGCAAGTCAAATAATCCACCACAAGTATATGGACTGAGCATTGGGTGAAGGAGACTGTAGTGCCAAAGCCCACCTGGGGCCCAGGAAAGGCGCTCAGAATTCACAGAATTGCAGAGAGGGAACAGACCTTCTATGAATTAGAAGCACCTTTCCTATGATTCATCTCACTTAAAGCATTCGTGGAAGATGGCCATCCAACCTACCACCTTCTGAGGTATCCGTTGAAAGGTTTTTACCGGCAGAAAGTTCTTCTTCGTTCTAAGTTACAGAGCTGGTGTGAAGGGAAAATGAGGCTTCCTATAAGTTCTTTGAAGGAAGGCTGAAATACATGAAACACAGTCTGGGGCCCAGGCTGGCACTGCTGCCCAAAGGCGTCCACAGCTCACTTTGTGTGCATTGGGCCCCCTGACCTACCTGAGGGCTGCATATGCTATGTGTCATATAAATATATGCATCTTCCTTTGCAGGAGAAGTGGAGGACCCCCAAGTAAAACAGGGGTTCTCATGCAGAACAAAAAATCTGACAGAAAGAATGTGAGGAGATAAAGGTTTCCCCATAATTGTATTTCCGTATTAGAAAAGGTTAACCTGTTGAAATTTTGCATGATAACACAGCTGTTAGGATGGCAAGAACCCTGCTTTCCAACCCTAAACTAACGCCTAGGATACAATTCTGTACTCACTTAGGGCTTATCCACACTTCCTCTTGTCCTGCTCTCCCCCCCCCCCCCAGGGAAAACCTCTCTTTAGCTCCTAATTGCAGCGAATTATAGCAGACGGGTTTTCTGCAGATTTCCATTTTTTCTTATTTAATGCTAAAGTTCAGGTTTTCCCTGGGAAGGGCGTGGGGCAAGGAGGAAAGCGCTCATAGCCAAGCTTTCTATGAATCAGTTGCCAAATTAGTCCCGTATGAAACGGAATACGAATAGGACTTATTCATTGATAAAACATGCAACAATCAGCTTGTGTCAAGACTAGTTAAAGCTTTGGAGCTGTAAGAATTTGCAGGGGTGGAAGTACGCAGAAAAATATGGAACCGAGCCAATTCCAAATCACCACAGGGTGACATTCACAGATCATTGGAAAAGATTCTGTCCATGTCTTCAGAATTCCAAATAAGAATAAACAGAGCAGAACTCTTTAATACACATGTTAGATAGCTAACTTTTTTGAAAGTAGGCTGAATTGGCACCTGATGTGACACATCTTTGACTGTCAGGGGTAACTTTTCACTCATTCCACCCTGTATTGCTGACTCGCTTGAGAACTTAGATGATTTTTATATTATTAGCCCCAGCTGACCCAGATGAAGCAGCCTCAGGTGAGGAGATCCTGTTAAATCAAAGTCTGCCTTGATCTGAGATCTGCTTCAACTGCCTACTAATCTCCTTGACAGCTTGTGACACAGCAGGGAGCTAATTAAATCTGCCTCATGAGGGACAGCTACCACCATAACCATGTTTGAAACAGGTCCTCTAAATTGTTTAAACATATTGGTTTGTTGGATAGGTTGAAAACTGTGTTTTCTGGGACGGTATGCTTATAAAAGACTTTAAAGGGCACCTTTTCTTAGTAGCAGCAGCAAATACACCTTGACTCTCAGGAAGGGAGGAGGTAATGTGACCAGATTAGCTCCTGTGTAGATGCTCCACAAGGCCTCTCAGACATCATGGAGCTTGTAGTTTTCTACTTGTGGGAGACTAGAAGAGAAGATTAGACAAAGGTGGGGAGAAGAGGTGAGTCCCATTTCAAACTGAGCGCATTTTGAAGGAGGCTGCAAACCCAATTCTAAGCACCTAGGAAACATGGCTGATGGGCTGCATTGTCCTTGTGATCTAACGGTTGTGTTGCTACATCCTATGGTGCAATCCAAATCCAAGATCCACTGGATGAGTGAGTTAGGAATAGGTTGGGCTACTTGGGCTACTTGAGGCTGGGCCTGCATAATTCCCTTATCCCAGCTCAGCTGGAGATAGGCTGGTGTGAACTCCCCATCTGGCCAAACCTTGTTGGCATATTATTTAGCTACATGCCAAGATCTAGGATTGGGGTAAGGATTCTTTGGTGAGAGAAACCCAGCAAAGATTTAAAATTACAAAACGTGCAGCAAATTAAAGTGTGGGAATATAGGCTGATAGACCTTTAAAATATCCCCTTCTAAGTTTCCCTCTTACCCAGCACAGAAAAAGACTGCATTTGGGAAGTTAAAAACAGTTTATTTACAAACTCTCCAAAGAGTGCTTTTCCATATAGCAGTAAAAACAAAACAAAAACAAAACAAAAATCAGGCAATGAAACTTGACTTAGTTGCAGTGGTGAAAGTTCCTAAATTATTGGTATAGGAACACAAAAAGGCTTGTTAGAGCCATGCGGTCTAAGCCTGGAGCAACCAGCTCAGTGCTGCTCCTTCACATGCAGCTTCCCTGAACACAAGGGACTTGAAAAATAATTTGCAACTACAGTAGCTCACCTTCCCCCCATCCAGGTTCACAGAAAGGTTCTAAGCATAAAGGATGAGTGGCATTTACAATTGCGCCTGCTGCTGCAAACATTGCGGCAGATGCTAGAGTTATTTTACCTGCCCAAGAACACTTGTATTTAAAACCACATGGTAGTGGCCATTGTGGAACCAGTTGGAAATATGGCTGTGTGTGTAATGGGTCTCCAGTCCTAAATACCTCCCAGTCTCCAGACTCATGGAAGACAAAAGCAATGTTTGCTTTAAAGTGTCTTTCACAGGCTCCCACGTTGGTCAGGGATATTTTGATTGATTAATTGATTTATTTTCTTTAGCGCTTTATATCGTAACACACCATCCCAGTCTCCATGAGATCCCAAGAGATGCCAGGTGCGCTTACCAGATAATCTGCTGCTGTATGCAAAATCTCAAAATGGCACTCTGGATTTCTGTTGATGGTAAAAGCAGGATTTTTCTTTTTCTTTGTGTTAATGCCTGGAAATAACTGTTTAAATTGAAAGCATACATCCCCATAATTGTTCGTACTAAAAAGCCTCACTAAGTCCTTTTCTTAACGGTCTCCGGTTCCTTTCCTATCATCTCAATTATTCTGGTCTGAAATTACAAACATTAAATCCCTCTTGTAAAAGATGGAATTGCACCTCTAAGGTATCTTTTTATGAGAGCAGCATGAAAAAGAAAATACTTTTTTATATTAAAACCCCCCACCACAGAATAGGCCATTTAATCATTTTTTGAAGTAAGGCTCTTTGGTGCTATAGACTCCTTTATTGTTTAGTGAGCTCCTGGGTTATTTGCAGTGCCTTATTTTCTGTATTGATTTTCAGAAATATTACACTATGGGTTAAAAAAATCTGAGTGTGTACATTAAGTTTCAGGAGGTGCAGAAAAAAATTGGGAGAACTTTCATGTTTCATAAATTAAGGAAGGTGAGACTTAAACCTCAAGCAGTTTAAATGAGAATAGTGCTTAAAATATTATCAAACTTTGGTACATGGAGAAAGGGAGGGCAGTCTTATAAAATCAAGTACCTATTCTGCAAGTCAAAATGAAGCCACATTTTTAAAATAGCAGTGAATTTGTGCATGCATACCCATCACTCGTTTACTGCAAGATCATAATGACAGTGACATGCAGATGTGAAACAGCTGCTATAGATGAAATTCTTAATCTACACAAAATGCCTGGACTGCACCACTTCAGGCTGCAGGTGGGGGAATTACTTGACTAATTCAGTTTTTCCACAATATGTTCATTGTGGAAGAAAAGGTACTGAAAAACACATTCTATTAAATAAATCTGTGTACATATGAAGCTGCCTTAGATCAGGTTAAACTGTTTGTCTATACAGTCTAACGTTGTCAACTTTATATAATAATAATAATGTATTATTTATACCCCGCCCATCTGGCTGGGTTTCCCCAGCCACTCTGGGCAGCTTCCAACAAAATATTAAAATACAATAGTGCATCAAACATTAAAAGCTTCCCTAAACAGGGCTGCCTTCAGATGTCTTCTAAAAGTCTGGTAGCTGTTTTTCTCTTTGACATCTGGTGGGAGGGCGTTCCACAGGGCAGGGGCCACCACCGAGAAGGCCCTCTGCATGGTTCCCTGTAATTTGCTTCTCGCAGTGAGGGAACTGCCAGAAGGCCCTCAGCGCTGGACCTCAGTGTCCGGGTAGAACGAGGGGGTTGACTTTGGCTGCCAGTGAAACTCAGCAGAGGTCCTTCTTCCTAATCCTTTTATATATATATTTTCTGGGACATTTTGCATGCAAAACACATGGTCTCCACTAAGCCATGATTCCTCCCTAAAATAGGTTTGGGTTTATTAGGTTTTTCAGAATTGTTCATTGCTTCCCACTATGAAGGTCTTGAAGCGACTTACAGTAAAATAATAAAATAAAAATACCCTAATAAAATTATGTTGGCTGTTGCTTGTTGGCATCCATCTGTCTCAAGAGACAAAAGTGTGTGCCCAAAGGCTGGGGGTGGCTGGGCTGGGGCAGGGGGCAGAGTCTTTGGTGCCCGGCGGGCCTCACTATAGCCTTCATTAGATTTATTAAAGGTATTTATAGTGGATAATGAATCTGTTGAAAGAACTGAATAAATGCAGGTTGTGTTAAGAGTTCCCCCACAGAATCTGCTGTATACTTTAGGAAGGGGAAGGTTTGTAAGTTCAGTGTCAGAGCCCCTGCTTTGCAGGCAGAAGATCCCGGGTTCAACCCTGTTGGCATCTCCATATAGGTGTTGGGGCATGTGCAGAGTGCAAAAGACCAGAGAAATGCCACTTCTAAGAAGAGTCAGTTGCTTTTACTGACAGTAATGCAATTCCAGGTACGTGCAAACAGCATACGGTTGTAGACACAGAATGCAGTCTCCTTACAGGAGAGATTTTCAACCTTTTTGAATCCACGGCTCCCTTGACACCCCCTGTGCCTATTCAATTTTATTTTCCTAGATGTGGAACAAAAGCCACTGGCAACTTGCAAGACATTAAGACATTATTGTTACTGGAAGCACCAGAAAACACCAGCACCTTTCAGTGCTCCAATTCATGCTGTTTTCTTCCCACATCACTTTAGCAGAGCATGTATGGATTAAATGAGTTGTTGGCATCTGTCTGTCTCGAGAGACAATGGAGTGCACCCCTCAGGGTGAAGTCAGAGTGCTGGAGAATTGCAGCACCTGCTCAGCTGCAGAGACCAGGTAACTTGCAGTTGCCGCCCCCAACCAGAGGTACGTACTTCCCCTCCCCAAGCGCCTCAGAGAGGAGTAGACTGGGCCAATGCTTCCCACCTTTATCAACTGTGCTGTAGATTTTCACAGTTTTTGAGCTGTGTAGTACAGAGAAAGCTACCTAACGCTGGAGACTCCACGGCAGTGGCCAGCAATAGATTGCTCACTCATGCATGATCTCTAATGAAACATTTTAAATACATCACCATTTGTCTCTACAGAAATACGGGTGATGTATTGAAGTTGCAAAGATGGATAGAGTTAACAAGGATGTTTAATTTAGGTGAGAACCAAGCTGAGGCAGCCTTTGCAAGAGATCATTAATTATTTCCGTATTCTGGCATCCGCATACAGAGCCCTTGTTAAGCTGCAGTTTGCAAAAATGCTGGCTGACGTGGACGGCTTCAGCAGTCTCATAAAACGAGGCTCCTGTATGTGGTGCAGTTCCAGTGCAAAGAAACCAAAATCCCGATGAGCAGAAGACAAGAGGTGTCTCTGTGGCTTTTGACCCTCAAAACAAACAAGGGGACATACAAAAGCTTTTCAAACCAAGAGCCATTTTCTGACCGGTGAAATTTAATCTTCATGGCACTTTGCATGTACTGTTCCCCTTCTCCCCATTCAAAGCCTTTTCACATGTGTGGATTAAATTTCTCCTTTTTATGATTACCTTAAACTTACCATGTTCCCACCTTTTAAATATTTTTCCTATCTAACTTAGTTGAGGTAGTTACTGAAAGGGGTCAAAATGAAATTACACACAAACATGTTGTTTATTTGTATTGCTGGAATAGTCTTCAAATACATTGCAGTTGGATGAGAAGGAAAACACTTTTGGTAGAGCAACATAAGCTGAATCCCAATTCTTCACCACCCATCTGCTACAAAAAAAACCCCATTGTACATGAACTAAAAGGGTCGAGGGAGGACATGCAGCTCAAGATAAATAAAAATAATGATGTAAGATATATAAATAACAGATCAAACGACATATGTGGGAAAAAGTTATTTTATTACTCAAAAAATTAAGTCAGTTGCTCAAATACTAAATGCATAGAATACTCTCAAAGAGAATGGAACATTAAAAGACTGCAAGAATTTAGTAAACGGCTGAAAAGTTCCTTCTCCACCCAGACGTCCTTCCTTGGGGTCAGGTTCCCTCCTATTTCAGCCACTGTCTACAGGGATTTTGGTCTGGCTTCCCCTCCCAGGTCCTTCATATCCCTTGTACAAGCTCCTGACTCCAAGTCTGCCAAGTCTTGCTTCATGGAAACTGGAATCCAACAGGCTGCATCCAATGATATTCTCAAGAATATGGAGCTGGTCAAAAGAACACTCATTTCATTTGCAACCCATAACCACCAGAGAGCTCCCAAAGATGGTTGGCAAGAATACCTGGGCACCCATTTTTAAAAACCTGGATCCATGCATGCAGCAATTTTCTTTAAGTAAGTGATGACTTCATATACATAAAAGTGTACAAAAGTTTAATGTCCTGTCATGACTCCAGAAGAGTTCAGGGATCCAGTAAACCAGTCACAATGGTGGGCCAAAAAAATGACCCTGGCAACATATTCTGTTCCACAGGAAACTGGTGAGGTTCTAGAAAGTGAACTTGTAAGAGAAACTAAAAGTCTGACAGCAGCACTCAAACTAAAAATCACTGAAAATGAGCTTCAAGACCAAAGTTCAAAGATTACTGTAGAGTGGCAACATGCTTTACCTGATCATGGAGATTTTCTTTGTAGACATTCAGAAAATCACACAATCTTCTGAAATCCTTTTTTACTTGTGGCAGTTCTCTCTTTAAGGAGTAAACAGTGTGCTTCTGCCAGGCCACAAGGAATGGACCTACTTTATATTATGTACCAAAATGCCACAACAGAAAAGCAGCATAGAAAATGACTATTGCAGGCATCCTGTAGTGTAGACAACAAGGAATTACTTTAGACTCCTTTACCAACAATTCATCCTGCAGATGTGTGTCCCAGCTAGTCAGGAGAAGTCCTCAATTTCTTTTTCTGTGACCCTCTTTGTAAACTAGCTTGACATGCATGTTCTGCTTAATCTATTGCAGATTGATTAGCTGTTATTTGCAAGGATAATTATTTTCTTGTTACATGCATAAAACTTCAAAAAACTTTCCATGTGGGCCATGAAGTTCATGTTTGGTATTGCAAGGGTTGAATCAATAAAATTAATCAAGTACGGATTTAGAGAAGAACAGTTGTTCCAGCCCAGCTTGACAAGGTGCACTTTGCTACATCAACACCATATGGGATTTCTCACCTTCGCAGCAACGTGCCGACATTTCTAACCTCTAGCCATATGCTGTTTGCAAAAAATGTGGCAATATATCAGTGCCAATAATAAGAAGAGGTTCAGAAGCAATAGTAGCACCATTGTGCTTCTTATGGTGTATGTTACCCCTGAAAAATTAACAACCAACTTGTTTGATTTTAAGTTTATATTATGAAGATGTCAGTTTTTGTAATGGTCATGAACTCTTTTTGTGATGTATGAATAAATGTTAAGGTAGTTGGAGAACGTTTCTTATCAATAGGATAATCTTACCAATCAATTATTATTATTATTATTATTATTATTATTATTATTATTATTTATTATTATTATTATTATTTGTTTATTGGAGGGAAACTCTGAACAGCGCCAATTTGCAGTTTCCATCAGCAAAATGCAGACATACAATTCTGTGGAAAAGTGGCCCTTATAACCCTTAAAAGGTAAAGGTAAAGGTCCAGTCGTGATCGATTCTGGGGTTGCAGCGCTCTTCTCGCTTTATTGGCCGAGGGAGCCGGCGTACAGCTTCCGGGTCATGTGGCCAGCATGACGAAGCCACTTCTGGCGAACCAGAGCAGCGCACGGAAACGCCGTTTACCTTCCTGCCGGAGCGGTACCTATTTATCTACTTGCACTTTGACGTGCTTTCGAACTGCTAGGTTGGCAGGAGCAGGGACCGAGTAACGGGAGCTCACCCAGTCACGGGGATTCGAACCGCCAACCTTCTGATCGGCAAGCCCTAGGCTCTGTGGTTTAGACCACAGTGCCATCCGCATCCCTTATAACCCTTACCCTAACTCTAATCAGCAGGTTTAGGATGATCAGCAACGATTTCAATTTTTATTCTTTTCAGATGACTCAAACCACAAGCTCTTGCACTTATCTGTTTATCTCTATGTATTTATAAGCCACTTAATATTTTAAAAATCATTAAGTGCTTCTAGAAATGCTACTATAGTCACCTGCAGGAAATGGGTCCCCTCCCAAATACCCCCACTGAGTATATTTCAGATGACAGCGCATGTGTTTCTCTTTGCGGAATATGAAGCGTTTTCACAAATAAACATCAATGTTCTGTAGTGGAACTCTGCTTACATTGCTTAAGGCAGGGGCTACCAGCCCTGGTGCGCATGAAGGTTTTCATTGATAACCTGTTTTTGGTTTTTGTTTTTAAAAAAGGAATGGGGCTAAGTCTCTAGGCATCCTACAAAAAAGATATGAAACAAAATATGCAGGTACTCTTCTAAGTGATTTCTGTGAAATGAGCAAGCTGTCTGCTCCTGCTTCTCAGTGATTTATAGTATTTTTGTTTAGTCGTTTAGTCGTGTCCGACTCTTCATGACCCCATGAACCAGAGCACGCCAGGCACTCCTGTCTTCTACTGCCTCCCGCAGTTTGGTGAGACTCATTTTTGTAGCTTTGAGAACACTATCCAACCATCTCGTCCTCTGTCGTCCCCTTCTCCTTGTGCCCTCAATCTTTCCCAACATCAGGGTCTTTTCCAGGGAGTCTTCTCTTCTCATGAGGTGGCCAAAGTATTGGAGCCAACTTGAGGATCTGTCCTTCCAGTGAGCACTCAGAGCTGATTTCCTTAAGAATGGAGAGGTTTGATCTTCTTGAAGTTCATGGGACTCTCAAGAGTCTCCTCCAGCACCATAATTCAAAAGCATCAATTCTTCGGTGATCAGCCTTCTTTATGGTCCAGCTTTCACTTCCATACATCACTACTGGGAAAACCATAGCTTTTACTATACGGACCTTTGTTGGCAAGGTGATGTCTCTACTTTTTAAGATGCTGTCTAGGTTTGTCATTGCTTTTCTCCCAAGAAGCAGGCGTTTTTTAATTTTGTGGCTGCTGTCACCATCTGCAGTGATCTTGGAGCCCAAGAAAGTAAAATCTCTCACTGCCTCCATTTCTTCCCCTTCTATTTGCCAGGAAGTGATGGGACCAGTGGCCATGATCTTCGTTTTTTTGATGTTGAGCTTCAGACCAACAAATGAAGCCAGAGTTGAAGTGAATTTGGACACCAAGTGGTAGGATCTCTGAGGTTCTCAAGAAGTTTCCCCTTCCTCTTTAATGCACTTTTCCTGCTTCGGTCTTATTCCCTGTATTGGGAAGTGCTCTGTACTGGAAAGTTTTTAATATTTGACATTTTATTATGTTTTTATATTTTGCTGGAAGTCACCTAGAGTGGCTGGGTATAAATAATAAAAATATCATTATTATTTCTAAAGAGAAATTAAACAGATTAAACCTTTTCTCATTTGGAAAGACATTATGGGGAAAGCTTCACCATAATTATTTGGGTTGTGCACTGGATTTAGCCAGGTCCCAAGCCAAATCTGGCACACTCAGAGGGGCTGGGGAGTTGCATGAATTTGGTACAGACAGCTATGGATCACTGCAGGTCGGGCCAGATGATCCAGAGCAATCCATGTCTGTTGGGGGGCAGGGCATCAGGCAGGAAGGAGAGGCAGGCAGCGGAAACCATGTTCTAGATTCACAGAGAGGAAGCCCACCTTACTGATCTGTTTTCTCCAGAACGAGTTAGTAGTATGCCAGCCCTAAGCGGCACAAAAGAATTCTGCTCCATGGCATTTGCAACCTGACTTGACCTGCCGGGGGAGGGAACTGGCACTTGTCCCACCAATTCCATGTTTAAGCCTCACAGCACCTGACACACACAGTTAGCATGCCATTGTGCATTCAACCCACACACAGGAACAAAACAAAAATGTCATCACAGAATGAAAGATGCATCATTGCACCACCCCATGTATTGCAATTTTAATTGAGGAGATAAAATGATCAGAAATAGAGCACAGGACTCAGAACATTAAAGAAAAGTCCCAATACTTTTAGACCAAGCAATTGTACGAAAGGGCTACATTGTCTTGGGATCTTCATCAACCATCAAAGTAAAACTTGCTAAGAATCAGACCAAGAAGAGCTCTGGAGAGCTTCCTTTTATCATAGCAATAGTCTCCCTTAAGCGCTTGAGTTAAGGCTTAGTCTGTGCTTTGAAATTCCTAATTTGATGGGGTTTTAGATCTCCATAGTTAAGAGTTAGCTTGAGGGTCAGACTTGGCCTACTCTACAAGGTATTGCTAATGGACAGATAAGAGACATTTTATATCTAGTTTTAGATCTTAGCCTTTTGAATTTGTTGTGTTCTGCTCACCCAACATCTATATTCCAAGTACAGTAGTGGGAATTTAGATGTTATAACAATTTAAGCATATTTAAACAGGATATTGTCCACTTCCTTGTACTCCTTTCTTGAGAATCAGGTTAGGAGTAACAATCTGAAATTAAATTTGGTTTCCAAGGATCTCCTGATATCATGATGTTCACACATCACTTAATTCCTGCAATATCAGGTGATGACTTGTGCGCATAAAAGTAGTTATCACAGATATAACACAAAGAGAATTATTTCAGTAAAGGCAGTTCATACATTCAGCTGCATTAAGTTGTGTATCGGTTCAGGAACTTGAGACCTATGAAAGGAATGCCACACTTAGGGGGGAATAAAAACGGTTCCTGGACACCTGCATTCCTGGACATCAGTGGAGGTCAGGGATGGTATAGCTTTCCCTGCGCACCATTGGAGGGATGAGGCATGCAGGCAAAGTGGCTGTCTGACCCTCACACAGCCCAGACAACTGGAGGAAGCAGTTTTGAGCACACATGCTTCCATTCAGCCTTGGTTCATGAGGCCGGCCCAACTTGTCAAACAGAGCCAGATAAGATGCAGGAGTGAGGGGGTTCAAAATAATACAAAATGGAACTGATAGGGATAATTATGTGACAATTGACAAGGCGAAGGTGGTTTCTGTGGAACTCTGTACCTGACCTTAAGGAGATCATCCTTGAGCAAAGGAACTTCAAAGGGAGGCTACTGTGTGGAGCCACTGAGTTAAGATTCATCAGGAAGTTCTGTTTTGTCACTTGTGGCTGGAATACAGTTTAGAGGTGGGGTCCCCCCCCCGGCATGTATTCATTATAAATAACTTATTAATGTCAGAATGCTAGAGTTTTGCTGAAATGTTATTCTGCAGGATACATTGTGTATGACTTGCCAACAACAAAAAAGACTTTTATTGTTGGGGGAGGTCTTGTGGGGGTGTGTAAATAATTATTTATTCTATTTTTACTTGATGCATTGCATTTCTCAACCTTTGCAATAACGTAACTCAAATATAAGAAATATCTATCTGTACTTCTAAAGACATTTTTATTATTCTTCAAGATAAATAAAAATATACCAAAAAATTAATACCACCATGCTTGTATTATAGCCACATGTCATTCTCCCTCATATTCCCAGCTACTGTTTGCCTTCAAAGCTGATATTTCTGGTCCCTTCCTCCTGGGGTGTCCCCCTAGGCCCCCCCTTTGCTCTGGCCACTGGCGCTCCTTTCTGTGAATCTTCCGATTCACTGGAAAGACTCGGAGATCTCGGGTCGTCGTCATCACTCATCCTTTCTTCGGACTCCTCCCCCTCGCTCTCTGTTTCCTCCCTTGCCCTCGCCTCTGCTCCTGAACCCCTGACATCCATCCCCCCCTCGAAGCCCCCCTTTTCCCCCTCCCCTCCTTCCGGTGCGGGAGCTGGGTGCTGCCGAGTCATGGGGACGAATGCCGGATACAGTTCGCTTCCCTTGGCGGGCCTCCAACTGAAGACTTCCGATTCTTCCTCCCTGCGCTCGTCGACAGCGGTCACCTCCGCTTCCATCTCTGTGCCGCCGTGCTCGAAGCCCAGGTCCTCCCCGAACATGTCCACGTCCGTCTCCGCCTCAGTCGTTCCCGGGTCCGTCGCTCGACCTGGAACCTCCAGCCACTTCCTGCGCCACTGCTCCTCTGGTCTATCGTCCCACCAATACGAGGGCTCTGAGGCAGATCCCGAGGGCGACCCCTCCGGGGAACGCATGTCCATTGTCGGTTCCTCGTCCGAGTCGAACCCGTGGAAAGTGCTGGCTGAAAGCGTCGGTGTGAAAAGCCAATCGTCGAAAAAGTCTGCTGGCATGGGCCTGTGTGGGAAAAGGGCGTGAAACTCGTCCTTGAGCAGAGGTTCCTCCAAGGCGTAGCCTGGCACCCAGCTGTTGGCACTGGCCGGGAAGCCCTCCTTGGCGAGGAGGTATTCTACTCCCTCTTCTCCCCATCTAGAGTCCAAAATCTCTGTGACCTCGTTGATGGACTCCTCTTGTGTCACTCCCCCTTGTTCGGTTCCCTCTCGTAGCGTACTCGGATCCGTTCCTGGTTCCTGAAACCTGTGAGGTGTCTTGTAGGGAGTGAGTACCGACCTGTGGAACACCGGATGCATTCTGGAACCCTCCGGAAGCATCAGCCTGAAAGCCACCGGGTTGACCTGTTCTTCGACTTGGTAGGGCCCTAGTTGTTTATGCCCTAGTTTCTTCTTCGCTAATGACCTGGCCGGCACTGCTTGGGCTGCCAGCCAGACCCAGTCTCCCACCTGGATCTCTTCACCGACTCTCCTGTGTTTGTCCGCTTGCACCTTGTATGCGTGTTTAGCCAGCTCCAGGTGCCGCCGAAGTTGGTCGTGGACCTCTTGCAACTCTGACGCGAACGCGTCTGCTGTCTGCGGCTCCCCCTCCCCCATTCTTTCCAGTCCCGGGAAGGTTCTGGGGTGCCTTCCGTTGTTGGCGAAGAACGGCATCACCCCTGTGGACACGTGTTTCGTGTTGTTGTAGGCGAACTCGGCGAGCGGCAGGTAGTCCACCCACGTCGCAGGCTGTTGATTTGCGTAGCATCTCAGGTACTGCTGCATGATGGCATTGACCCGCTCCGCTTGCCCGTTGGTCTGCGGGTGTCTAGCCGAAGCCAGGTTGATCTTGACGTTCAGGAAGCCCATCAGTTTCTGCCAGAAGTTCGAGATGAACTGCCGCCCCCTGTCAGACAGTATAGACCGCGGCAGACCATGAACCTTGAACACGTGATCTATGAACAGTTTGGCGGTTTGTTCCGCCGTGGCCACCTTCGCACACGGAATGAAATGTGCCATCTTGGAGAACAAGTCCACCACCACTAGCACTGCCGTTTTGCCCCTCGAGCTGGGCAGATCCGTGACAAAGTCCAGGGCCACTCTCTCCCATGGTTCGAACGGGGTTTGCAGAGGTTCCAGCAGTCCCGCCGACGGTCTGTGTACTGGTTCGGCCCTCTGGCAGGTGTCGCACCTCGCCACGTAGTCCGCGACTTCCCCTCTCATTCTGGGCCACCAGAAGTCTCTGGCGACTAATTCTATCGTCTTCTCTGTGCCAAAGTGCCCGGCAGTGGGCGCGTCGTGCAACTGCTGCAGTACCTTGGCGCGAAGATCGTCCCCTGGCACGTAGATGGCCCCTTTACGGAGGAGTAATCCATTGCGAACCTGGAACTCGTTGGTCGCCGCCGTGCCCCTGTGCGCCTCTGCCATCTTTGCTCGCGCGAAAGAGTCGTCCCGCAATGCACGTCGTACCGCCTCCAGGTCAACAGTCGCCGAAGCGCACGCCCACGCTGTCGGTGCGAAGATATGCATGGCCGCCGCTGGCGTCGCCTCTTCGAGGTACTGCGGTTTACGGGAGAGGGCGTCCGCCATGATGTTGGTGTCCCCCGGGACATACTCTATACGGAAGTCGAAGTCCGCAAAGAACTCTGCCCAACGTATTTGCCTCTGGTTCAGGAACCTCGCCGTGCGCCAGTGCTCCAGATTCTTGTGGTCCGTGCGGACCTGCACTGTGTGCTTGGCTCCGATCAGGAAGTGCCTCCACGCCTTGAAGGCTGCATGAATGGCTAACAACTCTCTGTCCCAGATGGTGTAGTTCTGTTCTGACTTGGTGAGCTTCCTGGAGTAGAACGCTCCCGGCCTCCAAGCCCCCTGTGGGTCTTGCTGCAACAGAACTGCTCCTACGGCTCTGTCTGAAGCATCCGTCTCCACCCTCATTGGTCTGCTGGGGTTGACGTGTAGTAGCTGCTCCTCCGACGCGAAGAGACGCTTGAGTGCCTGAAAAGACTGCTCTGCTTGCGCCGTCCAGATGAATTTCTTCTTCTTGGAGCTGAGCGTGTCCGTGATGGCCGCCGTCTGCATCGCGAACCCCTTGATGAACTTGCGATAGAAGTTCGCAAAGCCCACAAACCGCTGGACCTCCTTCCGGTTGCGCGGACTTTTCCAATCCAAAACTGCGCGAACCTTGGCGCTGTCCATTGCAAGCCCTTTGTTTGACAACCTGTAGCCCAGGAAGTCCACCTCCGACACGTCGAACTGGCATTTTTCCAGCTTGGCGTAGAGCCTATGCTGCTGTAGTCTGCTCAGCACTTCTTTGACGTCTCTGTCGTGATCGTGCTGCGATTCAGAAAAGATGAGTATGTCATCCAGGAAACAGACACACTTCTTGTAGAGCAGCCCTGCCAAGACGTGATGCATAAAAGCTTGAAAGCAGTGGGAGCCATTTTGTAATCCAAAAGGCATAACTCTGTATTCGTAGGTGCCCAGGGGCGTGAACATGGCCGTCTTCCACTCGTCGCCCTCCTCATACGAATGAGGTTGTACGCCCCTTGGAGGTCCAACTTGGTGAAGACGCGTCCTTTGTGCACCGTCGCGAGGAGGTCGTCGATCCTGGGCATGGGGAAGTCCGATGGCTTGGTCACAGCGTTCAAAATCCGATAGTCCACCACGAGCCTTTTTTGGGGCGTGTTTTTCTTCTTGACAAAGAATACCGGACTGCCCCCCACTGCCTTGGACTCTCGGATGAAACCGCGCTCCAGATTGTGATCTATGAACTCTTTGAGGTCCTGTAGCTCGTCCTCAGACATGGAGTACAGTTTCCCCTTTGGCAACGCCGCCCCTGGTAGGAGCTCGATCTTGCAGTCGTATGGTCTGTGGGGGGGTAGCTTGTCCGCCTCCTTCTCGCAGAAAACCTCCAAAAAGTCTGCGTACTTGTGGGGAACAGCTTGCAGCGTCCCAAGCTGCAGCTGTGACTCCTCTTCCTCTCCCTCCTGCTGGGGCAGGATGCAGTGTTCAGCACAATAGGAAGAGCCGAAAGTCAGCTGCCTCTGATTCCACGCCATCGCCGGGCTGTGCTTGTCCAGCCAACTCATGCCCAGTACAATGGGCGTGTCCGATAATTGAGTGACATTGAAGCTGATGACTTCCCTGTGGTTCCCAAGTCGCATCACCATTGGTGGCGTTTGCTTCACGACTTGCCCCCCGAGCAGCTCCCTGCCATCCACCGTGACTACCTGCAGGGGCAGTGTGGCAGGCAGCAACTGTATATCGTGCTGTTCGACAAAGTCTTGCCCTATAAAGTCCGCATTGCTTCCGGAGTCAATAGTGATTGGCACGTCCATGGTGAGTCCATTGGGTAGTTGGAGCGATGCGGTGAGCCGTACTACTGGTTTGGGCGGGAGGGGGTCCGTGGGTTGCAACATCTCTGGGGACTGCTTCACTGACACGTCTGGCTGGGCCCCAGTGCCTCTGTCTCCAGCCAGACTCCTTCGTTTCCCTGCTGTGGTTCTCCTTGCTGAGTCGCTGCAGTTACCATTGCTGAGGCTGCAGTGTGCTTGTGGAGCCTCTGGGGACACTCTTTCGCCATGTGCTGGGGATTGTCGCAGATGTAGCACTTCCGGTTCCCTCTAGGAGGCTTTGCTTTCTGGTTGCTGACTGAGCCCTTGCACCGCCAACCTCCATAGGTTCCGCTCCTCCTCCTGGCGGAGGCGTGGATTGCGCACGCGCTGCTTCTCTGGGAACGAAGGAGTAGCCTCTGGCTGGTTCGCGCCCTCCGCGCCCTTCGTCCTTGCCCCAAGGACGTTCCTCCAGGCGGACCCCAACTGCGAGCGCCCTCTGAACGATCTCCTGCGTGCTCCGGGGTCTCTCCCCCCTCGCAATTTCGTCCTTAACCGGGCCGCTCAAGCCTTCCCAAAACAGGTCTCTGACAGGCGCCGAATCTCTGTCCCATTCCAGGGCACTGACCAATGCAAAAAAGCGGGCATGATACTGCCGTACACTGGCCCTCCCCTGCTTAAGTCCATGCACCTCCTTCCGGGCAAGATCCACGTCTATGCTTGATAAGAAGCACCCATCCATCGCTTTAATGAAGGCATCCGCATTTTGGAGCGCCGGATCCTTATCTCTCCACAAATTGCGCAGCCATGCTTTAGCATCTCCATGCAAATGGGACATGATAAACCCCACCTTCTCTTGCTCATCTCTAAAGTCCTTTTCCAGCAGTTGCAGTGCACACTTTACATCTGCTCTAAAGTTGGGGTACTGTTGCAAATTCCCATCGAAGTGAGAGACTAGACCGCCTGCTCGTCTCCCCAACCCAATCCCCTCCGGTCTGGGTGTCAGTTGCCCTTGCTTCGTAAGCATTTCCAATCTGACCTGGAGATCTCTGTAGGCGGCAGCTGCGTCCTCCTCTCTCTTCCTGGATGCAAGTACCTCGGCATTCAGTTGTGTCACTGCTTCTCTGAGATCTGCTATCTGTTGTTCGGCCGTCATCTTGTCTGCCGTTTGTGAGCTCTCGAGTAGGCACCAGCCTTCTCTCCTCTCCGCTAGGCTTTCGATGCCCACAGGAATGGAGACGGAGCTTACTGTCAGAGCTGCTCCCCGATCCCAGCTCACAGAGGATCACGCTAGCCAGCGTTCGCTTTATAAAAGTCTTTATTGAGTTACAGTTTCCATTTCCAAGCTGCTGCGTGCAACTCTATGTCTTATGGCTAGACCGGCGAAGCTCCGTCTGAATCTCCGCCCCTCGTACACCAACTTAATATCCTCACCTTACTCCACCTTTTCCGCCTGACCGTCCTTCTCTGGGTCCCTCTGCCCCCCGTGGTCTCCTCCCTCCGGGACTCCTCTGACGCTGACCCCCCGGACCCTCCTGTCTCCTTGCGTCGGGCTTTAGGACCTGGCTCCCTTTCCGGGCTGCTTACTGCGCCGCCTTCCCGTGCATTTGAACTTGGCGCGCGCGCCCAGCCTTCCACTTTCCGCTTGACCGTTCCTTCGCTCCCCGATGGGGGTGTGGTCACTCCTGACTCATGCCCTCCTCCCTGCTGCGAGCTGCCAGGGCTCGATCCCTGACGTCCTTCCTCTCCACTGCGCTCTGGTGGGGACGCTGGCCCCGATTTCCAACTGCTGCCCTCTGAACCCCCGCTGGTCCCTTCCTCCTGGGGTGTCCCCCTAGGCCCCCCCTTTGCTCTGGCCACTGGCGCTCCTTTCTGTGACTCTTCCGATTCACTGGAAAGACTCGGAGATCTCGGGTCGTCGCCATCACTCATCCTTTCTTCGGACTCCTCCCCCTCGCTGTTTCCTCCCTTGCCCTCGCCTCTGCTCCTGAACCCCTGACAGCATGGTTGTGTGCCTTCTCCAGCATTAGCTTCGTCCAACCCATTTTATGCTCTGGGTTCTTTCAATTGCTCATTCAGTAGTTGCTGCATGACACCAACAGCTGGTGGTATGTTTTTAATATTTTCAGCGTACTGAGTACCTTCTCTGAGATCCACACAGTCCTTGCTTATCAGAAATACATTCCTAGAATTCCACTCTTACAGCAAGCAGCCATGTAGCTGCACATTACTAGCAAATTCGATGGAGTCTAGAAAGGAGATGTCTCCCCAGAAGTCTAGAGCAAGCAGTTTGCATTCTCTCTTTCTCCCCACCCCCGTCTCTCTGCTCCAGTCACAAGAGCCACAAGAAAGAATGTCAGAGGTTTTTGCCCAATCCCAGCTCTCTTGCCATCCAGCAACCCTTTACAAGTTCATTTACAGGGCTTGTTGGGAAATGCAACCGTGGAAAAGAAAGAAATATAGGAATGCTCACCAACTTTTTAGAGGGGAGGACCCTAAAAAAGGGGGGGAGGTGAGCAAAGGGACCTGGGCCCCTAGGAGTGGGGTGATATGAAAGAGTGTGGCTTTGCGATTTGGCTGATTTGTGGGGGGGGGGGATATTTTTTTAAATTGCTTGCAAATCTTCCCGGCATGGCTGTGCCCTAATAGAGCAGCCCCAAGGAAATCAGTGGAACAAGGACTTAGTAATGACTTGCTCTTGCTATATTGCACTTAGGTAGAGTTAGGCATGCATTGACTAAGTCTTATTGATCTTAGGTGTCTTAAGTGCTGACTTTTTTCTTCAACCATGGTGATTTTCTCCATTTTCTGTCCCCTAACTTGGTCACATATGTCATTTTCCATTGACTTGTTCTCTGTTATTGCTCCAATTAGAAACCTGAAAGGCAGTCTAGAGTGAGTTTAGAAGTTCTTAATTCCCAAACACAATGAACAGATCTTGCCGCGATCAGCAGCACACAATCCAGGGAACTGCTTTCATTAAAGACTCTTCTGGCAGCCACAAATAATGCCTCAGGCACTCACTGTCCCTGGTGTGCTCCTTGATACGTTCAGTTGCTCTATTAGACCATATACTTCCTCCACCATTAAATTGATTTAGTAGCAGCGAGCGAATTCACACCCTGCCTTTGTTGCCTTACATTTTGGAGATTCCCATTTATTTCTTTAAAGTCAACATCTAAAGCTTAGCATTTCTTCTTCCTAATATTATCATGCCATTTTAAGAACTTTGAGGAATATTGAAAGAAAGGAAAGATACACATGTGCAGATGAGCCTAGCTCTTCATAGCAATGTGGTTAGTGTCATAGCTGTCAACTTACAGATTTGAAAATAAGGGACCAGAAGCCTCGAAAATAAGGGATCAGCAGCCAAAATAAGGGATTTTGCTTCGCTTATGCAGAAATCCGGCACTGATGGAGCCAGGCTGCTTTTGCTGCGACTGACTGTGTTTTGCAGGGGTTTGGACTAGATGATCCTAAGGGTCTACAACTCCGACCATAGAAGAGTGGCAGACAAAACTGATGAACGACGTTGAGATGGCAAAGCTTACAGGCAGAATTAGAAACCAAGAAGAGGATCTCTTTAATAAAGAATGGGGAAAGTTTATAATTTATTTGAAAAGTAAAGAGTTACATACATTGGTAGGATTGACAGAAAACTTGTAGTAAAAATTTGAACTATGGATGGACAAATGATTTATAAAAATAAAGTTATGAAAGGGATGCAGAGGGGGAAATCACTACATTAAGATGCTGCACTGGTTGGAGGGGATGCTAAGCAGCACGTCGGGGCTGCCGTCGTCTTGGAGCAAGGAGTTCCATCGGCCCTTCCCTGCCCGAGAGGGAGGGAGGGAGGGAGGGAGGGAGGGAGAAAGGCTCTCTCCCACGCCACCTGCAAGCCCGGCATGAGGCGGTTGCGGCGCTGCGGCAGCCGCTGAAGCACTGCCCTTCTGCATCCCTCCCCGTCCCCTCCTCTTCCTCCTCAGGCCACCTCCTCAGCCACTGCCTCCGGCTTCCCCTGGCAGCGCGGCGGAAGTCTTGCAAGAGAAGGGCTGTCTGCCTGCCGCAACCCGTCCCCTCACAACGCGCCCCTGAGGGGGAAAAGGGAGAGACGGAGACACAGCAGCTTGTGTGCGCTCTCTCTCTCGCGGCGGAGGACCTGAGCCGCTGCTTCCCTCCCGAGCCGGGCGAGCACGAAACCCGGGAAATTTAAGGGACATCATCAATAAGGGACAGCAGCAGGAAACAGCACTGGGATAAGGGAGTTTCCCGCCAAATAAGGGAAGGTTGACAGCTATGGTTAGTGTTTGTTGTTGTCACCCAGCCCTGCACAATTTTTGACAGAGGAACTTGTACAGAAAAATTTAGGCTGAGGAGGGCTGTGTACATGATACTACTGAACACCCTGCTGAATGCAGGGCTGCTTCCAGGTTGCCCGGTGCTGTGGAAAATAATGTCTGAAGGGAAACTTGCACAGCAAAGTTGGATGGGAATGCCTGCAGGACGTCCTGTCATTTCCCAATCTCCTGAGGACCCACAAAGTCATCCAGAGAAAGGGGGCAGCCTGCCCTGTCCCACACGGCTTGCTCGAGGTGTGTATTGAATCCTCAGGATGTCACACAAGTAGCTTAGCAGTCTACTGGCATAGCAGAGTCCATGTACCAGGTTTCCATGCATTTAAATCCCAGCAGGCTGAAGTCACAGAATCATAGAGTTGAGTTGGAAGCTACCTTGAAGGTCATCCAGTCCAACCAGCCGCAATGCAGAAAGGAGAAATATAGTAGTCATGGGAGACTTCAACCACCCCAATATCTGTTGGAATTCAAACTCTGCCAACAAATCCCTCAATTGCCTCACTGACAATTTCATTTCCCAGAAGATGGAAGAAGCCAGAATGGGATCACCTGTCATAGACCTGGTCCTCACCAACAGTGGAAGTGCTAGGAACTTGAGGGAAAGTGGCCATGCCCTCTTGGGTTTCTTGATACAGAGGGAAGGGAAAACTGAGTGTAGTCAGACATGAGAACAGGCCTTTTCTGCAGTGCACCCCACCCATTTGTGGGACACTCTCCCCAGGAAGGCTCCTCTGTCATCTTCATGACATATCTTTAGGCACCAGGTGAAAATCTATGGCTGTTTAAACTGTTGTGGGTGTGTGTTACTGTGTTATGTATTTCTGTGTTTTTATATAGTAAACCGCCCTGTGATTCTTGGATGAAGGGCAGTTCAGAAATTTGATATATAATACTACTACTACAAATAATAATAATAATAATAATAATAATAATAATAATAATAATAATTTACTTTGGAGCAAGAACCGCAAGTGGCTGAGGCAGCAGGCAGTGGGAGCTGGGCCTGTGAGTGGGTTGTGCGCCCTGCTTGCCTGCACCTTAAAGGGTCAGTTCCCTTCAGCCTCCCATCCCCGTGGTCTCCCTTCCGCCCAGCCTGCCTCCAGTCCACATATTCAAACAGCCTTGCTCTGGTGTGCCCTGCAGGCTTCCACAGCCCCAAGCATTAATTCATGCCTCTGTATCCTGGGACCATTCTGGCAGGTGGGTGTGCCTCAGCCGAAGTTGCCCATAGCTCTACACTCCCTTGATGTGGCAGGTGGGGGGACTGAGTTTGGCAGGTGTGTGCCTTTCCTCTAGTGGCTCTCCATGTCAGAGCCCTTTCCTTTGCCTCCTCCAATGGCATTGTGTTTTGCAAGCTTGCTGCTTCTTTCCTTGCCCTGGTAGCTGGCTATTGCCTAGCAACTGTGGCGCTTTTGTGCCATTCTTCACTGCACCAAGTAGCTGATTGCAGGGTTTTTCTCTTCTTTTGTCAGTTCAGCTTTTAGCCCTTTTTCTTGTCGAGACTGGAAGGCCTGCTAACCCGGCTGGTGAGAGTTGTAACTGTGCTGCACTTTCTTACAGTTTCAGAGTTCTCACTCCTGTTGATTAAAAAAGGCCAGGCAAAAGGAGGGAGTAGGAGCTGTGACGCGCACCCCCCAGTTCAGGGGCTTGCCTCAGATGAGGACTTGGGCATTTTGCAAGAGGAAGGAGCAAAAGGCTCCTGGGGACCTGAAAGCACAGCCAAGGAAGAAGGTCCCCGCCAGGAAATCCACCAAGCTGACTGCCAAGTCTAATCTGGCTGCCACAGTAATGGTGGTGGTGAAGGAAGCAGCAGGTTAGCCCGTGCAGATCCCAGCAGGCACAGCGGCTGCAACAAGCGCCATGCTTCAGATGCCAAGACTGGTCCCAGCTTCAGAGGTATTGGTCTCCCCCTCTACCATGGTGCTAGCCCCTCCCCAAAGTGGCCCCCATCATCCCGAGTGCTCCTGGCCATTGCTCCAATGTCAACGGAGATACGCAGAAGCAACATTTGACCATAGATTCTCCCACGCCAGTCAGATCCATTAATGATCTAGGTTTTTTCCTGAATATCTTCTGATGACACAATAAAAAGAAAAACCTTGGGGAATGGAAGATTCTTGTTAAAACAGCACATGCTGCCTTTTATCCTTTATCCAGAGCAAATCTGGTTCAGAGCAGAAGAAAAGCACTTTGTATTGTGGCAATGTGCTTTGTTCGCCCCATGACAGTCCTGTGCTGTAACGTTGGGTAACTGGACTGTGGGAGAGAGTCCACTTTGAGCCAGCAGCCAAACTTCTCTTTCTTGGGTGTCCTGTAAAAAGAACGTCAGAAGAACAAGGAGTGTATTTGATCCTTGTGTAAAACATGTTGGTCTTCTTTAGCAAGATCAATGGATTTAGGAACACTGAAGCAAAGTAAAATGTAATCAATACAGAGCTGCAATATTTCTGGAAATATAGATCCCATTAAAAAAAATCCAGTCCCCTCTCTCCCGGGGTTTTTCTTCCCAGAATAAATGGCCCTTTGGCAGTGGTGGGGTGGGAGTGAGGAGTGATATAGATATGTTCCAAAAGAAATCTGATCCAAACTTAAAAAGCATGAAATGTTTTATTTTTTCTGTTATTTATTAATTTAACAAAATTTAACAAAATTCATTATACCGTACCTCTTGATTGTAATAAAACATTTAAGTAGATTATAAGAAATGCATTATAAATAACTTAGCAATCAAAAGATGTATTTGTTTTATTAAACACATAAATAGGAACAAATGTACCCAGAATTAGAGCTGGACTGACCCAGGCATGCCATTTCTGTGGTTCTGCTATGCTGGGCAGCAGCGGCAGCAGTGCACTGGAGTTGTGATCCTGCACCCTTCCAATTGCAAAATCAAAAGCATTAGAAATCAAAAGCTGCCGTAGGCATGTCAATCCCTGTCCTCCCAGTCCCACTGATGCTCACTGTGGGTCATCCCACATGAGCTGCTCATAGAGAAGGACGGCAGGAGTGTTGTGGTGGCACATGGGACTTCTCCCCCCCCCACACACACCTGAAGCACAAGAAGAGGCAAGCAAGAAAGAAGGAATTACGATGGTGGTGCCAAGTAATAATATCTTCACTTTCTCTTTTTGTCATGAAAAAGTGTAAAATTTGCGTGTCAATTACTCAGTTAGGGGAAGGGCAGCACAAAATGTGGGGTTTGTGGCACAAAACCTTGGCACCTGTTTGGAGCCATTCAGACAATATTGGAATTTTTGCCATTAACTTGTGAGCCTGATTTGCTTTGTCAATTTCTCAGTTTGAGGGATGGCACAAAATGCAGGGTTCGCAGCACAAAACGGCACAAAACTTTGGCATCAGTTTTTTTTTTGGGTGGGATCAGAATTTCAAGGTCCCATGTTAATGAAGTTGAATTGAAGGCATTGTGACAGAATTGTTATTACACTATACTGCACTCACATTTTCAGACAGCACGATGATCTCTGATGGTTCTAGAAGTGTCTGAGGCCTGAAGTGTTGGGAGTAACTCTTGAGTGTGCACATAGTGAACAACTAGTTTTTAAAATCATATTCCTTTCTCCTCTCTGAAAGAAAAAACAGCTATGCGCAAATGAGAGCAGTTAGACTGCAGTTACAAAACAGACTGTTTAGCACATTCATATGCTGCATAATGCTTTAGTGCTTCATTTCAGAGGCAGAAGGAGAATGGATACCTATGGGGTCCGTGACAACTAGCCAATGAGAAATCGGAAATGTGTCTATTCAAGCATGTTTAGACCTTTGGAGAATCCCCAGAAGGAATCTTTGCCTCATTGCTTTTAAGCCCTCCTTAAGTTTTAGAGTCTGCCCCGGGTTACTGCCTCTGACACAAGTTCATTTCATCTTGAGCATCTGTCCCTTTCCTTCCCTTTAGCATTTTGGAAATGAGGTCACTGTCTTTTCTTTTTTAAGAGCGCAGAGTTCTAATGTTTCAAGTTTCCCTTTTAAATTGGGTTCACTGAGTCTTTTAATCTTTCTGGCTGCAGCTCTTTACATTTTATAGGTTTTATAGGCAAATCCTCAGCAGGTAGAAATCTGAAAAATTCTATGGAGCTTAGTGGAGTGTCACAAAGGAGACCCTCAATGGTTTGATCTCACCAGTCTAAAAGAGGCTGAAAAAGGAAAGGACTGTGCAGCCCATTAAGGGAGTCTGTGGCATCACTTGCATTTTGCACCTCCAGGATTTGATAGCTGTGGGTCACGATCCTAAAAGGGCTCCTCTGCCAACTGAGTGTCCATCACTTTCAGCTGGATTTGCATTCAGAGCCATTTCCATTTGGGGGCTGCAGCCCAGGGAACCCCCAGATTCATCTTCTTTATTTTGATGCCATCCCTATTTCTCATGTTTCAGTTATCCCACACATGGGGCGGTATTCAGCTAAGCTTTACTCAGTGTATAGGCATTTAAATTAATGAACATGACTAAGTTAACACCATCAATCTCGGTGGGTCTATTCTGAGTAATACTTAGTTGAATGCCACACACATTCTCCAAGCTTGTCTTCCAGTCCTCCAGTTTCTCAGAAGTGCTGTTCCCCCATGAAAGGGGCTTCCACTATGTGGCCTCTTTCTCAGGACACCTCAGAATTTCCCTCCAATGCTGGTTGGTGGGAGCTTGAGGTTACCAGTGGGGTGGATTTGCTTTCCATTGGACATTTCTCCAGCACTCCTTGGCCTGGCAGGCGGCCCAAACTTCCTGATCTGGGAGAAATGACCTCATGACATCTCTCCCTAGGAAGCTGCCTTATACCAAGCCTTATCATCGAATCACAGAAGTCTAGAGTTGGAAGGGACCCAGAGAGTCATCCAGACCAACCCCTGCAATGCATGTTTCGCAACTAAAGGATCCATCTAGCTTGGTACTGACTGGTATCTGACTGGCACCAGCTCTCCAAGTTTCAGACAGGGGGCTTCCTTAGCCCCACGTGGAGCCCCACCCTCGGTCATGCCTCAGCTGAAGCACAGGAAGCTGGGGAGAGACTGGCCACTTTGCCTCTGAGATCAATGCACTTGCTGCTTTTGTTTGGACGATACAGTTTTACAAAGAAGATTTCATGTCGATTACATTTTTTAAAGTAAATTTCAAAAGTCAGTTTGATAATGTTATAATTCCACATGGATCATTCACCATTTATGGGTTCCCTAACATCTCAGCTCCCCAATGTTCCATGTTGCCTGAAAAGGTGAGCCAGCAAGGACTTCACTGCATGTGACAAATCAAGGTGCAACTTTCCTGCTGAAACCTTTTCTTGACACGGACACAAGGGCAGCCCCAGCTGCCATTCAGTGTGGGACCTTCTGGGTTCACAAACACCCCACCTTCACCCACTTCTGTTCTGTTCTAAACACTGTACTCCCTATTCATTTGGTTGCCCCAGAGAAGGAGGCATTAAAAGGCAGAAGAAAGCATATTATTCTATTCGCCCCACTTTTCCCACAAAAAGACTCCCCTGGTCTAAAGGTACCCCTTGAACATTATTGCTGAGTAGGAATTTGAATTCACGTCTCATTGGGCAAAACCCAGCAGCCTACGCAATTGCCTCCAACCTGTGTTAGAGCTCTGGACCGGAAATCTATTTATTTCACAAAATTTATATACCACTTGATTTTAGAAAATACTTCAAAGCAGTTTACAAAGAAGATAAAGCAATAAAATTATCACTAAAAAGTTTACAGCCATAATTTAAAACAAACAGAGAGTTAAAACCAGACTAGAATAGACTGAAGCAAATTAAAAATCATACAGACTTTCTAAACATCTGAGTAGGTTTGTCTAAATAAGAATGTCTTCAGCTAACAAGAGTTGAAAATTAGAGTTTTTATAAATACAAGCAGTATGCTTTTGTCCTGGAACATCAAAAATGAGAAGAGGGGTTTTTTATATGAAAGAGACTGCTTGGAGGGCTCTGTAGTAGCAGTGAAGAAATTTCAAAAGTGTCAGCAGTTGGGGGGGGGGCAGGATGTTTTGAAACCTTTACACAGGAGCCCATCGAAATCATGCCATCTGACTGTGTGTGTATGCAAAATTCTTGAATAATTTCACAATCAGTGAGTCAGAAATATTTAGTAATTGAACACAAATGAAAGACATTGAATCTCCATAAGTAGGTGCAATTACTCCAGGCTTCTGTTTAAAAGGCTGCGTGGAATAAATATTCCAGACCGCTGGCAGGGATTGCGGAGGAAGGCTGTCAGGCTGAAGAAGGGACCCAATAGGATGGTGCCTATAATTATATGGATAGATTATCCCATATCCTTACAAAGGGCTTGCCTCTTTCAGTCTGAGGCAAATGACACTTCTAACTGAACACCTTCTGAGGGGTTCCGCCTGACTGAGAATCCTGCAAAGCATTGGATTTAATATTGGGCGGGAAGGTATAAAGCACGGCCAAAAATAAAATCTTCTGGACCAGGAGTTGAAGCATTGTTAGAGAACCACAAAGGAAGGAGCAAAACTGTTTCCCAACTGGGGAATGAGCACTAGACACTAGATTAGTTTATTTCTGGTAGGCGTCACTCTCACGTGCATTCATCTGTAAATCCCTCTTCTGCATACGTCTGAAGGGCTTTTAAAAATCTGCACTAAAATTCACACACACACAGTTTCTAAAATATTGTTATGCGAGGGGGAGCGAGCCAGGCAGAATGCCTGGGCCCCCTTGGAATTCTTGGAGTAGCCGGGCCAGCTTCCTGGTGAGGCAATAGCTTGGGTGATGGGCCATTAAGGGGAAGAGAGGAAGGGGCTCTGGCATCAAGCAGGTGGCTGGGGCCCCTCTCTCATCTCAGAGGTGGTGAGAAGGGCAAAGGCAGAGTTGGAGATCAGAGAGTGAAGTGATGTGAACTAGAGGAGAAGCAGCAGGCTAGGAAACCAGAAAGAGATGCTCAATTTCTGTTTGACTCCAAGGCTGTGACTATGAGAGAAGAAAGACCTTCCTGGGATGTTGATACTGTGGACCCTTCCATAGTAGACTTAGGTTGTATAAATGTGCAAATAAAGTATTCCACTACAATTTTTTTTATTTTATTTTTTGCTCCCAAGGCAGTTGAAGGGGACATAGTGTGCTACTTCATCATCTCTCTAGTTCAGGTGGGTTTGAATAAATGCCTTTTATAAACTATTAACAACCTTGATGGCAGAAAGTGAGGAGGAATTAAAGAACCTTTTAATGAGGGTGAAAGAGGAGAGCGCAAAATATGGTCTGAAGCTCAACATCAAAAAAATGAAGATCATGGCCACTAGTCCCATCACCTCCTGGCAAATAGAAGGGGAAGAAATGGAGGCAGTGAGAGATTTTACTTTCTTGGGCTCCATGATCACTGCAGATGGTGACAGCAGCCACGAAATTAAAAGACGCCTCCTTCTTGGGAGAAGGGCAATGACAGGCCTAGACAGCATCTTGAGAAGTAGAGACGTCACCTTGCCAACAAAGGTCCGTATAGTTAAAGCCATGGTTTTCCCAGTAGTGATGTAAGGAAGTGAGAGCTGGACCATAAAGAAGGCTGATCGCCGAAGAATTGATGCTTTTGAATTATGGTGCTGGAGGAGACTCTTGAGAGTCCCATGGACTGCAAGAAGATCAAACGCATCCATTCTTAAGGAAATCAGCCCTGAGTGCTCACTGGAAGGACAGATCGTGAAGCTGAGGCTCCAGTACTTTGGCCACCTCATGAGAAGAGAAGACTCCCTGGAGAAGACACTGATGCTGGGAAAGATGGAGGGCACAAGGAGAAGGGGGCGACAGAGGACGAGATGGTTGGATAGTGTTTTCGAGGTTACCAGCATGAGTCTGACCAAACTGCGGGAAGTAGTGGAGGACAGAGGTGCCTGGCGTGCTCTGGTCCATGGGGTCACGAAGAGTCGGACACGACTAAACGACTAAACAACAACAACAAACATACCTCAAATGACATTTCTGTAGATTTATTAACATAGCCTCTTCTTATTTCTTCATCAGCCCAGAGTGTAACAGTTAGACAGGAGGGCCACAGGAACTGGCTGCTATAGAAATGACAGCTGCCTCTCAGAAAAGAGAAATAAAGTATTTTTCTGCCTCTTTCAAAAATATCCCTTCCACCTACCCCAGGTGACTCGTTTATTTCTTCCAAACATTAAAGGGGCAAGCATCTGTATAAGCAACATCCCATGGTCTTCAATTCATCCTTTCAAACAGTGTAGCTTTCATCACTGCAACAGATGTTTCCCTTCTAATTAGAGTTTGAGGACCAAATTTTCCTCCACTATCTTTCATTTTCTTCCATCACCACCTGTTTTTGTTTTCAGGTTCACAGCAGGACATCTTTAAATGATGAAATGACTTTCACTAAATCATAGAAAATTATCAGCATTTTAGTGTGAATTTCTACTCCTAAACAATTTTGATGCAATATCCTCTAGTATACAGTGGTACCTTGGTTCTCAAAATTAATCCATTCCAGAAGTCTGTTCCAAAACCAAAGTGTTCCAAAACCAAGGTGGGCTTTCCCATAGAAAGTAATGCAAAATGGAGTAATCTGTTCCAGACTTTTAAAAACAACCCCTACAACAGCAATTTAACATGAATTTTACTATCTAACGAGACCATTGATCCATAAAATGAAATAAATAATCAATGTACTGTACTATAAATTAAATAAAAGAGTATTGTAGATAATTAAAACTATAATTAAATTTTTTTCTTACCTGCACTGATGATAGTCATTTTTTGGATGGGGGGCTTTTATCCATTTCCACAGTCACACAATCAATCAATCGCTGAATCCACACAGTCACAAAAACAAATTAACTGAAAAAGCCTCAAAACAAAAAACGCAAAATAAATAGCAAAAACAAAAGCACCAAATATAAGCTCCAAATATCACCTTAGAACACTGTAATCAGAAACAGAAGGCTTGAATTACAATGGGGGGACTCAAATTAGCAGCGCAACAGGAAACACAGGACTCAAAACGGAGCATGTTTGGCTTTCGAAAAAAAGTTCAAAAACTGGAACCAACTTCCGCTTTTGCAACGTTCGTGTTCCAAGTTGTTCGTGAACTAAGCTGTTTGAAAACTGAGGTACCACTGTATACATTTTTGCAAAGCAATTTCCCCTAATATAATGCATTTTTGTATGCAATCTTTACTAATATATGCATTCTTATGAACACTTTGTTCTAGTATCTGCATCTTTATTCACATTTCTTGGCTGGAGAATTACACTGCAAAATTCAGAGAAGTGTGAATTTCAAAGGACAATGGTGTTTTAGTTTACAGTGGTACCTCGGGTTAAGAACTTAATTTGTTCTGGAGGTCTGTTCTTAACCTGAAACGCTTCTTAACCTGGGGTACCACTTTGGCTAATGGGGCCTCCCACTGCTGCTGCGCCGCCGCCGCACGATTTCTGTTCTTATCCTGAAGCAAAGTTCTTAACCCTAGGTACTATTTCTGGGTTAGCGGAGTCTGTAACCTGAAGTGTCTGTAACCTGAAGCATCTGTAACCTGAGGTACCACTGTATATATTGTTTCAGAAAGTATGAATTCAGTAATTTGCCTTTAAATGCAAATGTAATCAAAATTCTCCCCTGTCCCTAGAGACATATATGCAGTCCCAAAGCTGAGAGGAAGCAGGAATTTGCAGGCTCAGAGATCTCTTTGTGACAAGCCAATTAGTAGAGAAAATTGATGCAGTATTGCAACCTCTCTGTGATTATGGAAGCAATGACTGCTTCTAGAAGTAGTGGTAGATAACACTGTTTTCCCAAAGAATAGCTGGTTCAGTTGCTTATTTCAGTTATTATTTCAGTTATTACTCCTCAGATGTTACAGGTTTTTAGGTTTTAGATGGCAAATGCTTAGCTTGTTTCCAGTTTTGTTATGTAGGCATTTCAGCTTAATACTTTGGTTCTTAAACAAGGCACTACATTCTCTCAGTTTCCCCACCATATATCAATCACACACCTGGGGTACTTCTGGCAGTATAACAGACCCTCATCCCTCCTGGCTTGGGATTCTTCTCTCCCCTCGTGACTGACAGGAGACCCAAGGAGATGCTATCGTCACAGCTCTACTTCTCCTGGCTCAAACTCAGCCCTCCAGTTCACTCCTGTCTGAATACTTTCCCTAGACATTACACTGTCTTCCAGTCTAAGCTCAGAGGCTCCTTTTTCTAGCTGTAGGTATTTTCCTCAGCGTGGTTGTTCCACACAGACCAGACCCAGCTCTCCTTCTCTCCCTCCGGCTCTCTCTTCAACCATCTCTCCATCTGAGCTCTTTCTCAGAAATGAGTCCTTTTATACTCCCTCTCAAAGTGCTGGCTCCACCCCCTCTGACTAGCTATATTGGTAGCCAATCAGAGAGAAGCTCCAGCCCTCTGGTGGAGTTCTGAGGAAATGCGCCACCAGACTCTGGTCTAGCTCAGCTGTCTACCACAGTAGCCTTGTTTATAGCTATTCACAAATTATTAAGAATCACATTAAGATGCAATAAAGCTATAATAATTCCTATATATAATGAAACAGAGAGCAACCTGGTAATTTTTGATCTATTAGTTTACTGTCAGTAATGAGTAGGATGTATGAAATGCAAAGACTGGACTGAAGACTCAGGGCACTTTCAGACTGCTGCTATTTTCAGATGAGATTCAACCATATACCGGCAAATTCAGGTTGTGCAATAAAAGCTGATCTGGAGTTCCTGAGCAACAAACTTGCTTCCCCCCCCAAACCAGTCTTTGCCCAATAATGTGCCTGGAGATTGATCCTGGAACCATGCAAATCAGGTGCTGTACGACTGAGCTACAGCCCTTCCCCTTGAAACCGAAATTATTTTAGAGGCAAGTTGCATTCTTATGCTGGTTAACGTTACTCGGATTTTTATTTTTATTTTATTTTTGTATGTGTTTAGTTGCTATGCCTTGCTCTTAACATGAGTAGTTTGATTCTCTCCCCCCACATAACACACATATTGAGTGTGTGCTTGAAAAATGGAATAGACATTGTAAGTTAAACTATATATATATATATTCAGAAGCACATGGGGTAAAGGCAAGGGGAATTCTACATTCCTATTTATTAACTGTGAGAAGAACTTCACATGTTCTAAGAAAATATCTCAGTGACACTTAAATAGCTGTCATGCTTCAGAAAAAACCTATTCCATTTTTTAAAAATAAGGTAATTTGAAAAATGAATTGATTTTTTTGTCTTACAATCGTATCATTTTCACTTTAAAATTCTAGGCCAAGAAATTAAAGCCACTCTCTTCAAGTTTCTATGAAATGTTTTTTTTAAGTACCAAAGTTCCATCCCAATTTTGTACTAATAATGGAGGTACAATGCCTGCTTGATATGTACTCTTTTCAGCTGCCAGGGTTTTCACACTAAAGGTTTGTTTCATGACTGTGAATAAAGGGCGACATCACATTTCTCAAGCACTTTGAAGCAGCTGCGGGGGTCACCCCCTTCCCGCTTGGGACTCATCCATTCCAACTTCCATGGCAACATGTGGAAGAGCAGCAGGCCTGATCCTGGCTGGGTGAGGCCTTCGCCATGGGAACTGCATGAGGTCTCCTAAAATTGATTCAGCATAGGAAGAACAGGCAGCATTTGCTACAACTTTCAGTTCCTTCCATTTATTTATATTTCTATCCACCATGTTATAGATGCTATTAGGTGCAAAACACTTTAAAGGGGAGCATGATATTATTGCTTAGTTTATTATTGCATAATCCATGGCAAGATTATTCTTGTGTAATGTCGCACCTATGTGCAGGTGTGCTCCTTCCTGTGCACTGATAAAACACCACCCCAAAAGAGTCTTGCTACACGTATTTATTTTTTAAAAAATCACATCACTGCTTTTTTTATCAGTATATACATGTGCTTCAGTAATGTTCAAGGGAGTGGGGAGAATGCAAATCAACTGAAATAATTGCTGTGGCAGACCTCATACACATAATGCTCTCTGCAAGATATGAGAGCAAAGAGGGTACAGAGCATCAGCTGAGGAGTGGGCGCATTTCACCCCCATGGCAGCCATAGCGGCAGAGGTTTAAATCTTCCCATCAACCCCATTGCCACAATGTGGATGAAAACAGGGCCCTCCTATAATTAAGCTCACTTTATTTATTAGCAGTCAACAAAACGTTAACACATATCATACCAGTTGACAATGACAATTGGTGGCCCCAGAGAATGAGAGGAGCAAGGTTCCTGTGCAGCTCCTTGAGATTCTTGGAAATCTATACAAAATTCAGAATTGGGAGTGGAAAATAAAAGGAGCCATTTCTGAGGGCTTAATTTGAGATGGGAGATAGTGATTAGGATAAGGTTTGTCAGAGAGAGTTAGTTCAAATTTGAGTTTAACATCCGCTCTGAGAATATAGCTAGAGGAAGGAGCCTTGTAGCCTAGATAGGAAGACCAAGTTCAGTGTCTGTGGAGAGTATTCAGTGAACTGGAGGACTGAGTTTGAGCCAGAAGAAGGTGAAGCTGTGAGGAGGATATCATCTCCTTGGGTCTCCTTCCAGTCAGGAGAGGAGACATCTTCTAGAAAGAGAAGAAGAACCCAGGTCCAGTTAAGAAGGCTGTAGAGATCTCATGGGTCTGTTGTACTATTTGAAAGTACCTCAGGAGTGGGATTGTTAAGAGGTTGGGTAACTGACTGTTAAGTTGTGGGTGAACATATCAGACGACACAGCGATTCTTCAAACAGCTCTTGTTTATTCACAGGACAGAACAGCACTGAACTGAAGGGTTCAGCCAGCCTGCTTATAAAGAGCTCCACTAGAATGCAACCGTAACCATTTTCTGTAACTATCCAATCACTGAACGTCACTTTTGATCCCTTATTTACATATGTGGACCTGAGTGAAAACTATCTACAGTATCCCCCTGCTGGCCCAGGGTGAGAACTTCAGTACATAACACTGACCAAAAGTGCCCCCTGCTCCTGAACCAAATTAACAAGCTGAGAAGGAAGCTGTGCTCTGTCAGAAGTATTTAAATGCAATGTCTGTCATAACTAGGTAAAGCAACGAGAGTGAAGTTCAGAAACTGAGTTAAGCATTTTACCACCTATTCTAGAAATCTGAACATCTACCTGAAGTGTAACAACTGATTTTTAGCAACTGAAGTTTAAGAAAAGCTATGCATATACTACTGTGTTTAAGCCTGTGATGTCTTGATATTTAGTTTAAGTAAGTTAACTTCTACCTGAAAGGAAGCATATCCTGAACCATCTTTGTTTTACCAACTTTGTTTTGTAAATAAAACCTTTCTTCTTTGTTCAACTTCCGCTCAAGTCTCCAAATTACTTGTTTTCCCTTACACAACCCCCCCCCCCCAAGGATAACTTGTGGTAATTTAGAAATTTAATTTACCGGTGTACCGTGTGGGAAGGACGTGGGTGGCACTGTGGTCTAAACCAGTGTTTCCCAACCACTGTTCCGCGGCACACTAGTGTGCCGCGAGATGTTGCCTGGTGTGCCGCGGGAAAAATTAAAAAATTGAAAGATTTTTTTTTTAAAGTCAAATTTTCGATTGGGGCGCCGTCACTAGATGGCCCCTGGGGTTCCCTCCCTCCCTCCCGCTCTGCGCCTCCCTCCTCCTCCTCCTCCTCCGGGGAGGCCCTTCCTGGCTCTCGGCCAAGGCTTGGAGGCTGCCACTCACTCGCTCGCCCACCCGTCCCTCCATCCCTGCACTCGGCCTCTCCCCCTCCGTCCCCGGCGCGGGGGCTGCCGGGACCCGTAGTCCCCTCGCCCTTGGGCTCCGCGCCCGCGCAGGGTGCGCAAACTACGTTTCCCAGCGTGGCCTGGCGGGCCGGGCGTTTTGTTTGAAGCGCTCTTCTCCCGGCCATGGAATGAGCGCGGCGGCGGCGGCCGGGCGGGCAGGGGCTCTTCCGCGCAGACCCCGCGCAGCCTGCCTGCGCCCCCGCGGAGATCGGGCGGCAGGATGGAGGCCGGGGATCCCCGCGGAGGCGGAGCGGCGGAGGCTGCCCCCCAGGTAGGGCTGCGTCGGGGGTTTTTTATTTTTGCAATGCTGCATCCGCGCCGGAGGGGACGCATCGGACCGCGGGGAGACCCCTTGGCGGGCGTGCAAGGCAATGCATGCGTGCAGGCGTTGCATGGAGTGCAGTGCAATGCAATGGCAACACGGCGCCCTGCATGCATGCATGCAACTTCCACCGGCGCTCCGGACTTGGCAGGTGAGGGGGGTCCCCAGTGGGCGGCAGAGAGAGCCGGGAGGGCGAAGGGAAGCCAGGGGGGAGCAGCGCTGCTCCCCGAGCCGAGCCCGGGGGAAACTTCGGCGCCGTTGCGCCGGGTGTTGGAAGCGGAGGCTGGCGGGGGCCCCTCACCTGCAAAACCTGGTTGCCTCTCATATATTTCGTGCATTGCATTCATCGCCCGCTTTCTCCTCCAAGGAGCTCCCGGGGGCGCGCGTGGTTCTCCCCGTGTTATCCTCGCAACAACAGCCCTGCGAGGTGGGTCAGGCGAGTGGCCCAAGGGAGCACCCAGGGATTGTCCTGGCCAGGTGGGGTGATTTGAACCCTGCTCTCTGCCCGGTCTTCGTCCTCATTTAGCCCCCACATGTGCATGACTGAGGTTTTCCCCCCTCGTCTTGGCTATGGTGTGAGTCTGTGCTGTTAATTAATGGGGTTCTGCCTTCGGAGAAGATGAGCCAGCCCTCAAGGAGGTGATTATGTAATTTGCTAGCAATTCATGTCCCTCCCGGCGTGACGCTGCGCGCTGACGTCACGGGGCTGTAATGGTGGTGTGCCTCGAGATTTTTTTCATGAAACAAGTGTGCCTTTGCCCAAAAAAGGTTGGGAAACACTGGTCTAAACCACAGAGCCTCTCTTGGGCTTGCCGATCAGAAGGTTGGTGGTTCGAATCCCCACAACGGGGTGAGCTCCCGTTGCTTGGTCCCTGCTCCTGCCAACCTAGCAGTTCAAAAGCATGCCAAAAAGTGCAAGTAGATAAATAGGCACTGCTCCGGTGGGAAGGTAAATGGCGTTTCTGTGCGCTGCTCTGGTTTCACCAGAAGCACCTTAATCATTCTGGCCACATGGCCCGGAAAAACTGTCTGCGGACAAACGTCAGCTCCCTCAGCCAGTAAAGCAAGATGAGTGCCGCAACCCCAGAGTAGTTCATGACTGAACATACCTGTCAGGACTGTCAGGAGTCCTTTACCTTTACTTTTATCGTGTGGTAGGTTCACCACAGGTTTAATTGGGGGCAGTTAGCGGTGGGATCTGCTAGACACATCAACAAAGAACGCTTAGTTTATTACACGAAATGAATGTGACAGAATACATACATGTTGTTTCAGACAGTAAAATTACAATTTAGGCAGGCAGCAAATCATACCATACATACATGCCTTTATCTGGAGAGGAACAGAACCCCTAACTATTTCATAGCCTATAGAACACGGACCTGGCAATTTTGCCAGTGAACCCTCACTAATAGCAAGATAAGAAATGGAGGTGGGGGAGAAAAATAAGGTGTCCTTAAGGTGTGTGCTGATTCCTTGGGAGCATTGGGCAAGTTCTGTTCTGTTGGAGCTAGAAGAGCTAACTGCCTATTTTGAACCTGGGGTCAAGGCATGCCAATGGCGAGGGAAGGGGGACCTTGAGATAAGCAATTAGTTTTACTGTGCTTTTGAATTTATTCCCTGCCAGCTACTCAACTCTCCCATCTTGCAAATTAAGTGTTTGAATGAAAATAACCCTAGTGGGCTGGGATTTAACTGGCGATCTTTTGTCTGCCCCCTGTCTTGCAATTATCTTGATGGCCCCAATTCAGTTGTTAAATAGACTGTACTTGGCAACTAAATTTGCATTATGCAAACTCAGGATATGCCTGAATGCTTTTCAGAAGACAGGCTGGAATCAGACTTGCCCAATGCCGATCAGAAGGTTGGCGGTTCGAATCCCCGCGATGGTGAGCTCCCATTGCTCGGTCCCTGCTCCTGCCAACCTAGCAGTTCGAAAGCACGCCAAGTGCAAGTAGATCAATAGGTACCGCTCCGGCGGGAAGGTAAACGGCGTTTCCGTGCGCTGCTCTGGTTCGCCAGAAGCGGCTTAGTCATGCTGGCCACATTACCTGGAAGCTGTACGCTGGCTTCCTTGGCCAATAAAGCGAGATGAGTGCCGCAACCCTGGAGTCGTCCGCGACTGGACCTAACAGTCAGGGGTACCTTTACCTTTACCTAACTTTGTCAATTATCAAAGCAGAAAAATGACAAAAGCCAGTACATGTATTTATTTATTACAATATACCATGTACATGCACGATGCTTTGGGTGTCATACATCAGCATTATCTTCACAACCACTATCCAGAGGTAGCCAGAATGCTTCAACCCGAGGGTATCTGAGACCGTTCTTTTGGTTCAAGTACAACACACTAAGCAAAATGCATTATTTTCCAAATGCTCCATTTTACTTTAATCTTCCAGCCAGATTTCAAAATGCTGTACTTATTAGTGAGAAGCACCTCCTGCAATGATATTGTACATTATTATTAGTGATTAAATTCTGTCTAATTACTAATTCCCAAGAGAACACTTAGAACCATCTGAATCTTTATAATGGGGCCTGAGAATTAAAAGAACAAGCTTGCATCTGTCTTTGTATAGTGAGAGTGACACCAATTATTTGTTATATTCATTGCTCAGCTATTATTTGATCTGTTCACTGAGCATAATAAACATAATTAAAATTAATGATATTTAAAGAATACACAGAGGAACAGATGTCAAAATTGGTTGTAAGAGTGATGTCTGGATGTTGGAAGATGCTCAGTTCACACATGTATGTTCAGCACTTAATAATGGCAGTATTATGAGGACTTGCAGATGTGAAAAAGGCACAGCAAAGTAAACATGAAAGATACACCTATCATTTCACTCCCCAAAATAATCATTTTTCCGTGGACTCAATCCACGTGTATTTGAAGATTTCCCAATTTTTCCTCCTGAATTGTGCAGGTTTTCCCTAAGCAGAAAAAATGCAAAAATCCAATTAAAAGGTGCAAAAAGTGGTAGTTCTTTTGATTCAGCTGAAACCAAAGTTATTCAGTATTCAGAGGAGATGCCTCTGATGTCATTTTTTTGTGAGTGCACAACACAACCCCTCTTCCTCTCTTCCATTCTGGTCCCCTGCAGTGAACCTGCTTACTTTCATTTCCGGGAATGGCTACAGCAAGGTGTCTTTCCTGTTGACTTTGGAAAATACTGCTGCAAGCTGTGGTTGCAGTGACAGAGGCATTTCATCACACTGGCAGCAAATGACACTGCATCTCATAGAAATTTGGGAGGAACAATTCAGGAGCAGCTCTGCAGAAGCCACAGAAATATCAAATGTTTTGAGCACGTTGCTTGAGAGATGTGTGCATAGGACCACAAACATACAGCTTTGGTATAAGAGGAAAGTGCAAACATGTACTCAGTGGTCACTGGGCAAAAGATTCCTGCATTGCAGGGGGCTGGACCCTCGTAACACCAGAATAGGGGCTAATTCCATAATATGCCCTTATTTCAACCAGTTTCACCACAGCCCATGTGAAGCCAAAAGGGGGTTGCTGGAAGTCTCAGCTTCAGCTGAAAAAGGCGTCCTGAATGAGAAATATGTCCCTCAGGAACTTCAAAGAGTACCTCCAGGAGGATGATACTGGTCTGTTGAACTGCAATTATTAAAAAACAAAAACAAATGAAAACTGTGGCATGTCTTGCACTCCAGAAAAACTGAGGAAATTTCCTTACTAATGGGCATCACTAGCACACCACATAAAAGCCAAGTCAAACTTTCCATTCTTAGTAAAATGTCATTTTATCACACCTCCTTTTCTATTAGTTGCCCACCAGAACTTGTATACCACTGAAAGACTCGTCTTAGTAAACTTTAAATGGCACAATATTTCATTATTATTATTGACCATGCAATTAAACATGGCAATTAGCTGCTTCAAAACAGAAATCCATGTTTTTAATCCTTTATCTTAATTTCTAAAGTAGAGCCATTAAATAAATAAATAAAAACAGAAACTGAAGAGAACATAAACTGATGACCGTATGGTGACCTTATATGTGGGCATGACTCAGTGAAAAAGCAGAGCCTGAGGCCAGTCTTCAGTGTTTCCTATTGCTAAAAGTTCATAGCATCTGTTTTGGATGAACAATGTCTATAAATAAAGCACGTTGTTACTTGAAACAAGGTTTCCTTCTGTCCCTCCATTGCTTGCTTTCCCAATCCCTGCCAACCATGCAGCAGTCAGAGGGCCACCACTAACAGGGCCTCCCCTGTCGATTGTAGGGCTGGAAATATTTGGGTCCCAAGTCATTTAGGGCTTTGTACACTAGCACCAGGAAGTGCAGAGCTTTCCAGATGGGTGACACATGGTCCCATCCGAATGGCCCACTTATCAACCTTGCAACCACGTTCTGTAGTAACTGCAACCTCCAGTCCATCCTCAAGGGCAACTCCATGTGGAACACATTACAGTAGTGGGAGATCAGTAGAGCATGGATAATGGAGGCCAAGCTATCCCATCCAGGAACAGCGATGGCTGGAAAACAAAACCTAAGCTGGGAATAGGCACCGCTAGCCACAGAAGCCAATTGAAACACAGAAAATGGGTTGGGAAAGGGTAAATGATACGCACGGCATCCCCCTCAATTTAGTTTGGAAGACGAAGGGGCAATGTGCTTCCTCTGCTTCACCTCCTTGATCCTTGACTGGGCTGAGTCAAAGTAGGGCTGGAGGGATGGATTGCTGGAGAGATGTGCTGAATGCAGGTTTTAAATTTGCTGCTCAGGAAAGCAACAAGACAAGTGTCAGAGGCTAGTGCTCTGCATCATCACCTTCATGCCTGACAGTCATGTGGCTAATGGTAAAGAACAAGTTGAAGATGAACAGGTGCAAAGAGGAAGTGAATTTGCTTCCCAAAGTTCTGGTCTGTGTTGTAAAATATTCACTGAACATTTGTTGAATATTCAGCGCATAATTCATTTTGGTATTTTACATTCAGTGATATTTCATTTTTATATGTGATATTTTACAGTATTAGTTTTCAGGCATATTGGTATTTAACATTCAATTATATTTCATTATGATATTTCATTGTATTTGATTGTTGTCAGGCCATATTAGATAGTGTTTAACTGTATTTCTATAATTGAAGACCAATTCCATTAAGATAACATGAAAGGCATCTGACACAGTTTGACAGCTTGAAAGAGTTTAATTCTTTCTTTTTAATAAGAATTTCTTCTCGTCTGCTAAAATCAAAAATATGAAAACACTGGTGACCCAAACATTCTATTTTTACATTTTTAGGTAAATATTCTGATTTTTGCAAGATTCCACAGGGTTGCAAATCAATATTTAATTCTATTCTATTTCAAATGCAAAAACTTCATGAAAGTAAAATTCAGTGTAGCAATGATGGTCCTGTGAACAGCAAAAATAAAATAAAATATATATACAATGGATCTGATTACTGCAGTTTAAAAAACGTATGCTACATTTAAGCTGAATTTATGTGCTTCAGTAAGGTTCATTCTCAGAGAAGGATTTAGAGTTTAGACAAACAGTTGGTTTTTAGGTCAACCACAACTGAATACATTTCAAATACTTTGTTCATTAACATTCTATAAAAATTGTCAAAAACAATTAAACTTTTTTTCCAGTCAACTTGAACCTGATAAACGTTTATGCAATGTAATCCTGTCATGTTGAGATTGTAGGCTAATATATGCTTTTGATGACTTTCAACCCAGATGTTAGAAAATCCGTATGTTTTAGAGGCCCTTGATGTATTTATTATGTATGAATACTTGTGTTGCTTATCTCAAAATGTATTTATAATTATTTTTACAGCTCATACAATGCTCTGTTCCAACAGGTATAAAACTGGATAATAAATAACTCTTTTGGATTAGAAGATGCCGGAAAAGTTGCACATCATGCCAAAACTGCGTCTGACAGCAATTAAGTCTGAAGGAAAAAAATGCCCACTGGTTCTAAATGGGGCAAAGAATTGGGGGGGGGGGATGTCAGCAATACTGATGCCAAAAAGAGCTGTCCTCTTGAAGACAAAATCATTTATGTCAGTTCAATTTACTGGCAGTACATCAAGTATGCAAGAAGAGAATACAAGGGTACATGAAGTTTATTAATGGTCCACAGGCTCTCAGATTCCAAAAACAGAACCATTTGATTTTTTTTAAGATATGAAAAAACTCCACCAACATTGCATTTAACAGTTAAAATGTGATAAAATAGAGCAAAAAATATAATGAGTAATCCTTAGCATTTCTTTAAAACTGCTTACAAACCTTTACAGCTTGGAATAGGAAGAAGGCAGCTAATTCAGATAAACATGGTTGTGTGTCCCTGTCCCGGATGGTGACAGGCCACCAGTTCAAGATCTGCCCAGGAAGGAGGCCATCATGGGGCCAAAAAGCCTCGTTGCTTCATGTATATACGTAATATGGTTCTGATATAGAACTCTGATAATCACTTTTATCACTTGCAGTATCCAAAACCCTTTCTTAATACATGGGAAATGCCGTAGTTTTAGTTTTATCATAATCTAGGCAAAACAGGGGTGGTGGCAGTTTTACTCTCTGGGTGTTGACACCACCTAAACCACAAGGAAACACTGGCCTTAATCTTGGGGTCAGGTTTACTTGACATGTATTTTTGACATTAAGAGGGTTTTATTTTTAAAGGGCATGCTCGAGCCTTTCCTTAAAAACTATATTAAATGAGCAAATCAGCTCCCGCCACCTTCCCTATCCTTTCACAGTTCACCCTAACCCCTCACAGCTCACCTAGACCCCCGGTCAGTAAATGTGGCCTTCTGTCAGGCCTTGTCCAAAAAGGTGGTTCCTTTTTACTCCGTCTTGTGGGTAGGAGGTTTGCCTGAGTAATAAACCTTTTTTCACTATTTGAAAATGATCTCACGAGATGCAGCTGCGCTGTTTTGTTGGGTCCCCCTCTTCAAGGCCATGGTGGCAACGCAGTGAGTTGGGGGGAAGATTCCTCAGGTGTGAGAGAATGGGAAGTTCTGGGAAGCCTGTGAGCTGTGTGACTGAGAGACTCGGGCCAGTTGCCAGATGAAACCAGAATGTCACCCATGCTTCCTTTGAGAGTGCCCCACTTGGGTTCCTCACCTTTGCACCTGACATTAATACAACACCTGTGTGCCTCTTGCTGTGTTTCTGTAGGGTCAAGTCTTCTCCATCACTAACACCAGCCTGCTCAGGGTCTCTTCACATAACACACGGTGAGCGCCTACAACACAGAGGGAAAACAACCTAGAATATGTCTATGTGTTTACTATATGTTTTGAAGGGTGAATTGCATTAAACATCGAGTAGCTGCTAGGTTTGAGGCTGTCCTTTGCCATTAACATCAAAGCTTTGCTTTTGTCCCTGCAACCAACTTCTTTTCCAAATGATAGTGTGGAGCAGATATACCACACTGCAATATTACAATTCTAAGGGAAACTGGCTACGCAGAGCATCCACAAGCCATGCAAAATAATCAGAAGGCATTAAAACTAGGTACCCATGGAAAATTATGTTGGCAGGGGGGTGGGATAGGGAACAGGATGTGGGTCGACCACACCTGGAAGAAACTATGGCATAGGGAGTGGGGCAGGAGAGAGAGGAAAGCTGCTGGAGACGGGGGCTTTTTAAAATATGAAATTGTTATGTAACGTGATGAAATGAGGAGCGGCAGAGCTCCTGGGGACAATCATCCTCCACTCGCTTAATGCCTGGCCATGCAAAAAACACTTCCAAACAACAAATTAGCCCATCAGGGTTTGCAGCTGCATGGAGGGAAAGGGGCTGGCAAGCTCAGCAAGAGGGTATTGCCTGAACAGCGAGCAAAAGGCCCCACAACTCTTTTATTTACAGATGCTTGCAACTCTGCAGACATAGTGTTTCTATGTTCCTACGTATGTGAAGTGTTCTAGTTATTAGCATTCACTCCTTTAATTTCTCTCTCATGAACTTTTTAAATCTCATTGCCTTTCTGCCTTCACATAGCCCAAACCTTTGTACTGTGTTGGAGTAGCAGGAAAAACATGCCTCTCAAAGAACTGGGCCTGATGACTATTAATAAATCTCAGGTTGACTATGACTCTTTGTAGCTTAGACCTAGTTGGGTCTATGCAGAAGCAGTTTATGTTCAGTAATGGATCCCAGTCTTTCCTTCTTGTAGCTCAAATGTCCTGTAGCACCTCCAGAAACCTTGCTACCGGGACCTATTAGCGGCCAACTGAAGATGGTAATACAATTAGAATGTGTTAAAGTCTTTTCCTCATGCAATAAAGTATGGTGATTAAAACCTGACTTTCCTGGAGAACCAATCCATCTGGAGTTCCTACACGAGACCCTTATGAGCAAAGACCAGAAGCCAATTGCATCCTAGGCGTCATCATATCGGAGAGCTGTTAGAGATGGTGCTGAAGTTGGAATTGGTTAGGGAAGTTTCTTCATTAAAAAACCCCAAAAATCCACTCTGAAACTTCAGCCCCGCCTATGGACTACCAGTCTTGTTTATCTCTCCTTAGATGGAATGGGGTGGAGAGCTCATGGACAGAGACGTTCCCATTCTCACTCCTAACCAGTCCAGTTCCAGGTTTGTCAGCCTGGGCTGCTTCTGATTCTCTCACAAAATTCATATGGTACCCTTAGTTCTATTAGGGTCACTGTGGAATCCAAAACAGCTCTCAGACCTAAAATCCCTTGTGTTATAGAGCACATGAGGATGTTCTGGCTAGTCTGCACCAATAGATAGCACATGTATTTCAAAACCAGCAGTAGTTATAACCAGCAGATGCTCTATCTGGATTATGAAGAGCACCAGAAAAATACTATTGGCATACTGTTTGTCCTGGGAGGGGTAGAATTTAAAGAGTCACTTAGCAGGTCTGCCAGATTCCTTTTCAGAAACCCTGGGTCTGAGGACCAATTGCAGGGAAGATTTTCATGCCAGGATTCTTGTATCTCAGCCCTTAGATGAATCCCTTCATTTCCCAAATCCATGGCATCAGGATTAATTATATTTCCCTGAGCTGTAGTTGAAATTTGGCTGCCCATAATGGAGTTTAGATTAAATTGTGAGTGGTTTACTTCTGTCTGTAATTAGTCTCTGTTGGAGCCTCATGTGGGCTTTATCTGCTTGCATGTGCAGGGGCTGAGCTTGGGCAGCCACCACTACAAAATGTCTCATACAAATGACAGCAGTATCTGCTAGCATCCCCTCCAGCTCGCTTTCCCCTTTTTCCAAGCAAGCAAACAGTCAAGCAAAGAAGCTTGTAGAAGAACAGTCTACAAGCAAAGAAGTTTGTTGGCAGGCAATGATAAGCAGTTATGTTAAGTGGTGGTAGAGCATTGAAAAGTTTAAAAGGTTCTAAAGGGTTTTTTTTAAATCCTTAGAATAAAGTTTTAAACCTGTATAGATAAACGCCAAGAATGCCAAAGAGACTGAGCCCCCTTTGAAACTGATTTATGATTTTTAGCTCTTTGAAGAATAAAAGAACACTAAAAAGAGCCCTGCCCACGATAAATCAGATAGCTGCTCAGCCACCGACAGTACTATCACATAAGAAACAAACAATCAAACAAACACCAATTAAACAGTCTGGGATAAAACTGGCCACAATTTTATTGATTACAGATGTAGTAGGCTTTGGCATGAGATTGGGTATGTATCCTAAATCAAGCTGAATGATAATCCTTCAGGGCTGATTCTTGGTTTAGGGATCATCCCATGATGCACCTAAAATGAGCTGATCCTGCCAACATGCCATTAGGGTGCTGTATGCCCCTCCCCCCATGTGGACCAAGAAACAGAACCCTCCCCCTGGACCTCTTTAGCGGGGTACCTGAATTTCATTCCAAATTAGTGGAGTCCAACCTTATGCCTTTTTCTGCTGAAGTTGTGACAAGTGCTCTGAGGAAGGCAAAACCCAAAGACTGGCCCAGATTGTCTGCATACAAATTCCTTCCTGGCCCTGACTAGGGCCATGAATTAACTCCACAGCACACGCTGCCTGCTCACCTTTGAGCAACCTGGAGTTGTCTGTCTGCCGTCTGCCCTGCCTGTACCAAGTGGGGCCAGCATTTAAACTGGCGAGAGTTCTCCCATCAAAGGCCACGAGTGGACAATTCAAACAGAATTGTGTGGGAGATCCTGAGAGCGCACACAGCCGGCCAAGGCCAGTGATTATGTCAGCTGGCCATGCGGGTGACGGACCCCCCCTCCCCTGGCTCACTGCAGCCTCTCCAGGACCACAACCTCTGCTGTCCCCCAAGAGGTAAGCAGCATTTTGATGAACATGGGGAAACTGACGAGAGAGGAACTGTGGCAGACTTTTCTGAGGAATCAGAGGAAGAAACGCAAGCCCTCATAAACTGGCAGTCCAGATCTGCCTTCCACTGTCACACCTCCTACCCAGATGCTGAACCGGAAGGAGCAGAGGAGCAGATTCCAAGAAGAGGAAGCACCAGAGGGGAGGAGACTGTTAACAAGATGAAGAAGAGACTGATAAGTTCCAGAGTCAGGTGTCAGATGCTCATTGAGACCAACGAAGATGTTCCAGCCCCAGGATTGTCCCATCTCACAAGGTTAGTGCAACCCCTAGAACATTCCACCTGGGAGGAGACTGAGCAGATGTCAGCCACTGAAGCTTGCCTGTGGAGGGAGGATGCACAGGAAAAGACTGATGCACTACACCAGAACCAGACCAGCAGGGGGGGCAAGTTGGGCCCCAGGTTATGGGTGCCCAGCGCGTGTGAAGTGAAATCATGATATCACGCTCCCCGGGGCCTCAGAACCTAAATTCTGGTGACACAGGAAGTCAGGTTCTGAGACCTCGCAAGGCCTCTGACAGCATCTGCGAGGTCTTGCGAGGCCTCGTATGTGACTTCCAGTGCTTCGCGAGGCACTTGGAAGTTGTGTCGGGGGTCCTGCGATGTGGATCCTGAGCATGCACAACAAAATCTGTGGGCGCTCAGGCCTCCAGAGCCCCCTAGAGATGATGCCCCTGCAGACCACTATATATTTAAAAACAAACGGATAATTACAGTAAAAGCAGCACAGCACCAGCCCTTCCATTAAAAGCAGTCAGTTCCAAAAAGCATGTTGGAACAAGATGGTATTCACCTGCTGGTCGGACGACAGCAAAGAGGGAGCCAGTCTGGCTTCTCTGGGGAAGGAGTTCCAAAGTTGTCTGGGAGCAGCCACCACCCAGAAGGCCCTTCCTTGTGTCCCCACCAAGCATGCCTGTGAAGGTGGCAGAATCGAAAGAAGGGCCTCCTCTGAAGATCTGAAAATGTGGGATGGTTCACATGAGGGAATACAGTCTTTCAGATAGTTTGGACCTAATTTGTGTATGGGTCATAGGTCATATCTAGTACTTTGAATTTCCGCTGGAAACAGACAGGTAGCCAGTGGGGCTGATGTAACAAAGGAGTTGCGCCCTCCCTGTAACCAGCAATCTAGTTTGAACAAAACCATAGATGTTTCTGAGTGCTTTTCTAAGGCAGCCACATGTAGATTAGATTGCAGCAATCCAGAGCCCACTCTGGCAAACTGAATCCAGAAAAAAGCTGTGAAACTGTTCTTTTGTGTGTGTGTGGCAGCTGGGAGTGATCTATTCCACCAAACATGAGAGTCACCAGACCCATTCAGCCTATGTTCAACTTGCCCATTATTGAACCCAGGGATCAATCCAGCACTTGCACAACTTCACCTGATTCAGGCAGTGAATGGATAGATGGATGGCTAAATGAACTGGATATTATCAGCATCCTGAGGACACTTTGCTCACCCACTGGTTTCATGGTATTATTAAAGAGAATTCCACATAATGTACACAGTTTGAAGTGGTGCAGTCAAGAAAGAAGCCAAAGCAATCATTTCCCTAGGTATTATGAATGGCTTCCAAGTGTGCATCATTAAAATCAATGTTAACTATGTAATTGTTGCAAAGGGTTTTAAAAATTAAAAGCAGTTCCACAAAGCTACATATATAGGCTTTCTTCCAGCTCTGACGTGATGGGAAATGTTTTTAAGGATGAGATGCAGGAAACTAGCAATTTCTCAAAAGCCTCCCCCCTCTGCAAGTCAGTCAAGAGTTCAAACGGTAATAAGCTATTGTGACAGAATTGCCACAACTCAGTCTAAGTGGAAGAACAGGAAGCTTCATTCTGAAAAGGAGCTTCAGAGCTAAGTGGACAATTACACTGAAAGGGGCTGGTCCTTTCCAATGATACTTAAAGAGTATTGCCAAAGAAGCATTCTCTTCTTGCTATACATCTATACAATTTCCCTCTTTCTTGTAAGCAGATAATTGGGACTAGATGGATACCGCTTTTTGATCTTTGGAAAAAGATTGTCACAAATGTTCTTTAACATACCCTTTGTGGTTTAAATAGATTTACTATTTTGAGACCTCCTCGGAAGTTTCTTTCATCATTATTCTTTGGTTGTATTTGAAAGAGTGACGTACCTCTGTTGTGCCAAAGATTTTGTTTGCCAAAGGCAGGGGTTCTTTTGGATTTGAGATCAGTAAGCGCACTTACGGGCAAAGCTTTTGTCAGCTTGCATGTGCACAATGCACAAGCACAGAGCTTACTCAGACCAGGCAAGGCAAACTACTAAAGCCCATTCCAGGGTGCTTTGTTCTCATGTTCCATTTCCTACCAGAGAACCCTTAGACATGACAGACAGTGACTGTCCCCACATCCCCGCTTGGAGCTGGCAGATACATAGCGCCCTCTCGAGGTCTCCTGGTCTGTCCTGGGTTCTATCCAACAGCGACTCCAGCTCTCATAATGATAACATGTATCCTGGCAAATCAGCTAACAGGTGTATTATGCCCCATGAGCCAGGCCTCCAGGACCCTTCTATAAGGGTCAAAGGGACAGGTCAGGTTGTGAGAGTGTAGCTGCCGCTCAAGGCCACATCCCATGACTGCAGCCCAGCTGGTTTCCAGGAGATTGTCAACTGAGGAAGGGGTTGTTCATCAACTTGGGGGTTATCAACTTTTTGATTCATCTACTGTGCATTCCAGTTATTAGTGCTGGGTCCAGCAAAGTACAGTATAATCAAACCTTTCAGGACTCAACCCTACACTCTATAATTGCTAAGCCCAGACATTGTGGGGCAATTGCTGTGCATCATTCCTCACAATACAAAGGTCTGCTATGAGGTCTTCTGCATGTTGAATGGGTGGCAGTATAACAGGGCCGGTGTAACAGAGAGGCTCCAGTCAGGTACTTTTGAGGGAGCATGGGGATCCACCCAACTTCAGGCTTGTTCCCTGGGAAGTTTGCTGAAGGATGGAGGCTGGGACAAGAGAGGGCTGGGCCCAGGCAGGGTGTCCTGAGGGCAACCTCTTGTCTCCCCGTTGCTTTCTTGGTGGTCTTCATGTCTCCCAGGCATCTTCAGGGCATCCTGCCTACTCCAAGGAAGCTTACTGAGAAGCATGAGCGGGTCTGAGGCAGGAAGCAGCAGTCCTGTGGAGCAGTGAAGCTGCTGCTGAGTCACGCAACCTGACAAGTCTCCCTTCAGGGGTCCTTGAGCAGAAAAGGTTTCGACCTGTGCAGAAGAAGCACAACGTTTTGTTTTATTTTTAGGGATCCTGGCAGCACCTTTAAGGAGACATGCCAGACCAAGTCACCTCTGCTTGTGGAGATTAAAGGAATTGTTTCTTCAACATGAGATCAAGCCTCTTTACCCCTCTAAGCACTGGCTGGAATTCACAGTCACAATTTCACACCCTCCGTTTGCCTTTGAACCGTATACCCCAGGAAGAGTGGTGAGTCTCCACAGACAACCACTCACCCCCTGAGGCCTTTTCTCTTGCCCTTGCTATCCTCCTTCCCAGCAGCCAGCTGCAGGCACAACACCCTCGTACTTGAAAATTAAATGCAGTTTTTACATTAAAACTGGGTTGGCTTGTCCTTGACTTCTCTTCTTTTAAATTTATATTTGTTATGGCCCCTGCTGTTTCCAGCAGATCCAGCTTCTTTTTTAAAGAGGCAAGAAAAGAAGTTGTATCAATGTTCAGTTGCATCTGCACCTCAGCTATACATAAAACTCTTTCACAGTAAACATTAAATATTAGACACAGGAAAGGGCGAAATAGACCGATTTTTCCATTTGGTTGCTACTTCTCTCCGTCATTCATCTGCAAACCTCCAAATATCTCTGATATTTTTCTGCTCTTCCCTGTAGTCTGGATCTGGCAGGTCCCCGAGACAAACTGGGCCCACTGTATTCAGAGAAATCTGGGCATTGGACTAGTTGGGTAAAGGCAGCCATGGATTGCTATAGGTCAGGCTGGATATATACCTGACTGCCGTGGGGCGGGGCAGAAGGCAGCAAATAGAAGCCCCCCACAACTCTCCTTCCTGCTTGTTTCAGGGTGTGCATCTGAATAGAAGACTCAGGATCAGCCCCTCTGCTGAACAGCTGCTCGTTTTAATGTTCAGCAGAGGGGCTGATCCTGCTTGCCGCAGGGCAGTCGGAGAAGCTGCTTGCAAAGGAGCACACACAGAATTAACTCCCCTGCTCTCGGTACAACCCCTCTTTCCCCTGCCCCCTGTTGGCTGTATGTTTAAGTAGGGTTTACGTATTTAAAAACCAAGACAGGACAGTGTCCCCAGGTGAGCCTAGGGTGCGTTGCTCTAATTCTGGACCCCTGGGTCATGACCATGGGGTGGGCATCATACAGTTTTTCAGTGTAACTCTTGCTGCAGAAGGCTGGAGCAATTGTGAAGTGGGGGGTCTCTTGTCACTTCGTTGTCAAAAGCTTTTTTGTGACCTTTCAACGTACCACGGCAACATCTTATTTGCTTCATCTCTGAATTACATTATGCCAGTTGGAGACACATCCCTCAAAGTGTCTGTTTCTGACCTGCTATCCAAATCTAGTGTCTGAAAAATACCACCACGTTGCGCTTAACAAGATATTCCCCACTGAATGCTCCCCACACAATCTTCACACAGTCTTCTTCCCCTTGGTTAATAAGTAGACACTCAATGCTGTGCTCTGTCAAAAAGCTCACCCTGGCCAGCATTGTCACCTGTGTTGAAGAGCAGGTGGAAGTGAGAGCCACCTTGCTGGTCTATGCTGAAGCACATATTTGTATTCCATTCCTACAAACAGGGCACTACTTTCTTGGCCAAGGTGGAAAATTCACTGAAGACAGAGGTTTCTTCATCAAAACTCAAAACTGTGGATTACATGGCTTTTGCATCTCCCCTTTAATCCACTGTACTGTGCTTCCCAGAACTTACAGGGCCACATTTGTCATGCAATTCTGAAATCATTCTCCTGTAGAGTGTTGGAGTTACACACTGCCAACTAAAAAAATAAAAATAAATAAATAAATTGTCTACTAGCACCTTATAGACCAGCTAAGTTTGTTCTGGTAAAAGCTTTCGTGTGTCTCCTCATCAAACTCAAGCAACCATGCTTTTCCCTCTGCCACAGACAAACAGCATGGCTTTAAAGAGGCCTTAAATGCAGTTGAACAAAACCTGCATCATCCAGGACCCTAAACAAATGTTCTAGTGATTTGGGTGCCAAAATGTTTTCTGTTATGCTGGATCCATTTACCCAGCCACAATGCTCCCCCCCCCTTCTGATTCCCCCCAGCCTTTCCATGACTTTCTTTTTGCAATTTCAGAATCAGGCAATATAAAAATATTTTGTCTTGGCATGCATAACATTTAAATGGTAGAAAATACTGTGCTAAACCTGCCCTGCTTCGGCTAATGTCATAATTTTCTTGGGATGTCTCTATGGATTAAAAAAGAGATATATTTGTGGCATTTTTTTCTATTGTGTGTAAAACACTGTTTTATGCTTTATGCTTTTCTGCCTCATATTTAACTGAAAACCCTTGGCAGTGTAGAAGGAATTCTGTTGCAACTGTGTGAAGCCAATTTTTGAATGAATCTTCCTTGTAACACACAAATACACAAATACCCCCCCCTTTTTTTTACTGTGTCACTACCTAACACCACTACCACTGTCTGTTATGGATTTTTGTATTTGAAAGAATAATTGCATGCCAAGAATACTGTAGAGGGTTCTCCGGTCGTGTCCTTCTATTCCCAAGGGCCTCTTATTTCTCAGTGTCGTCCCCTCCTTTACCCCCATTAAACAACAGGCTGCAATCTTAGATTTGGTGCACCCAATCTTCCCGTTTTCTTTGCATCTTGTACATAATACGTTAAGTTTAGCACGTGGTTTTTTTCCTTTGCCATAAAACCTGGATAAATCTTTTTGCCATTGTTTGAATGGCAAGTCATCTGGAACAAAGACATCATTCCAGGCAATATATTCATATTTTTACATTCTCAAAAAGGCCAAATATACAGACTTAGGAAATGTGATAACAAGTGTTATTATCAAGTGGGACTGAATGTACTTACATTGCCCTTTTTTCATTTCCTTTTTGTTTTCCACACTGCACTGTGACCCATGAAGTTGTTTCAGTTCTAGTCTTGTTTACATTTTTTGTTATTAGTTATAGTACTGTTTCTGATATTCACTGCCTCTTTTTATGTTTCACATAAAAGCTGCGCAAAATAAAAACAAAATGAAAAGCAAAGAATAGAACATTTTGCAACCCACCTACAAAAATATGGAGGTGGATATTTAGAACTATGATTCAAAATAAGATACATCTGAACACTGGGGCTGTGGATCTGTTGAGTTGGTCCATGACACCTGCCTCTCACAAGATTAAATTTAATATTAAATTAAATATCTATTTAATATTAAAATGGTAAGTTTCAGCACATAGTTGAATTGAGGAGAGCAGGAGGGACCACTGGTTAAATGTTGGGCCAGTTCCTCATTTTCCCATTTGACAAGGCGCACGAGACCTTTGGACGTTGGGCTTCAGTCTCCTCTTCTCTGAGAAGCCAAGGGCAAAGCCACTTCTGACATTATGGGTGGAGAAAGGAGGTGCTCTTTACATCATTGTATTACCTGACCTCAATGAAAGGTTCCAGAGCAAATTTGTCCACTGGCCTGATTAACCCAAGGTTACTGCTACTCCCCAGGGCAGCTGAAGGAATCTGACCTTATCTGCTCCACACAGACAGATCTGAACTATCAAGCAGGTTTAGCTAAATGTTATGACTGATTCTGTGTTTACTGTCCAGCCAAACTTAGCAAGAACAAAGCCTGGTGCCATTTTGCCAGTTGTTTTTTTAAATACAGACCTAATTGGCAGTTTTATGCTTTGTACTAGCTCAAAACTGTAATAGAAATTTTCTTATTTAAATTTGTGTGCCGTTGTCAGTCGTTTATGCCCATTAGGGTGGTAGCATGCAGAGAATATTTGAGAACAAACTGACAATTGCTGAGTTCACCATGTAAGTTCCACATAAATATATTAATTGGTAGAATTCAGTCTATTAGTTCCATAAATAAAGTCGGAATATATGCAATTAAACCTTTGCTTTGGTTCAGTAGATCCATGCTGCTTTTTGTGCCTTAGCTTAAACCTTGCCAATTAGCTCAAACATCATTTGAGCAATCAAGAAATAACAAGGCAGAGGGACAGATTAACAACACAAGTTTATGCACTCAGCTAGGTAGGTCCTTGGAGAGACTTCTAGAGTCTTGCAAAAGACAATGGCAGCTGCCTTGTTGAGGCAAGTTTGTGGTTCAGTTTATAAACTGAAATGTTTTGTTCTAATTCAGTTGCCTTCTAAAGTTTTCTCATAACTAAAAGCCTTTCATTCTCACTCCAGCACTAGGAGGATGTTGTATAGGTGTTTGTTACATACAAGTTAGGTTTTCGCTATGTGTCACATTGTACTGTACTGTACTTAAAAAATATAGAGTTGTATATCTGTTTATTGGTGCATGTTTGGACAACTGCAGCATTAAGTGAATATTTTAATCTGTGAATGAGATCACAAAATATACACAGCAGGTGAAGATCTCAATCTTTCCTATAGAGTCAAATCATTGTTATGAAGTACCCCTAAAACCTAGCTTTTGCTGTAGTTGCATGGGGGGGGGGCCTCTGTTGGCAGGGAGAGGCAGAGAGAGAGTGAGATTCATTGTGTTTGTCAGACTGCTGGACATGCCAAGTAAGCTAAGCTGCAACACCTCCTTGCAAATCCATAAATTAGAATAGAATCATAGAATCATAGAGTTGGAATAGACCACAAGGGCCATCGAGTCCAACCCCCTGCCAAGCAGGAAACACCACCAGAGCACTCCTGACATATGGTTGTCAAGCCTCTGCTTAAAGACCTCCAAAGAAGGAGACTCCACCACACTCCTTGGCAGCAAATTCCACTGTCGAACAGCTCTTACTGTCAGGAAGTTCTTCCTAATGTTTAGGTGGAATCTTCTTTCTTGTAGTTTGCATCCATTGCTCCGTGTCCGCTTCTCTGGAGCAGCAGAAAACAACCTTTCTCCCTCCTCTATATGACATCCTTTTATATATTTGAACATGGCTATCATATCACCCCTTAACCTCCTCTTCTCCAGGCTAAACATGCCCAGCTCCCTTAGCCGTTCCTCATAAGGCATCGTTTCCAGGCCTTTGACCATTTTGGTTGCCCTCCTCTGGACACGTTCCAGTTTGTCAGTGTCCTTCTTGAACTGTGGTGCCCAGAACTGGACACAGTACTCCAGGTGAGGTCTGACCAGAGCAGAATACAGTGGCACTATTACTTCCCTTGATCTAGATGCTATACTCCTATTGATGCAGCCCAGAATTGCATTGGCTTTTTTAGCTGCCGCGTAACACTGTTGGCTCATGTCAAGTTTGTGGTCAACAAAGACTCCTAGATCCTTTTCACATGTACTGCTCTCAAGCCAGGTGTCCCCCATCTTGTATTTGTGCCTCTCATGTTTTTTGCCCAAGTGCAATACTTTACATTTCTCCCTGTTAAAGTTCATCTTGTTTGTTTTGGCCCAGTTCTCTAATCTGTCAAGGTCGTTTTGAAGTGTGATCCTGTCCTCTGGGGTGTTAGCCACCCCTCCCAGTTTGGTGTCATCTGCAAATTTGATCAGGATGCCCTGATCACATGTAAATATAAAAACAATAGCATCGACTCCTTCAGTAAGTGTTAAGCCAAGGTATCAGCATCAAAAATGAAACTCTGCCTTATCCTAACACCCCCACTATTAAAACCAAGTAGTTTCAATGGCCTCACATTTGAGTCCCTTGTGGGACTATTGAGGTTGAAAGTACATGGTCCATCAGGGTAGGTGGGTCTGCTCCCATCTGTGAAGGTGACACCTGGTTTTAGGTGATAAGACTACACCTTCCTGTTCAGACTCCTTTTCAGTCACTGTCATCTCCTGTTCAGGCTTTGTGATTCCAGCCTCATATAATGCTAGCATGTTTGGATCTAGTTAGTGCATGAAGGGGTTAAAACCATGGACTACACTGACTTGCCAGGCTTAGCCTACGTCATCACTTCCCACCTTGGGAGGAAATAGGTCAACGAGACTTTGTGATCTCTCACTCTCCATGTGGCGTTCAATATGAGGAGTTCTGAGTTGGTCACTCCAGCCACACGGCTTTAACTAGCATCTTTTGTTTCAGACCAGAATGGAGTATGAAAGAAGCATTTTCTCTACCAATAAAAGAGACCTAATTAACACTTGTGAGTGCTACTTATCAGGCGCACGCCATGGAGATTAATTGGTTCCTCTGTAAATTGGATGTACTCACGGCAGAATTGAAAGGATCACTTGTCAATCTTTCCTTTGGAAATAATAGGTTTTTATGAATGAACACCCCCCCCCCGTTTTATGAATTAAGCTTATGTCAAACGTTACTGTGAAACAAAAAGGTGGACAGGAGAGCAGTGTTTGGTGCATGACTGACCCAGGCAGCCACCTCCAAAGTCACATAGGTAGGAAACACGGAAACTCCTCTATCAGCTGCAAATGTACCAATAATCTATAACTGAATTGAAGGGAGCTGTTCAGCAGTAGAGGAGGGGACTTGGCAAATGAAGGTCTTTCATGCATGATGGGGTGGGGTACGAGCAAGGGCAAGAAGAATGGATCTGGAGGGAAGAAGGAGATGGGGTAATTATAATCCCTAAAGGCATGGTCAAAAGATGTCTGAATAGGAATGAGAAATGCAGACACAGAATCATAGAATCATAGAGTTGGAAGAGACCACAAGGGCCATCGAGTCCAACCCCCTGCCAAGCAGGAAACACCATCAGAGCACTCCTGACATATGGTTGTCAAGCCTCTGCTTAAAGACCTCCAAAGACGGAGACTCCACCACACTCCTTGGCAGCAAATTCCACTGTCGAACAGCTCTTACTGTCAGGAAGTTCTTCCTAATGTTTAGGTGGAATCTTCTTTCTTGTAGTTTGACAGACAGACAGGCAATTCACAAATTATCTTGATTGACAGGCTGGAAGACACGCACTGCAATTTCGCTGGGCAACTCCTCCTTGTATGACATTTTGATGGTGTTTATGTTATGTTTTGGGGTGGTCTTTATGTCAAGGGTGGGGGCAGGGCAAGGTGGGTGGATACTTTCTGAGTTTTAAACATTGTTTCACACTTGTGTTCGGGGCTTTCTTCCGACTTTGTTGGAGCGAGACTCTATTGCAACAGAAATTATGAAGCCCAAGCTTATCAGCTTGCCTTGCCCCTCCCCCCAGTTTGACGACTCCTTTGCTGCCTCTTACCCCTCAAGGGATCCTGCATCCCTCGGGAGGGGGTTACACTGTAGAAGCAAACTGTTAGACCCCTCCTCCTCCACCCCCCCTCCTTCTACCATTCATTCCCTGCTCCCCGTTTCTTCCTCCTCCTCTGACAGAGCTTCCAGCCCAGCCCTGATCCCAACAGCACTCATGACCCTTAATGAAATTCTAATACCTTGTGCCGTATCCTGAAACATCCACAGCAGTCATTCGTGGCCATTGGATGGCCGTCTTTCGGGGAGATGTTCCAGGTTCTGCTGTGAGGAAACAGGATGGGAGCAAAGGGCCACCTTGTTCCCAAAAACTACACACTGGGATACAGAAAAGTTTTCTATTGAATTTTTCATTGGTAACATCTCAGAACCTTGTTTCAATAGAGAGTGGGATGTATGCAGAGTTTATTTGACAGAACATTGCAAAAATATTGACTGGATTGACTTTCTGCATGTACAAAATTAATGTAATTGAAACAACCTAGAGGAGAAAAAGTTTAGTGTGCAGATAAAGAATGTAATCTGGGAACCACAATGGGGGAGGTCATGTTGAATCCGACTACAAATTGTTACATACAACAAGCACCAACTATGGAATGAATGTTTGTTTATTTTTCTTTTTGTTTTCTGTTGATTACTTATGTTACACAGTTTTTAAAACCAATAAAGCATACACATGCACACGCACACACACATGCGCACACACACACGCGCGCGCGCGCGCACACACACACACACACACACACACACGATACAGAAAAGGTTTCATTGTTCTTTCAGCTTTGCTCTTAGACTCTTCATCTCAGGGTCGTGGGGTTCAAGCCCCACACTGGACAAAAATATTCCTGGACAAATTGGACAAAAATATAGATGACCCTTCTGGTCCCTTCCAACACTAGAATTTTGTGATTCTAAGTATCCTGACAGCTTGTTTTATTTAATTATTTTTTTCATGCCATTGCAGCAACCAGATAAGACCCCGTTTTGAAATATGCTACTAGGTTCCAAGTAGATCTTTACTGCTGTGGCCTGAAATTTCTTTAATAAATTAAATACATTATTTAAGCACCAGGCATGGAGTGGGAAGCACAATTCACCTTGACACATGGTGACCAGTAGCTGCATGCATGATGTTATGCTCAGTTTGCATTGAGGAAACCTGCAGTTCTCACATGACACTCAGCTCAAGCTATTTTTAACACTGAGAAATGGATGCAGTCCAAAATGAGGCACCCCAAGGGTCAAGACAGAGATTAAGCAAAAGTAAATTTATTATATCAAAAAAGAATTAGCTCTTTTGGTTAGCAAAATTAATAAGAGTTCAAAGAAAACAAATAATTTAAACCCAATTAACTCTAAAAACATGCTTGACAGCACACAGAAATGAATTAGGATGTGATTGATTTGGTCAGGAACTGGGGGCGGGGGTGGTCATGAAATTTGGCTTCAGAGATCCTGAAGGTGTTACTTGCTTTTATAGACAAAAAATTGTTTCAAGAGGAACAAAGAAATTTAGGTAGTGATTTTGTGGAGCTTTTATTTTATTGATTTAATCGATTAGTCTCTTGTCATCCAAAGACCTCCAGCAAAGAAAAATATACAATACATATTACCATAGGGGAGGAAAGGGACAGAATCATATTAATATTTCATATGGCATAGAATTAACATTTCATATAACATAACATCCATAGGAAAAAAACACCAGTTGTATAAATAGTAGCAAACAACATTAACATTTCTCAAAGAATAAACAAAGCAATACTCTGACCCACTAATTAGCAACCTTCCTGTAGTCCAAACATTACCCACATTGAACCAACATTTTTTTGCATTTAACCTCCCCACTCCACCCGGACTTGTGATGTCAAGAGCAGCCTTTGCAAATCTGCACTGGGGGGTGGTCCTGAGTTCTCCTCCAGGGATGCTCCGGATTCTCTTCTCTCTTTGGGGGCAAAGCAAAAAAATGGCAGCAAACATTTTACCTGCTTTGCAGTTGACCAAGCTACTGCTCCTCTCCTGCCAGTGGCGTAGCATGGGGGGTGCAGGGGGGGCCGGCTGCACCAGGCGCAACATCTGGGGGGGGGCGCTCGCACTCGCAGCTCTCTGCCCCTACCTGGCTCACTCACTCTCTCTCACTGCAGTGCTGGCTGTGCGAATCCGATCCGAGCCGCCGGGTCGCCGCCCACTGTGGAGGGGGGGTGCCAGGCGTGCGGTGTGGAAAGAGAGCGAGGGACCATCTGGGGGAGGGACAGTGCAGCAGCGGGTTAGGGGGCGCAAATTACTTGCCTTGCCCTGGGTGCTGACAACCCACGCTACGCCACTGTCTCCTGCTGCTGGCAGAGATGCAAGAATCAGAAGGGAGCAATTGGAAAACAATTTCATAAATGTTCTGCTTCTGCAAAAGAGCAGTAACAAGTGGCTATGAGTGACAAGAATGGGGAAACCAGAGATTTCAGGCTAAAACAGCAAAAAGAAGAAAGGAACAGATCACCCTCAAAACCAGAGAAAGTTGATTTGGCTTTGAAAAGCAGCTAAATAATGTTAATGCAGAGGTGTGCTATGTTGTACCTACAACTTCTCTGCATCTCTTCAAGGCATAGGTGCCAAGCAGAATGGAAGCATTTCAAGAAAACTTGACACTTTAGAAGGAGCTAAAACAATAGGGCACCCTTCTTCCTTTGGAAAATGTCAATAATTTTATCCAGTAGGGCAGTGCAAGGCTCCCACAATTCATATTAGGGTCCAATCCAGTGATCCTGATTGGACACTGGTCAGACCCAGACTGATGCGGACCTAGGAACCAGTCCAGGCCCCTAACCAAATTGGGGGACTTGCACAATCCTAAACCTAAGTAAATGGTGAGGAGTGGGGAGAAGGAAACAGGCCCCACCACAACCTGGCAGTGATTTACGGGTGTCTTAACCAGCTCTGGACAAATCAGGACACTTTGGGCCAATCCTGAATTTTATCCAGAGTATGTTCAGGCAGCCCTGGATCACCCTAAATCAGCCGAATTTGGTTTCAGATGTTTCCAGGCTGGATGAACAGCCCTAGGCTAGGGTAAATAGTTCTTCATTGTCAAATGTTATTTGTCAAATATTGTTCTCCCTTGACATATGTTATAGCTATAATATTATTGTAAGAAAAAGCAAATAGTTCAGGAGTGGGATTGCTAAGAGGTTGTTGGGTAATTGACAAAAGGTGCTCCTTGCTCATGAACCAAAGCTTAAGCTGTGAAGGAAGCTGTGTTGTGTCAGAAGTATTTAACAATTGCACCTGTGTAGCACTATAGCACTCAGTTTCTGCGACTTCACAGAAACTGAGTTAAACATTTTACCACCTATTTTAGAAACCAAAACATGTACCTGAAGTGTAACAACTGATATTTGTGTGTATCTTAAGAAGTGTGCATGCACACGAAAGCTCATACCAAGAACTAACTTAGTTGGTCTTTAAGGTGCTAATGGAAGGAATTTTTTTTGTTTTGACTATGGCAGACCAACACGGCTACCTATCTGTAACTGGAACTGATATTTAGCAACTGAAGTTTAAGAGAAGCTGTGCATTTACTACTTTGTTTTAATGCCTCTGACATCTTGTAAAAAAGGTAAAGGACCCCTCACAGTTAAGTCCAGTCGCAGACGACTCTGAGGGAGCCGGCGTTTGTCTGCAGACAGTTTTTCTGGGTCATGTGGCCAGCATGACTAAGCCGCTTCTGGTGCAATGGGACACTGAAACCAGAGCAGCGCACGGAAACGCCGTTTACCTTCCCGCCGGAGCAGTACCTATTTATCTACTTGCACCTTTTGGTGTGCTTTCGAACTGCTAGGTTGGCAGGAGCTGGGACCGAGCAATGGGAGCTCACCCCATCGTGGGGATTTGAATCTCTGACCTTCTGATCAGCAAGTCCAAGAGGCTCAGTGATTTAGACCTTGTCCTTGCGACATCTTTAGATTTAGTGTAATTAATGAGTTAACTGTTTTCTTAAATAACATAACTCCTGACCCACCTTTGTTTTGTAAATAAAACCTTTCTTATTTGTTCAACTTCTGCCTAAGACTCCAAATCACTAATTTTCCGTCACACAAGATCCAAAAAATAACCTGTGGTAATTTAGAAATGTAATTAATTGGCATACTGTGTGGTAGGTTTGCTAGGTTCATTGCAGGTTTAATTGGGGATCCACTTCAATGTACCTGTAGCAGCAAAATCAGACACATTCCTCTGCCCCAGCTGCAATAAAACATGTCTCTCCCATATTAGTCTCTACAGCCACAGCAGACACTGCAACTCTCCAGTGGTTTGATTTTACCCCCAAAGGCACACTATTCCATTGTCTCTTAAGACAGATGGAGAGCTGAAATTATTGTCTTTGGTATTTGTCCCGGTATGAATCCAGACGCTTGCCTCTTGTACTTAGAGCTGCGTCACAAAACAACTGTTTAAAGTAAATGATGCATTTGAACTCCATGTGCTTTGACCGTACACTATTTTGGCCTTAGGCACAATCCCTGGAACACAACCCCCACATAAGTTGCAGGCTTACTGTATATATTATATGTGTACATACCATACAACGATGATATTTCTTCCTTTCTGAAACTGCACACCACAGAAACCCTATGGCAATAAATCTTCTGCGTTCAGTCTGAAAACGGGGGAGGGGAAGTCCTTTACTGTAATCATGGTTGTTATTCCTCAGCATCGCCCTCCCTGCACCAAGCCAGTGTGAGTTTTGTTTCTCTGCGATGACTGCAGAAAATAATAGAAACAAGAAACATACTACCCATGATGAATTGAAGACCATATATATTTTTGACTCCATAAATCACAGCACAGAATGGGCAAAAAAGACCCAGACAAAACTATGCCTAATCCTAAATCCTACTGAATTAACAGAAATTACTCCCAGGGAAATGTGAATAGTATAGCAGCTTTAGATAGATACTTTGCTGAGCACCTTCCAAGCAGGAGTGCTGCGTACAAATAGGAACAGATTGGATGTTCCTTTTCCAATTATTTTGGTTATTTGTGTGTGATTGATTGATCTTCTGGTCTTGCTCCTAAGGTTTCCTGTGTGAGATGATGTGCGAGAGAGGATCTATTCAACCAGCCTCCCACCATCTCACAGATCTCAGTTGTCACACCCAACACAGGATTAGACAGTTTCCCAATGCAACAGATTTATACTTCCAAGGCAAGTCTCCGGGCTGTATACCACACAACCTAAAATGCAGGTGTCTTCCTTTGATTTCACCAGGTAAAGTAGGAGGAGGAACCTTTTTTGCCTCATTGGCCAGATCCTTTTTACACCTGCTCACCTACATGAAATATAATCACAATGACAACTTTTGTTTCAACTCAGATCTCAGTGGTATCAGGCCGCACATTCAGCTACCAGTTGTCAAAATCAAAGAGATATGCATGGAAGCAGCCCAAGAATCAGCTTCCACATTTTTGTCTCTGTGGGAGATTGGCAACCAAAGCAAACAATGCATATCCTTGCAAGTTAGCATGTGGTTAATACCATAGAACCACACTGAGGGTAGGCTGACTCAGACCATAGAAATGTAATTGGTAGAGAAGACTCTGTGTGATGTCATTTCCCCCTCCTTTCTTGGGCAAGAAGAAATAAATATTTCCTGTTCCTTCTCTTTTTCTTTGACCAGTGATGGGACAGGCCTACTGCCAACTTCTCCAGCATCAGACACATGCCTGAGGCTGCTTATCCTATAAATATAAATATTTCCCCTGCATTTGTTTTACTGCTGTTGCTTCCAAGAATAAATGCATGTCTAAGTAAGTAAATCACATTTTAAACTTACTTCTCAGTCTGTTGTGTGATTCTTTGTTAACCAGGGTAAGAAAGGGGGAGCCAGGTTGTTTTGCAGCTGGCCTTATTTAAAAGATGGCTTCACATCTTATTACCATTCTTTCCATTTTTCTGCTAAGGATGGGACCTCAAACTCTGCTCCGCCCTGCTGATCTCTTTGTATGTTCAACCTGCACACGTGGGCACCTGGAGAGATAAATTGCAATTTATATATTCTCTCCTACCTATTAAAACTCCCCCTACAGTATATGTTCTAGTCCAGGCATCCCCAACCTGTGGCCCTCCAGATGTTTTGGCCTACAACTCCCATGATCCCTAGCTAACAGGACCAGTGGTCAGGGATGATGGGAACTGTAGCCCAAAACATCTGGAGGGCCGAAGGTTGGGGATGCCTGCTCTAGTCTCATTTCAGCAGCAGGTGAATATGTTTATTTAATCAGCCTTTTTAGGAGGTTTAGCTTAACAGGTGGGTGAGGGGAGAGAGACTTTCTGCTGACCGTCAGGCAATGGTTTTCCCCACCTGCCTTGCCCCACCCTCCATCCCTAGGAGCCCTAAGACAGGCATTGTGCGGATGTTGATGAACTGAGTGGAAGATTGTGAGTCAAAGGGGTGGGAACAGTGTGTGTGTTATTCATATTGTTTTGTGGATAATGAGTGCTGTAGTGCTTTGTGAATCTTGTAATATGACTTTGGTTGTGCTGTTTAGCTTATTTTTTTAGTTGTTTTGCTAACAGTATTGTACAGAAGATGGTTGTTTTTCTGATGATTTGTTGATAATTCTATGTGACATTTGCTGCAATTGTGATGTTCTATTATTATTATTTATTGTTTGTGAGCCACTTTGTGATTCGTCTGAGTGAAAAGCAGCATAGAAATATAACAAATGACATGACATGAAAACTTATCCATAAATGCCCCAAATACACAAAAGGCGCCTTTCTGACCAAGTGCAGTGGCCCTCCCTCTGGAGCCCATGCCTGCTGCTACATGCTTGCTGCAGTCCTCCCCTTTTGCTTTGCAGTCTGGCTTGCCTCTTTACAAAATCCCAGCCACTCTTTGGAGAGCTGGGAAGAAAATTGCAGCAAGGAATGAGCTGGCCCAGCACCAAAGTTCTATTAAAAAGTAATGAAATTCTATCATCAAGTAAAAAGGCAGAGCTGGTGCTGTTCGGAGAGCAGCTTAGGAGCAATACATCATTGCTGCCCCCTCAATGAGTGATTAAAATGTGAAAGGGGGCAGTCAGAATGAATTTGGGTCTTGTGTTTTGGAAGAATGGGAACCAGTTATGTTGCTGCTCCCTTGGCGGAACTAACAGTAATTGAGCCGGGCGTCTCAGAAACAGAAACCCTCCCGTGCAGCTGCTGACACCTACTTAGATGAAATAGGGGTTAAGAATACAAACTATATGCTAAAGAATGAAGCTGCTCCTGTTACAAAGCAGAGCCTATTTTAACTTGCTGCAGAGCTGGGAATGAGGGAGTGTCTTTAGGGAGAGCGAGCGAGAGAGCAAAACACTGAGCATTTACTATTTTCTTAGCATAGTGAACATTCCGACATGTCCAATAACTTCCTAGTTGTTGCTCAAGCATGTCTTAAGGCAGAAGTAGTTGAAACTCCCGATGGAGTACGATGACCCCTTCTCTGTGGAATGGATCACAGCTGCGTCCCAGAACAAATGACTTGCATGCATGCATAAATAAAATTCGGTGGCTTGGTAGTTTAAAATTCAGTCTGGACTTATCTGAGAAATTTTACCAGCACTAGATAACAAAATTATTTGGCAGTTCACCTCTTGTGCATTTTACTTTCTTCACCATCCAGCCCAGTTCTACTGGACCCAATTAAAAAGATTGGAGAGGGTTTTTTTCAGCACCACCTGCAAATGAGTTACCGTATTTGAGGCACGGTCAGTCGGCATCAGAACTGGCCTTCTGTCATGTTTCACGGTCAGCAGCTTCTCTGCATATCAGGCAGCTGAATGTCTTTGAAATGGGGGACCCACCAAGAAACACACTTTTGCCACAGCCTGGGAGCACAACAAAGGAGGCCTCGTTCCCAGGGCTGCCCCAAGACAAGGTGTTGCTTGAAGCACAGAACAAGATGGTGCCTAGAGTGCAACTAGGCTGGCAGCAGGATCTGACTTCAACACTGGCAACAGGACAGTGTCCTTCCCTACACTTGCAGGCCTGATCTGGTCAGTAGGATGGCAACCCAGAAAGAAACAATAGGGATCCAGCTGTGAGTGGTCCTCTTGCCCACATTCCTCCCTCAACAAATCACCTCACTTGCTTCATTATCTGCCCCACTGCGAATAAATGCAGATGGAAAACATGGCGAAGAGAACAAGAATGTGAAGGGTGTTTGTTTGTTTGTTTGTTTTAGCAATGATATTCATTTTTTTCCACCCAGTTTAGTTGTTGATAGATAGTTGTGGTTAAATGGGATTTTCTCTTTTGAAGTTGTTTCCTGCAATTTGTTCCAAAATGCTTGCAATTTGGAGCTACACTGTTATTGAGACATTATTTAGCATTGTAGCATTTTGCAGCCTGAACTTCAGTGTCCTCTGACACCTGGGTTGTGTTCTCTGCTGTTTCCCTTAGATGGCTGCTACCAGCCCTTCTTACCCTGCAAGGCTGGGTTCAGTATGTTTTTGCAATCTGCAGTCATGCTGCCATATGCTTGCAACTGTTCTTAAATGCTCTTTGTCGTATGAACTATAAATGCTGCTGCTTCTCAACACAAAATACCTTGAACTAGATTTTTATTAGTGGGAATAATCCTTTTTTTTTTTTCAGGGTATCTGTGTTGTGCCTCATCTTACCAGGAGATTTTCACAAAAGCAGCTGCAGCACTAAAGACCTGTGCCTGACCTCAGAGGCTGTTTTGTGCTAGTCTGGGTAATCAATGTAACCATTGCGATCAGCTATCTCATCTGATTTTATCAAAAGGGAACCTGGGGAGGGATTCAGCATGTAAATTAACTTACAAAGACTTTTAGCACTTTTGAGGGTTATGTTCTGGGCCTTGTGTATTCTGTGATCAAAATAAAATCAAAATTTTGTGTCATGGTAACCCCAAAATCTTTATGCCGAAAAGCTGGATTTTTCAACCAGTATAAATTATGCAAGGAAGAATCTGCATAATGTATCTTATATTGCATAATTCATTTCGTGATGTCCCTTTTAATGAATTTATTAAGTTAATAGAAGAAAAATAGTAGATGTGCAGCTAGGATCAAATCAATATCTGAAGAACGAAAATGACATATGCTGGCTAGTTAGTAACAGTGAGTCTCAAATATAGACACGATTGGGAACCAATTAAAAAAGGGGGTGTTTGGGTTAGTAGCCAATGGGAAAGTGACTATGAAGAGCAAACGCAGCATAGGATGGATGGATGTATACCCCACCCTTTTCCATCATGGCACTTCCGGTGGCCCTACAGATAAAAACAAGAATGCTAAAAACAACCCCCCCCCCAATAATTAAAAACCATTAAGAATTGATAGCAACCATACAAACCATACAAATAATTGTAATAAAAACAGCACAGCACCAGCCCTTTCATTAAAAGCAGTCAGTTCCCAAAAGCCTGTTGGGCCACGAAGGTCTTCAGCTGCCACGGGAAGGAGGAAGTTCCACATTCTGGGAACAGCCACCGAGAAGGTTTAGAAAGAGAACATTTTATAAAATGTCTCTGTAGGTTTCTGATCATTATCTAATGGTCATTATCACCAAATGCAGGGCAGAATGAGAGGGCGAAAGACACTGATAAATCCAGAAATGAGCAGAGCAACTTGGTTCTACTAGGAAATGTTTTGGCATTCCACTCCACCAATACTCTGGGGTGGACTTTGGATATCAGAACACCTGCCCTGAGGGGCCCATTGAAGGAAGCAAAAAAATAAATAGATGAAAAAGAGGTGCAGCCACAGGGCTTGGAGAGGCCCACAAGATGTGTGAGCTCTGCCCTGTAGGTTGTCTCGAGAACCGGCCTAGAACCAGCCACCAGGTGTTGGGTCTGCTCTGGAAAATATAGGGCCCATAGCGGGGGGATGGACAACCAGCTAATTGAACAGGTCAAAGTTTTCAAATATCTTGGCCTTATTTTCCAGTCTACAGGGTCATGGGGAGCACACCAGAAATGTGCAAAAGAAAAAGTGTCCCAAAGCGCCAAAATTCTGGCATACTTTTTCTATACAAAAGGTGGTAAACATACCATCAGTCCTGGAAGTGTTCCAAGCTAAACCCCTAGCACAGCTCAGATTTGGACAGGCACTCCCCTTGGATCTATGGAAGCTGTCCAATCAAAGCTCTTAAGGCAAATTTTCTCTGCCCCACCTTGTGTCCCAAATGCATCATTGCGTCTAGAGGCTAATCTTTGCTGGATAGAATTATAGATCTGGCATAGGACACTTCACTATTGGCTTCGCCTAAACTCAAATCCCCCTGGTCTAATATCCCTAGTGGTGCAAGATTGTCACTAGAGCGGCTGAACTAAAATTGTCTATCAAAAACTTCACTCCTGTGTCAAAACAAAAAAAATTCCTTCCAGTAGCACCTTAAAGACCAACTAAGTTAGTTCTTGGTATGAGCTTTCGTGTGCATGCACACTTCTTCAGATACACATACAGATAAAAATAAATAGATGAAAAAGAGGTGCAGCCACAGGGCTTGGAGAGGCCCACAAGATGTGTGAGCTCTGCCCTGTAGGTTGTCTCGAGAACCGGCCTAGAACCAGCCACTTTATCACTCCTGTGGTTTATCACCACAACAGCTGCTCACTTTGGGTTTTAGTAAAGCAAACAATTTGTCAGCGCCTAAATGATATCAAGCGTCAGAACAACTGGACAACAATAAGGAATTTTTGCCCATGGTATAACTATTTTCCACCTTCCCATTTAGACTCTCTGGCGCCCTTTCTGCATAACCTAGCAATTCTAAAATATAGACGTGCTTTTACTCTTGCAAGATTGAATATATTGCCCTCAGCTGCACTTGAGGCACGATTCCAACAGATTCCACATGAAAACGCTTCTGTCCCTATGGAGATGGCAGTACTGAATCGGTGGCACATGCCCTTCTGGCTTGCACTGTTTATAAAGACTTGAGGAATGAGGTTCTCACCCCTCTTTTATGGTCCATTCTGGGCAGCGGCAGAACATATGGCCACACTGCCTAGGGCGGGCGCGCTCCTGAGGGGGGCCGTGATGCTGAGGGTGCCGCTCAGGTGCTGAAGCAGGGGGCAGAGCGAGCCGCCCATGGCGGACATTTGGCGCACTGCCCACCTGCGACTCCCAAGTCTCCCCCAAGCTGTCAAAACAAAGGGGGAAGGGGGGAATGCCGCCGGCAAAGCGGCACAGCTCCCCCCTTCCCCCAACGGCTCGGGTAGGCTTGGGAGTTGCAGGTGGGCGGCACACCAAATGTCATCCCCCTCAGTGAGGGTACCCGGGGGGTCCGCCCCCCCTTCCTATGCCCCTGATGAGCAGGTGACAGCAAAGGTTGCAAGTTTTTTAGCTGGGGTATTCAGAATAAGATCCACTATTTGACTATCGATTCAAAACCCTAAAATGCATTTTATATAATTGACTTTTTATTTCTATTCTTTGTATATCTTATTATTGTTTTATTGCTATGGCTGATGGCTGACGCAAATAAAGATTCACTCATTCATTCCTCCAGGGCTGGGGTCCTGGTGGTGGGAATTTCTCTTGAGGCAGCTGCAGGGGTGTCATTTAGAGCAAAGCTGAAAGTTATTGGATTATTTTTTTAAAAAAAAATGTGTGTGGGATTCTTTTTCTTTTTCTGAGCCCCACCCCAAGCAGGAAAAATATTCTCCTTCTTGTGTGTGTGGCAGCTCCCCCCCCTGCTGCCCCCCCCCCCGCACCTCAGAATGATGCCAGGTCCAAGCTATTGTGAGGGGTGCCAAATGGTGGAGAATTTTGAGGTGCCCTGGGCACAGTGCCAGATTTATGTATTGCGTAGCTAAACCAGCTCTAGCTTAGGGCCCCACTCTCTTGCCCCCCCCCCCAAAAAAAATAAAGGAAAAAACCCCACTGGGTGTACAGTTCCAAAATATAAGATAAAAAACTAATAAAATAAAACCTACATACAGCAACAGTGTTTTGTGTTGTGTAGGTCCATAAATTACCATATAGCATATATTCAACACAAAAAACAGCAACAATTTGTTGTTGACAAAGGTCAGCTGGACATATAAAAGGCCCCATTACCTTCAGGAGCTGAGGGCCTCACCAAACTCATCTAATGCCATTTAGAGAGAGAAACTGTACCCCCCCTGGGTCTTTCTGATGACATGGGGCTATTTTTCAGGCTCATCTATATCTTTGATTATGAGGAGAAGGAAGTCTAAAAAGTAATCACTTCAGATGCTTTTAAGATTACACTGCTGATTTACAGTTTGGTTTTAAATCTATGAATATGCATTCATACTTGGGCGCATTATCTCTGTCTTGGAGCTCGCCTCTTCCTATTCCTGTTCCTTTACTGAGACATTTCTCTCTCACGAATCTTGTTAGCCAGAAGATTTCTGTGGTGCATCCCTGACTGGCATATTAAATTTGCAAATGGCCCATAAAACCATGTTAAGTTCAATCAATCCCATAAGCCTCTAGTAACACTGAAGAAGAGGACATTCCAGTAGATAGACATGTATCTTCTTTCAGTAAAGAGTTAGATAGGAAATGTCAATTCTGACATAATTATGTTATAATTCCGATACTATAGTGACTTCCACCCTTGAAATAGTTCACTGTTAATAACCATCTGATCTCACTACTGTAATAACACCTGCTAATGATTATATTAAAAGAAAACAATTTTAATTTTTTTGCAGAAAAACTCCCTCTAATATCAACACAATGCATGGTTGGCGAGAGCATTGGGGCAGAACAAGGCCACAGAGAAAGCTTGTCAAAGAGGATTCCATACTCTCTAATATTTCTCTGATGAAAATAGGGACATCCCATTCCATAATGCTAGTATTACTATTTACACCCCAGACATCTTACAGGGTTGCCTCAGCCACTTTGGGCAGCTTCCAACATGTATAAACACATAATAAAACATTAAACTTTTTTTTAAAAAAACCCTTCCGTATACAGGATTGCCTTCAGACGGATCGGGGTTTGGGTAATTCCATCCCCTCCAATATTTCTCCAATGGAAATATGGGCATCTAAGGAAAAGTGGGACATTCCAGGATCAAATCAGAAACTGGGGCGGCTTCTCTAAATTAGGGATGTCCCTGGAAAACAGGGACACCTGGGGGGTTTGGAATCCACATTAAGTTTTGTAAGCAGTCATAGAAAATGTAATCATCACCATCACCTGGAAAGAAGTGTATGGCTTTGAGATTTGGGAGGATTTTTAAAAAATTGCTTAACCTCCTTCTCCTGGCAGGGCTAGTGCAAGTGCCCAGGGGGGTCTTCTCTGCTGTGGCCCCACGGCAGTGAAATATTCTCTCCTGAGGTGGCTCACCTGATGAGTGCCAGAGGAAGAGCTTTTATCTGGGCCTTTTAAAACAATTTTATATTCCTTTTTATGCTATGTATGTTTCCAACGTTTTTATTTGTCCTTGGTTTTATTTGTTTCTCATGAGACTGTACATATGCTTTTGTTCTTAAAACATTAATATAAAATTGTCCTTTATAGTTTTATGATTTTAAATTATCTGCTGCTCTGAAAGCATTCAGAATTAGGAGTCGCATGGAAGTAATTGTAATAAACAAGTAACTACATTTTTCAGTTTAAGAATTATAGATCCTACATGCTTGTTGCCCATGCTTCTTTCGGTCAGCCCATGGCGGTGTGGCCTCCTGTCCCCCTTTCCCCTGCCCCCATCTCACTGCTGCCACTCACGCCCCCCCTCCTGCCCCTTTGCACCACCTCCTCCTCCATCTCGGCTGCTTCCCACGGCTGCAGGCACAGCCTCCCTCCCGGAGGGGCTTTGGCGCAACCCTTGGGGCCCACAGTGCCTTCTGTGAAGGTGTCTGGCAATCGTAAAGAGGTCGCGCCAAAGCTTTACGACTGCCGGGCACCTTCCTGGAAGGCTTCTTTTTTTAATGCTTTGCGCGTCTGAACTTGCCTCTTTCTAACATTCATTTAGTGGTGTGTGTTTTCCTTTTTGTAAATCTACCAAAGAATAAAATGCAGTCGGGATTCAGAGGTTTTCTGAGGATGGTGGAGGGTGTGCCTGCTGTGTCCTGTTGGGGTGGTTGAACTCACCCACCTTCTGATAGGAAATTCTCTGTGTGGGGGGAGAAAAATGGGGGGGGGGTCCGAGGAGGGTCAGTTGGTGGGGAGTGAGAAGTCGGGGGGGGGGGGGACAGGAACACAGATGCCAAAGGGCAGAAGAGAGACAGATACACACAGACACAGAGACCCACCTGCTCATCACATGCTCCAATCTTGGGAGGGGGCGAGGGGGTCCGTGGGCAGAAGGGATCCCACTCCCAAAAGAACATGCTGAGTCCCGTTGGTGTAGTGCTGGCACCCCCCTTCCTCTGGTGGGTAAAAGTGGGGGGGGGGTCAATGAGGGTCAGTTGGTGGGGGATGAGAACTTCTGGGGGCAGCCGAAACACAGATGCTGAAGGAGCAGCAGGCCCTCCAACATTCCTCAGATGAAAAATGTTCCTATTTTCATTTGATTAATGCCAATTCAAAGTGTTGGCTTTTCTAAAGCCCTACATGATTTAGAATACTTACAGGACTTTCCAGTGTCCACCCTCTGAGGCCTTGCCCCTTATTTTGCCACCATCTGAAACTTGGCTGCTGGCTATGAAGGACAAGGTCTTCTTGGGAATAGCACCCAGAACAAAAATCCCCCCCCTCTGTTTTTTCTATGATAGTTTTTAGATGTGTAGAAAAGACACTTTTATTTTGCCAGGAACTTGGTGGGTTGCAATTTTATTTGGTTTTATTAATGCTTTTTTATTCTTCTATTGATGCTTGATATTATATTGTTATAGATTTTGAGCGCCAGAGTTTGTGGGTGCAAGGCATCCATACTTATTAGATTAAGTAAATTCTAGGATTTAACCAATACAGTGGTACCTCGGGTTAAGTACTTAATTTGTTCCGGAGGTCCATTCTTAACCAGAAACTGTTCTTGACCTGAAACACCACTTTAGCTAATGGGGCCTCCCGCTGCCACCGCACAATTTCTGTTCTCATCCTGAAGCAAAATTCTTAACCTGAAGCACTATTTCTGGGTTAATGGAGTGCGTATGTAACCTGAAGCATATGTAACCCGAGGTACCACTGTACTTGGAGAAGGAGCCAGACATTGGATTTAGCAGTGCAAAAGCAAAGGCTAGACTTGTTTTTTCCTGACTAGGGAATTGCCTGGAGATAAGGCATTAAGAAACAAAGACAGAAAATAGATCTTTAATCTAAAGGGGTCTACAGAGCGTTTTCCTGTTTGCCATGATAATCTCCCCTTCACAGTCCTTTTCCCATGTACTGAATTCCACTCCAGAATGAAGGCCCAGATTTGCAGTGCCAAACTCTGTAGATTCCATCCTTCTGAAAACTGCTGCTGATGAGAATTTGAAACAGCATGCATGCATATTGCAGCCCATCTCAGATGAAAATCTGTGATAGCTGGAACAATAACTCCCCGTCATGTAGTCACATTGTTGAGAGGCTGGCGCACTATCAGATCAATGTAATCTTTTCCTCTTAGGAGGAGAGTAGCTAAGCTAGACGGCAGGACAGCATCTTCCAGGGCACCGCAGTAGATTGTGTAACTGGCATAAATAACCAGAGGAAAGCTTTCAGTTTTGACATCAAAGCTGCCCAAAATGTCCTGCTCATCGGTTCTTTGCTCACATTTCTCGCCTCATCAAGGTCTTTTAGTGACTCTTTTACAGCAAATCTTTGATCTAGGTAGATTGCATCAAAACCATTTTACAGTTTCTTACAGCAATGTGTGTTTCTCTAGTAACAAGTTTATCTGTATCACATGACTTTAGTTATCTGACCCTTCAGCAAAACCATGTACCGTAATTTCCTTCCAGATGTGCAAAGAGGTACCCATATTCAGGTTTGAGTGACATTCACACATCTTAAATGTGATTAATTTGAAACCCACTGATTATCAAATAGGAGCTTCAATATTTTGACTGCCCTAGTTGAAATGGCCCCCATTGTTGTGGTCCAAACCTGATGGTTACCCAGATGCCTCCTGTCTCCTTGGCTTCTTTAGCTTTCTTCTAGGGAGGATCTGACAAGCGCATGGAGGAAGCAGACCTGAGTGTACATTAGACCTGATATGAGACAGATTTGCCTTCAATGCCTATCGGGGGCAAGATCTTTGGGCATGTGCCATTTCTGCACTCTGTACCTGATGTTTTTGCCAACTCCAGAACTCCAGAACAAATTTACTTTTTAATGCTATTTTGGCAATTGCAACAATAAATAACTCTTTTTAAAATTTAATGGTTCTCTCTAATCCTTCCCAGTAATAAACCAAACCAGTGCAGAGTGCAGCCCCTCCACGATGTGCTGCAAACCTGTGCCAATGATCTAGAAATACCACACTTGCATAAGACCACAAGTCACACAGATGTTAAGTACAACATGTGTGACCAGGGACATGTTTTATTAGTCATTCTGGATAGCTCAGTTGGTTAGAGCCTGGGGCTGAGAATGCCAAGGTTGCAGATTTGATCCCCGCATATTCCTGCATTGCCAGGGGTTAGACTAGATGATCCTCAGGATCCCTTCCAACTCGATGATTCTATTATCTATGTGCAAGCCTGGTAACATAAGCCAAACAGCATTTTTATTTCTACCACAAGCAGTTTCATTTCAAGATGAAATTTCAGAAATAGTAATTTATTAGTTGTAACTTGATACCCATCTAATGGAAAATTAAATAACGTCTTTAATGTGGCTACAGATATTCTTTCACCAAAATATTAGAATTTGGGTCATCCAATGAAACTGATTAGCAGTAGAGTCACACAGCAATTAACAAATCTATAACAGATACATATATTGTGGTAAATCATTTTTAATGATAGTGCAGCAAATAAGATACCTTATAAATAAGATAAGATAAAAATATGGAACTCTGCTCAGCAAGACATGGCAATGGCTAGTCACTTAGCTCTTATTCATGGAGGATCTGCCAAGCAGCAGTCAGTGAACCTCCTCTGGGCCAGACGCTGGCATCAAAACAAGGGAAGGCTGCCTTTTCCAAGCCCTGCCTATTATCTGCGGGCACCCAAGTGGCCCTTCTTGGAAGCAGGGTGCGGGACTGCATATATCCCAGACTTCATGGCTATTTCTTGCCAAATTCTAATGACAAAATGAATCAAACTCTTGAAACAGCTTTATAACATGCGAGTGAAATTCCTGAATAAGTCTGGTTTCTGAACCATTTCGCTGAAGATGAAAGCTGTTTCTGTTATGTAACAGCTTTCAAATACTAAAATAATAATAATACATAATAGGTATTAAACATGCATAATGTTACTACAGCCAGTGGAGATTAATATTAACATTTGTCTGACTCAAAATGATTTGTCTAACTTGTAAATATGATTTCGAGAGCAGAGGATGAAAGGCAAGGATACTTATCCAATTACTTTCCCCTTACCATGGCATCTAAAAGTTTCTTGGCTATGAAGCATAGTTCATACTTCCTCAATATGGCATTAGTGATTTGTTAATTACGGTATGTTATGAACTTCACTGCATTCCACCCCCATTTAATCTTTCAGCTGTTTATCCTGTACCTAATAAAATAACAAATAATTAGAGGCTAATGCCAAATTTCCCTGAAGAGGGGAGCTTCTGTCCCTGACGCTTTGTAAACAGGGAAATTTAAATTACTTTTTCTATCCAAATATGCACCCAGCAGTTCAAGATTTCTTCTGGTATCACAATAAATAGCAATGTTGTAATTAAGTTACATTCCAGGCAAGCATAGGGATGCAGTTCCAACTTGTCCTGCCAAATCCTGAAGGATACCATGGGCTGTAAATTTAAAATGCAAGACTGCTCCTGGTTCACATGGTGTTGTTAAATATAATTAAACAAAAATTAGTACATAAATAAAATGTCAGTGCCAGGAAAGGGGGCAGAGAGAGAAATTTGCTCATAGAAAATGTTTTACCAAAAACTTTACTTTCATTTTAGTGGAGGAAAATATGGAATATTATTTGTTACTGTACTGCAGTGTCAACAAAGGAAGACTCCCAAGTGCAACCGAATGCATATTTTCTCATTATGAGCCCTTTTGGCAGTGACTCCATGTCTATGAAACTCCCTCCTGGGGGAAGGGGAAGGTTTATGCAGGCAGCTCCTTTGAGCAGGCAGTGAAAACTCATTTACTTCCGATGGCTTTCTTTCTTCTTTCTTCTTGTAAAAGAAGATGACGTGGTCCTAAAAGTTTTAAACTGACTATGCTGTTTTTAAGGCGTGGCTGGTTTTAATGGTAGTATGCTGGTTTTATTCTATTTTATTATTTGGATATCTTTGTATCGTCGTTTTTGCAGTTGGTTGCTTCTTGGTTTTGTTGCTTTTAGACAACACAACGCCTTGGGCTGGCCCTGGTCGCTTCTGATGAGATGGAGAGTGGCATTCACATGGCAGTTTATCCCATTTTCACAATTTCCTTCTAATGTTCCATGTTCTATTTGAGCTGTCACACGATGTAAAAACCACTTCTGGAACTATAGTGGTATATAGTGCAGGTTTGGAGCTCATTTCCACATTATCTGCCTCCAGGGGAAAAAAAATCAAATTGCAAATAATATGAAAATGGGCACTAAACTAGTGCTGTGTTCCTCTATATATGGCCCTGGAGGGAATTTTACAGTTTATGTCTGAACCCATGTTCATCTCTCCCATTCAGGTGTATTCATATACACTCTGTCAGAGAGATTTGGTTTCTTTTGCTGGATTTATAACGTGCATCCATTGATCACTATGTGTTTTACCCTCAATCTTATGCCCACAAAAAGCTTTCATGCAAAAGTTAAAAATAGCTTCATTTATTATATGAAATGAAAGTGACAGAATATATAAATGCTGTTTCAGACAGCAAAATTACAATTTAAGCAGGCAGGAAATCCTACAAATCCTACACCTTGATATGAAGAGTGAAAGATTCCTTAATTTTTAAAGCCTATAGAAATGAAAATTTTGCCAGCAGGACTCGCACTAATAGTAAGTTCAGTAATGGAGAGCAAGGAAGGAAGAGTGTTGTGAGCGCTGAATGAATGTCCTCGCTGGAGCTAGGAGAGCCACTAGCTACAAATTTGAGGGCATCTTTATACCCTTTCCTTCATGGAGAAGGGAGGGGGCTTTGAGATTAACAATTCCTGTAGTTTTTTTGTCTTTTCCCCAGAGTTCCTGCTAATTTATCACCTCACCATCTTGTAAATTAAGGCACGGTTATTCTAGTGGCCTTTGATTGGTTATCTTTTGTCTGCTCTCTGCCTTCAAATTATACTAACATTATATTGATGGTCTCTATTCCGGGGATGAATGGACTGTACTTGGCAACTAAATCTGCATGTGCTGACCTTTGTGCAAGGTGTGAAGAACTCAGAATATGCCTGAATGCCTTTTAGCAAAGGAGTCTGGGATCAGACAAGTACCAGGCTCACTAAAGTTCACGAATGGGGTATCTCTTGTCATATTAGGTTATGTCCGTTTTCTTACGTATGCCATGATCTACAGTAATAAATCATAGAATAACTTCAGATTGACACACAAACCTATTCACAGGAAGATCTGTATATCACCAGGCTTCAGATAAAGTGTGGCATAAGAACATGTGAGTCCCTTTCACTCTGCATCTTGGCCAAAGTTGACATATGTTTAGGAGTTACCATCTAGTTTTGTCCAAAATGTGGTGGTTCTGCTCAGTTGAAACATCTGTATGAATTTTGAGAGAAGGTGAAATAATCTGATTTCAAATTTCTTTGTGTGGGGGGAGAGATGCAGTTCTCAATGAGTCCATCTGGTCTTGTTCAAAGTGCAATCTGAAACAAATTTGGACGTTACTGAGGAAATTTTGAGCAACGCTAAACTGGAAATTGGGACGCGGGTGGCGCTGTGGGTTAAAGCCTCAGCGCCTAGGACTTGCCGATCGAAAGGTTGGCGGTTCGAATCCCTGCAGCGGGGTGCGCTCCCGTCGTTCGGTCCCAGTGCCTGCCAACCTAGCAGTTCGAAAGTACCCCCGGGTGCAAGTAGATAAATAGGGACCGCTTACTAGCGGGAAGGTAAACGGCGTTCCGTGTGCTGCGCTGGCTCGCCAGATGCAGCTTGTCACGCTGGCCACGTGACTCGGAAGTGTCTCCGGACAGCGCTGGCTCCCGGCCTCTAGAGTGAGATGAGCGCACAACCCTAGAGTCTGGCAAGACTGGCCCGTATGGGCAGGGGTACCTTTACCTTAAACTGGAAATGCTACCTCTCTCTGAAAAGCATTCTGTTCCAGTCACTAGAAATCAACTTTAGAAAGAGAATGGGTTACTCTGTGAGTTCTTTGCATTCTCACTATTTTCACTTACTTCCCATACCAGTAGCTGTGTTGGTCTGTTGTACTAAGAAAAAAAATATCTTTATATCCTCATTGAATCCAGGGCTGCTTACTTCTGAGCAGACCTGCATAGGAGTTTTAATCTGAGGTATCTATGGTGAAAAATGAAGTATTTATCCCAGATTACTTTCCTCTGGCTCCATAATCTGCTGGTATGTGGTCCTCGACAGATTACCCCTGAGGGAATGAGACCCTTGACAGAAAGAGGCTTACGAACCACAGTCAAGGCATTTCTGGAGGAAGAAGACGAATTTACCCTGGCACGTCAATATGAGAATTTCTTGTAGAAAATATTCAGTGGTCAAGCAATGGTTTTATTAGGGCTGCCATATGTCCGGAATGGGATTCACCTGTCAAAAATGGAATTTTCATAAAGCGGCTAAAAATGTCCAGGAAAACCTTCATGGCAGCCCATATTGGGATTCTTATTATTAAAAATAGGTAAAAACTTTGTATTTGGGGGGAAAATTGGAAAAAATGTTCAACAGTTTTTGGGTCTGGATTTTCTCTTTTAGAAATATGGCAAGTTAGTTTTATAAATAGAATAGACCCACCTGAGGATCTTCTGTGTCATATGAGGCTAAAAATTCAGCAACTTGTTGAAGAACACGCGCAACATAATATAGTAGTAACATGCTGAGTATATGCTTTCTGCTTACCTGAGCACTATTTCTTTTAAACAGATTAATATTATTTTTAAAAGAAGCCATTGATGTGGAAGACCCTGTTCCACTGCTTGGTCTCAAGTATCCATGGAAACTCTGCGGAGCTCACTGGCTAGTCTTGCTTTTAAGAATTATAGGAATAAATGGCATGCACACCTGAATGTGTCTCCAAGCGCTAGCCATTGCTTTTAATGTATGCAAATTCATATCCTACTGAAAGCAATGGGCAGCAGCATCGTTGGGAGGAGCATCAAAGCATAGTCCTTTTGCTTTTGATGTGTCACAGATATAGAAGCACATTCTCAAAGGATTTGTGTATCCAGCCAAATGAAAGTAAATAAGGCAGAGAGGTACAAAAAAGGCGAGGTCAAGCTAATCATCCATAGGAGTGAAGCTGCAATACATCTGCTTTGGAAATTGAGCTTGACACATTGTACTAGCATTGTTTTTTCTTTAAAAAATAAATGAAATGTGTGTTCTATTATTCACAGCCGTATAGGCAGGGTCTGGGGGCAGGCAGGTTCCGACCAGGTAGGTAAATCAAGCGGAGAAGCCAGAAGGAAGGCAGCTGATCAATCAGGCAAGTGGGAAAGCAGAATTGTGCAGTCTGAGAACAGCGCAGTCTGCGCCCAGGGAATGAGGTGCTCAGAAGCAAGGCCAGAGTCGGAAGCTTTCTGAAATCTAACTAAAAGTCTGCAGGTCCTTTGCAGTCGTCCATCTCCTGCAGAGCTGGGAGCTGCAAGAACACCTTCTGGCCACGTGTCAATGAAGCTTGGCAGAGCACAAACTAATACAGTTGCACAGAGCATAAGGTGCTTAAACACTTGCTGACAGACTAGCTCCTCTTTGGCCCCTGGCACCGTATAGCTGTTAGCAGGAAAGTCTGCTGCCTCTGATTGCTTAGCTTTATGGGTGACTTCAGGAAGGAAAATTACAGCGTTCCAGAGAGGTCAGGGTTATTCCAGAGAAGATTGCTCAAGCAACAATGAATCTGATCTAGGACTAGACATTTTTATTTCTCTGACTTCTATCTATATCCAATTGGCTTTGAGCCCAAAATATCTCAATTAAACTCCACTTAGGTCTCAGGTGCTTGATACCTGATAGCTGTAGGTACTCTGGAACAGCCATAAATTCTCAGGGTAGAGTGGAAGGCTGGGGATCAGAGCTTATTGTAAAATAGTACTAATCTAAATACAAATACATCAATGTTACATTTAATACATGAACATTTAAAATCCTGGACCCTTTCTTTTTCTTACTTTTACTTTCTACTTTTTATTCTGTAAATTTCTGAAAGAAAACTTAATAAAATATTTTAAAAAAATAAAAATAAAATCCTGGACCCTGAAATATTGGGGAGACCCAGTTTTCTGAGTGCATGTCTGGAAGTTGGGCAACAGTGGTAGTACAGGATTCCTAATGTTGTACCAGCCTCCCCACTGCACCAAAGATTCCCTGCCTGAGCTGCTTCAGGTTGTGGCAGATGTTCTCCTGGAGACACAGAGGCTGCATCTACATAGCTATTTAAAATGCTCTGAAAATGCTCTGAGAAAACCTGTTTTAAAGCTCACAGTGGAAATTTTCATAGAGTTCTGATTTCAGCTCTACAGCACAATTGGGTGTCATAGTGTTATAACACATTTATAACCTTTTATTTTTACTAATGTAGCTGAGTCCCTAGTCTGGTGGTCCTAGTCTGGTGACACAAACTTACGAGGGGCCGCTTGGGACTTTATGGAAAGCATGGACTGTCCCTGAATAAATCTGACCCTACTAATAGTCAGCAACATGCTTTAGATCTGGTGTTCACCTCTGTGGATGTGGGTGATTTGACATTAAGTTCCAGTGGAACAGAAGAAGTGTCATGGTGAGATCACTTCCTCGTGCAACTAGACCTCCATGATCCTTCCCCTCTGCAGGGAGGTGGGATCAATTCTAATGTTCCACTCCACCACTTAATGGATCCGGATGGCTTCAGGACTCCATCTCCCTCATGCTTTTTAACATCTACATGAAGCTGCTGGGAGAGATCACCAGGGGGTTTGGGCTGGGTGTTCACCAATATGTGGATGATACCCAGCTCTACCTCTCTTTTAAATCAGAACCAGTGAAGGTGGTGAAGGTCCTGTGTGAGTGGAGGCAGTTGGAAGATGAATGGCAGTTAATGGATTAAGGCTGAAACCTGACAAGCTAGAAGTACTGTTTCTGGGGGACAGGGGGCAGGCAGGTATGGGGGACTCCCTGGTCCTGAATGGGGTAATTGTGACCCTAAAGGACCAGGTGCACAGCATGGGGGTCATTTTGGACTCACAGCTGTCCACGGAGGAGCAGGTCAATTCTGTGTCCAGGGCAGCTGTCTCCCAGCTACATCTGCTACTCAGGCTGAGACCCTACCTGCCCGCTATCTCGCCAGAGTGGTGTATGCTCTGGTTATCTCCCACTTGGACTACTGCAATGCACTCTACGTGGAGCTACCTTTGAAGGTGACCCGGAAACTACAACTAATCCAGTCACCAGCTAGACTGGTGACTGGGAGCAGCCATCGGGACCTTATAATACCAGTCCTAAAGGATCTTCACTGGCTCTCAGTAAGTTTCTGAGCACAATTCAATGTGTTGGTGTTGACCTTTAAAACCCTAAAAAGCCTCGGCCCTGTATAAATGAAGTAGCGTCTCCATCTCCATTGTCTAGCTGGTCCCCTCACTGCAAGACATGAAGCTACAGGGAACCAGGCAAAGGACCTTCTTGGCAGTGGTGCCCACCCTGTGGAATGCCCTCCCATCAGATGTCAAACAGACAACTATTTGACTTTTAGAAGACATCTGAAGGCAGCCCTATTCAGGGAAGTTTTTAATGGTCAATGTTTCATTGTGTCAATAATAATAATAATAATAATAATAATAATAATAATAATAATTTTATTACTTATACCCCACCCATCTGGCCAGGCCTTCCCAGCCACTCTGGGCGGCTTGCAACCAAATATTAAAAACACGATAAAACACCAAACATTAAAAGCTTCCCTAAACAGGGCTGCCTTCAGATGTCTTCTAAAAGTCAGGTAGTTGTTCTTCTCTTTGACATCTGGTGGGAGGGTGTTCCACAGGGCGGGTGCCACTACCGAGAAGGCCCTCTGCCTGGTTCTCTGTAACCTCACTTCTCGCAGGGAGGGAACTTCCAGAAGGCCCTTGGAGCTGGACCTCAGTGTCCGGGCTGGATGATGGGGATGGAGATGCTCCTTCAGGTCTACTGGGAGCCACCCAGAGTGGCTGGGGCAGCCCAGTCAGATGGGTGGCATATAAATAATAAATTATTATTATTAAAATTTAAATTATTAAATTACATATAAATACAGTTAAAAATGAAGTTTGGCACCATACTAATAGTATTGGATAATAGCTTGTCCCTGCAAAGGGACTAAAACTCAACTCTATATTATATCACTCACAAAATTTATAAGAATAATAATTACTATTATTTATTTATACCCAGCCACTCGGTGCGGCTCCCAACAGAATATTTTTATTATTAATAATAATAAATAAAGTGATAAAACATCAAACATTAAAAACTTCCCTGAATTTATATATTCAAGACATGTTCATAGCTGACAGAACTCACCTTTTGTCCTTTACTGGCAGGATATATATTGTCTTTCTTACAATATTCTTTCTGAAGGTTGTTTGAAAGCTAGGGCTCTGCAGATGTCAACGATCTGGGTCAGTTTTATCTTGGTGTCTTCAGACAAAATATTGCCTACTTTGAGATTCCTGTGTTGTCAACTTTATTGTTTGCTACCTAGGAAAGAGAATGGCTAAAATGAATCCAGGTTGTGAAATGACTGGGGATTATTTAACACAAAAGGGCTATATCCTAGTGATGCAAGTCAGACTTTAGTTTAAGTTGATTACTTTAAAATGCCATGCTATTAACATGGCCTCAAGATGTGGGACACTTAATACAGGGTGGCAAAGAGGTCTTGGTAGGCATTACTGAAACCTGGTGGGATGAGATCCATGAAAGAAATGTAGAACTAGAGGAATAGACCTGTTCAAAAGAATAGACCAAACAGGAAGGGAGGGGGAGCAGCATTATATGTAAAGGATATGTACACTTGTACATATGACCTTAGCATGAAAGGCAGATTGAGAGTATTTGGGGGGAAACTGTAGGAGAGAGAAACAACAGTGACCTTACATTTGGTGCCTGCTATAGACCTCCAAGTCACACTGAAGACTTGGACAATGCCTTCCGGGAGCGGATTACCAAACATTCAAAAAGGAGAGATACAGCAATCATAGGCTTCAACTTCCCCAATATCTGTTGGAACTCAAACTCTGGTCCTCACCAACAGGGAGGGATGGATGAAGTGGAAGTACCATGTCCTCTTGCGTGTCATGACACACAGGCAAGGGGAAGTTGGGTATAGTCGGACATGAACTCTAGACTTGAAGAAGGCTGATTTCAAAAAGTGTAAGGAGCTCCTGAGTGAGATTCCATGGTCAGAAATAGGCAAAGAGAAGGGAGTCCAAGAGGAGCTCTGGATCTGGCTAATGCCTGGGTGGCACCCGAAGCTCCCTGGAAAAAGAAGTTGAGATATAAATGTCATAAAAGTATACACTTTATTTTGACAAGCTGTTTACTGGAGGCACCTAGCAAAGGATAAGGCCCATGCATAGAATTTGGAAGGGGCCCCATCTAGTCCAACCCCCTGCAATGCAGGAGTCCAGTTCCTGCCTGAGAGCTGCTCCTGGTAACCAGAGGATGAAGTACCAGAACAAGGAGCAATAGCCATTAAAAACAAAGACTAAAGGCTGGCTGCTGGATTTGATGGAAAGAAAGAATAGACTTGGGTGTCATCAATATACAAATGGACTGTCTCCTCCAGAGGTTGCTCACAGGCATTTAAAAGCAGAGGGGACAAGATAGAGACTTACAGGACCATACAGGCAAATTGTTGTAGACTAAAGCAGCTGCTAGCCTCTGGCAGCGACTCGTTGGCTCAGGGCCCCTGTTTCATAACTATCTCACTCAGTCCAGAAACATTATATCACTCACTGCATCAAAAGCTACCAAGAGTTTCAAAAGAATGAGCAGTCTTGTTTTCCTTGATGATGATAATTTTTAAATAGTACTAAAGCAGTCTCTTTCCCAAGGGACACAGATCAAGATAACACACAATGAGCACAACTTCCCTAATTTACCGTAAGTGTAGAATCACCTGTAGTGACAACATTTATTTTCCTGAGATGATTCATCCATAAGCACCTAGACAGTTTTAGGTTATGCTCTTCTGAGCAATGTGCTCGTGCTCCTCTTTTTTGCTGCTGCAAGGCAGGCTTGTTTTTGAGGCAGACAGAGAACACCATTAAAACCCTGCCTTTAAGTCTAATGCCACTTGAACAAAATGCTGCAGTTCAGCTCTCCTCTTTCTTTTATCAGTAATTGGGGAGTGGGGGGGGGGAAGCACACATTAGGAAAAGGTCAACATCAAGGACACATAGAAATCATTGTTTAAACTTTAGAGTGCTAAGCAAGGACTCTGGAAAGTATAATATTCCCATAAATGTAAGTATAATAATGTGAGATTTTAATGATTTGCTACTGCAAGCTTTCTTACACTGAGTTTTCACTGGAAATAAATGGCAAAATCTAAGGTAATGGTTTTGGGTTTATTGTCAAGTAAAACAATACATAAAAGCATCTTTGAAGAAGGAAGCAGAAAAAATAAGAAGGGAGACACTGGCAGGTTTATAGACCTTGTTTTTCCTGGCTTCCTCCTTGAGATGTGGGTATCACAAATGGATGTGTGTGTATCACAGAATCTTGAACTAGTGTGGAGCAATGGTGAGAGTGTCAGGCTAAGACCACCAGGGAAGTCCAGGTTCAAGTCCCCACTATGAAGCTTACTGGGTGATCTTAGACACAGTGAGAGGGCAGATTGCCCAGCCTACCTTGCAGAATTGCTGAGAGGATGAAGTGGGAGGGGTGAGAGAAAGAGAGAAGCCACAACTAAGTCCCAGAGCTGCAGTGCTGCATAAGGTTTTGGTGGTGTTCCTCTTGACAACAGGCAGAAGAGAGGCTTCCCATCACCGGAAAACTCAGGAGGGGTTCATATCGCTTCACATCCATCCAGTGAGTGGATGAAGAGAGTTTGGCGAGTTTGGCTGCTCTATGAAAAAATTACTCAACACCATAGATTTCGTGGACAGTAGATTGCACAGGTAGCTGCAGAGACCCAGATGCCGTTTATATCATACATTGCGAAGGGGTCAGTAAGACTGGTCCCTCAATACACCCAAAGTTACCTTGTTGCCTGATAATCAGTGCTCTTTGATCAACAAAATGGCTGTACTGGAACAAGTTGTCAAATGGTTTAATTCTTTTGTACATTACAAATTATTTGTAATATGAATGGCTTGTGTATCACCTACATGCCAATCAATCTCTCTTTCTCGCCTAGGATTGCCAAATCAGGAGCATCGCAGAGCCTGAGATTTCAGGGCCCTAATCTGGGTCCCTGGGCAGCCCCTCATGGCATCATCAAGCACAACACATGAAGCCTCCTCCTGCCACCCGGAAAGTGGACTGCCTGGAAGCAGAAGGGGGCAGATACTGGAACTGGATTAGGAACTTCCCAACCCAGCATTTTCCTTTCTTCGCCCCCCCCTGCCTCACCCACTTCCTCCTGAAATGAGCCACCTAGTCTCCTAATGAAAGAAATATTTCCTCCAGTCCAGAGTCTCCAGTCACCACGCCTGTCTCTCCGCTCCCCAGTGTCAAAAGGCCATTGAGGAGAACTGGTGGAGGAAGGGGCAGGTGGGGGGAGTCCACCGCCCCCCCCCGGCAGCGTGATCCTGGTGGGGTGCCATCGTGGCTGCCCCCCCCGCCCACACTGGGTGCCATGCCCCTACAGGTGGCACACCATGCCCCCGGGAGGCGTGCCAGCCCTGCCCCCGCCTGCTCTCTGCCCTGCCCCCCCCCGGTGCCAGAGCATGAAGCTCTGCCACTGCTGAGGAGTTGCTGTGGGCAGAGGGGGCAGAAGGGTTTGGCTCCTGGTCCTGCTGCTGCTGCTCTTCACATGCTTCTCTCACTTTTGCGGCCCTCCATGTCACACACTCTTAACCCCCCCCCTCTTGAGCCCAGCCCAACTCCTGGAGTGTCTATGTAATAATCTGCAGCCAGTTCCTGCTGGGCTGAAGCTTGCAAGCTGCATGCACAGTTTTCTTAAGTGGTGGTGGTGAGTTTTAAAGTGCTCCCATCCACCTGGAGATTCAAGTCCTCCACCTGGGAGTGGCTAGGCAAAACTGGAGACTCCAAGGTCAGCCTTGGGGCTCTTTCACCAGGTGTAAGTTACTTGGGCTCATAACCTGTTGAGCCCTATCCTGATTCCCCTTTTGTGTGTGATAGCCAGTGCTTTTTTTCTGGGGGGACCTAGGGGTACGCATACCCCTAAACATTTTGTGAATCTAAGTTTGGCCTCATTGAGGGGCAGTATTTCAATATGTGTAGGAAAATGTGAGTACCCCTAAACATTTTTTTAGGAAAAAAGCACTGGCGATAGCTGTGTCCAAGTAGGAATGGATCACCTCTGAATTCCTTTAAAACTGATATAAGGGATCGTGACAGCTTTTCTGTATGATGTCAAGAAGGATGGGCAAATCTATACATTTCAGTTTCTCTTTTTTCCGATCTTCAGTTCTGGAATGTCCAAAGAGGAATCTCACAATTCTACCCTGATGTGAACTCTATACAGTGGTACCTTGATTCTCAAACTGAATCCATTCTGGAAGTCCATTCCAAAACCAAAGCGTTCCAAAACCAAGGCACACTTTCCCATAGAAAGTAATGCAAAATGGATTAATCCGTTCCAGACTTTTTATATTAATCCCCCAAACAGCAATTTAACATGAATTTTTTACTATCTAACAAGACCATTGATCTATAAAATGAAAGCAATAAACAATGTACTGCAGTCACACAATCAGTCAGTAGCTGAACTGGGTTCTACACAGTCACACACACAAAAAAGAGCCACAAAAGCGCATAACACTCCAAACGGAAGTATAACACTCAAATTGTCAGTGTAACACTCCAAATGGCACTCAAAACAGAAGCATAACACTCAAAACGGAGCATGTTCAGCTTCCGAAAAATGTTTGCAAACCTTCACACTTGCAGTGTTTGGGTTCCAAGGCATTTGAGAACCAAGGCAGTTGAGAACCAAGGTATCACTATACTTGGCTAAAACCCGAGCAACTTGCCCCTTTCAACATGAGAAGGAAGCACAGAGTGAGTGCATATGGGACTTGTTAAGAGTGTTGTTGTTTTTAATTACATTTGAAGGGATGTGCAGAGTACATAAGCAGATGCACACCTATAGCATATTTAGCGAAGTATTAATAGAGGATAACAGGCTTAGAGCTTATGCACAGTTTTCCCCTGTGCTTTCCAGGCACAGGCCCACACTTTAAAGCTCCGTGTCAGAGCACTTTCTTTTCCACCCCAGAGATTTCCCCATGGAAAACCACTCTTTAAAGCTGAAGCACAACAAATGGCCCTTTGGGATTTTTGCAGATTGCAATCTTTAAAGTGCAGGCCGTGCCTGGAAAACATGGAGGAAAGGTAAGTGTGGATCAGCCCTTATCTAGGCATAGGGGAACATAGGCATTCTGGCATGAGTTAGGCCTAAGCTGACATGCTACTGTAAAAGGCAGAGAGCAGTAAACATTTCTTTTAGTTGAAGTTACAAATTACAGCTGTGGCCAAAAGAGGGCGTAGCATAGATAGCAACTCCCTGGGACAAAATTCCCCATGAAGAGGCCAGGCACCCACAAATTTTGGTGCCAGGGCCATGCAGGCACCCACAGCCCCGGGCACCCACGGTCGCAGGACCAAGCTGGCACTCCTGGGGCGTAGAGATGCTTTTGCTAAAACCACAGAAATCCCAGTTGTCTGATTCAGAACTGGGGAAAACATGCATGATAAAGAACTGTCATTGTCAGGAACTGGTCAGAATTATGAAAGGAGGAGACAGAATTCACCCAATCATTAATGTGGGGCGTTTCAAATTAATGGCTAATAATAGTGAGGGTGATATTGAGTCTGCAAAAAATGAAAACGCATGCCGATGGGGGCCACTCCTGAACCATCCAGGAAGATTCCCTAGCCACTCTTCAGCTATCAAAGCCACGGGGAGGGGGGGGGCTCCACATGCGGAAAGATGTCTTATTCTACCTTATTTAAACCTTGTAGGTTTTTAAAGCTCTTGCTGTATGAAAAGGGTGCAGAAGGTCTGTTTCTTTATCTCTTGCTAATTAATAAAAGCATTCAGTTAGCATTTACATTCGTAAAGAAAAAGTGTTTTATATTCATTAAACCACTGTGGCACCAGATGGCGCTGTGGAGTTCCATCTTTCGCCAACATGATTTCCCACTTTCAGGTTTTCCTGAAATGCTTTTTTGATGTGTTTAGATCCAGGCAGTGTCTCTGTATTAGTAGAATATGCATCAGGTGTATTCTAGGCAAATTCAAAAGCTAGCCATGAGGTTGCTTTAAAAATAAAAGAAAGCTAAGATCCAGTGGATGTGAACATTGTACCAGTACCAGTTTCTGTGCTCTGCAGATTGAATGATCAAAACCATACAGATGAGATCTGTCTCCCTTTAAAGCCAGCAGGTGTATTTCTACTGTTCTTTAGGCAAGATGGGATCATATTCACAAAACTGGCATTTGGTAAGACCAGTGTACAATTTAAGTACACCATTAAAGAATTTCCATGAACAGCATTCTAATATGGCCCTTGCTTTCTCCAGCTGCTGCCACAGCTGCATAGGTTTCCACTGGTATCAGAACAGCACGTTTCAAATGAATGGTCTCCTTGGTATTCCTGATAACAGAAGGGGCTTCACTCTAATAAAATTCATTGTGCTGTTTTATTGCACTTGGCATCTGAAGTATCTGGTGCACCCTTTTTATTCACACATTATGCAAACAGATGAGCCTGACATGCAATATGGAAGCCTGGAACAGGAAATACTCTTCAAAGCTCCTTGGTTTTAACCAATAGACAGTAAGTTGCCCTGAGAGGAAGCTGCTCTCCAGCATTCCATTTCCTTTGTCATGTGGCAGACAAAACCCCCCTCCCTGCCAGGGTCGCAGTTGTAATCGTCATACAAGCATGTAATTATGTGACAACACCCTAAGTGCAACCTTTTGCTGTCTTGACACACAGTGTAGTGCCCCATCCCATTCACACATCCATACATTCAAAGCACTCTTATATAACTTTGCCCCCCCCCCCATCAGCAATGAACTCAAAATAGGAATAAGGTAAGGAAGATAATGGATTCCCTGCAATATCTTTTGCTACGTTGTCTGCATGTGGAAGTGTTTGTGGCTTGTTTGTGCAACCTCACTGAAAAAAAGAGCAATAAAGTTTGATCTTGGTAGAGCAATCAATGGGCAGTTAAAGACCTGAATAACAAAAGGAAATGGCAGCAGCACAGAGAAAAAATGGAACTGTGCCTTAAAGAAGCAAGGGAAGTTAAATTGCAAAGTCTGTGAGCCCGGTTTCAGCGCATCTTCTTGTGCTACAGCAGAGCAACATCCAAAGGACAGAGCAAATTGCCTCTCAGGAGAAGAGTTATAAACTGGGGCTGCTGCTGCTGAAGAGAGACATGTGGGGCCCCCTCCTCACTTTCTTGAAAGTTGGAAAGTACAGAATCACAAAAGGAGGTGAGGAAATGAGGGATGCCCAGAAGAAAAAGTGCATATAAAAATGAAACCAGCACAGCACAGCATCCCCTCAAAGGACCTAAATAAATGTCCAATGTATTGGAGATGGAAAATTTATGGTGGAGCTCTGCTCTCAAATAAAAAAAAAAATGTGACTGCAAATGGCAAAAGCATCTCAGCAGGAGGGGAAAACCCAAAACACATTCATAAAGGGGAATGGAAAGAGGAACAAGGGAGTAGAAAGGGAAGAACCTGCTGAACACTTTGATTTACATTGTGGGGGGAGAACAAGGAGTGTCAGGGAAGGCAACTGGAAGATAAAGCTGCTAGGCAGAAGATGAAATGGGGAAATTACTGGTGATTCCCTCCCTAGCAAACGTAAGAAGGGGATCAGGTGAAAGAATTCCGACACATGATATCCCCAATGTCAGCTTGGATAAAATTTTGTAAGATATTTTTGGATTTTTGGCATATCCTTGAAATTGGGCAGGAGACAAAAAGTGCATGCCAGCTGTAGACATCATTAGTGCTAGGAATTGGTAAGAAGATATATTAATTATCTAGAGGCCCACATGTGTGGGTTAACAACAAAGAAAAATGGCTGTAAGCCTATATTCCAAAGTGTGGGGCAAGTGTAGTAGAAAACCCTCTAGCAGAATTTAATTCTCATCCTTAGGCAGATTAATGAAGCACAGAACTAGGATATGAAACCTTCTTTATTCAGTGCAACTGTGTGAAGCAGCTGACCCCTTTTTACCCCTCCTGCAATGAAATAGACTACACACTGCAATATGTTTAAAATGCTTTACTTACAGTCACAGTCATGCATTGTCCTATGCAGCAACTATAAGAAACTATAAGGTAAAAATGTTATTGGGTAGGATTGGCAGCAAGATCTCTGAAGCTGAGATACGTATCTGATGCCAGGAGCTATCGAGAAGCACGTCCTCCCTCCATGACTAGATCATAAAGAGGATGACAAAAAGAAGAGAAATAATACATCACTAACTCCCGAACCAGGGGTGAGGGGCCATGACCTAACTGAGCCTACTCTAGCAATTAAAACTCTGTGGTCCATAACCCTTTCATATACTAACTAGCAAAATAGGCATATTAGTTATGTTTGACTGCAAAAAAAAAAATAAAAAAAAAAATCTCCCACAATTAGGATATTGGAAAAATAGCAATCAAGCTCACATGGCAGATTTCAGGTACATGTGAATGGGCCTTCTAGCAGTCCTGTCTTCCCTCAAAGAATCCTGGGAACTGTTGGTTGTTAAGAGTGCTGACAGTTGTTAGGAGACCTGTCACAAAGCTACAATTTCCAGCGATGGGCTCTGCGGGGTGTTGAATGCTTCCCTCTGTGAGGGAGCCTTCCCAGACCCACTGAAAGAGGCGGTCACTAAACTGCTTCTTTAAAAAACATCTTTACCAGCTCCCGGTGCTGGAGCAGGTTTCTTCGCCACTGCCGGAAACTACAACTAATCCAGAATGCAGCAGCTAGACTGGTGACTGGGTGCGGCCACCGAGACCACATAATACCAGTCTTGAAAGACCTACATTGGCTCCCAGTACGTTTCCGAGCACAATTCAAAGTGTTGGTGCTGACCTTGAAAGTCCTAAATGGCCTCAGCCCAGTATACCTGAAGGAGCGTCTCCACCCCCATCGTTCTGCCCGGACACTGAGGTCCAGCGCCGAGGGCCTTCTGGCAGTTCCCTCCCTGTGTGAGAAGTGAGGTTACACGGAACCAGGCAGAGGGCCTTCTCGGTAGTGGCACCTGCCTTGTGGAATGCCCTCCCATCAGATGTCAAGGAAATAAGCAACTATCTTACTTTTAGAAGACATCTGAAGGTGTTTTTAATGTTTTTAATGTTTAATGCTGTATCATGTTTTTAATATTTGGTTGGGAGCCGCCCAGAGTGGCTGGGGAAACCCAGCCAGATGGACGGGGTATAAATAATGTATGTTAATAACAACAACAACAACAATAACAATAATTAGACCCTGGTGATCTTTGCTTCTTCCGGTACACTGACATTAGTTTGCCTGTCTTCCCAAGTGATGTCTAAAATGTTTTGGAGACACAGTTGATGGGATCTTTCGAGGAGCTGGAGATGGTGTTTCTAAGTGGTCCATGTTTCACAAGCATACAGTAAGGTTGGTAGTACAATGTGCCACACTAGTGCCATGTAAGGGAGACCCCTGTTTAAACTCAGAATGAGACTATCTAGCTAATTACTAGTAATTCCTGCCACCTCCTAAAGCATGAGCAGAAGAAAAAGTGAGATAATTCATTGCAAGTGGAGAAGTCTTTCACTAGGGAATAGAGCCATTTTGAAAATGCAGGATGGCATTTGCCAAGTTGTCATCTAATTATAGGGAATGGCCTAATAAAATTTAACACAGCATTTCACAGCATGGTCTTTAAAAATTAATAAAGGAACTTCCCTTCCACTCTGACTTACGCGGCTCGTGGCAGAGAACATCAGTCCATGAAAGACTGAGCCAGACCACGCACACTCCACAACTGACATCTTGCTGGCCAATAGACACTTTCAATTTTCTTTAGAAACAACAGCAGTCTAACCAATCACCTTTTATTTTGGAGATTTTGCTGCAAACCTTTGTGGGGGAAGCCATGATCATTCAGGAGGTATCAGAGGGCTTTAAGGATGTGTGTACACATGTGCCTTCAGTGAGATTTGAACTGGGGTCTTGCCAGTTCTTTTCGCCTAACTGTGACCTGTACCCTGTTGAGTCTTTGGGACATTGGATGAGAGCTTTCCAGTTGGTTAGTAAATATGGATCACTCATCTCCGTTTCCTGTATTCACTTGGTTGACATTTAGAAGACATTTTCTTAAGGTTTGCATAGCATAATTGAGTCACGAAAACATAATTCTTAGTACATTTTCATATACTAAAATCAAGCAGGATTCTAAAATGCGGCATTTCAACATTCTTGTGTGTGACACGGTGTGTAAATCAAGGATAGGTCACGTGTGTGCACTAGACAGCTAGGAAAATTTATCTTCTGGTGTAAAATCCAGGTATGATTTTAAAAGAATGTTTGTGGATTGATACTGTTTCTAGAGGACAATTCTTATCCAGGATAATCAAAACCCTTTTATTGTTTTAATATGCTCTTAATGCTATTAATTCTGTAATCTTCTCTGGGATCTTACAATGAAGGGTGGGAATAAGTAAACTAATTAATTAATTAATTAATCTTGAAAAACTTATTGACTGGTAAATGTTCCAATAACACTTTTGAGCCAGCTGCTTGAATATTTGAGGCAGGAAATTTGGGGGTGAAATGTTTAAACTAATTCCATCCCAATTAATGACTTTATATTTTAATTGTGCTTATTATTCCACATCTAATTTAGGTTTTTTCCTGCCCTAAAGAGATTTCATCGCTCACACTGTGTATGTCAAGTTGGAAGAAACATGTCTTGTTCAAGTTGTATAATTTTCAATTGCTTTCCCCCTCTCAAGTTGCAAATGAAATTTCCACAACAAAAATGGTGCTGAAATAACAAGCAATTATGAAAAGCAAAGGTTATTTATTATATTAAAAAAGCATCCTGTGTTTTCTTTTTACAAGCATCTCATTTACATTTTTGATAAGCTCCAACACAAGCAAGCTTTTTAATGACTTTGTTTTAAGTAATAAAAAAAGTAGTGTAGGGAAACCAGAAATATTATCACAAAAACATTTCTGCATTCGATACAGTTTTTGCTTCATGTACATTGCAACACAAAAGATAAGACTATACTTTTTTGGGGAAAATAAATGAATTCCTCCCACAAATAACCCAGAGATGCATTTTAAATAAAAGGACACATTCTACTCATATAAAAACACGCTGATTCCTGGACCGTCCGCAGGCGATTGGGCCAGATCCGGTCCCCGGGCCTCAGTTTGCCTACACGTGAGATAGACCATTGGCCTGATGCAACAAACTCTTCTGATGTCCTCCCTCCACCTGTTGTAAAATGAGTTTGACCTCCAAATGGAAAATTCTGTGATTCGTGTATTGACCTGTTTCACTGTGCAAGCTCAGCCTCCGTGTCAGAGTTTGCCATGCGTTCACACCCTCACAGTGGTGGGGACATAGGTGCCAACTCCTAGGGGCTGAGGTCCCTTCGGACTCCCCAATAAAATAGTTGAGGGGACTTCCCCCCTGCCAGTTGATGGGCATTGTCATTCAGATGGGTGGGTGTACGGTGTCTTGTGGTTGATAATGTGGGGCAGGGCTTATCTGTGCCCCCCAATATTTTATTCAACTTGGCACCCCGGGTGGGGACATTTCCCAGGCTTCACACATGAAGGGCACCATTCTGGCCTTGAGAAACTGTGTCTTTCCAGTCAGCTAATTTCCTATCCAGTGCACATGTCCATGTAAATCAGTCTTCAGCTTTACTGATAAGTTGAACACAACCTGAACAGTGAACAAATGCAGGTGATAAAACAATTGGCTGCAGAAGAAGGTTGAATCTAATGGAGATAAAAGAGATGATAAGGATGGGATGAAAGATTACATATTCTACACAAGAACAATCAATCAGTGCATGATGGTAGATACTAAGGTTTGATCAGTTGCTAATAGTTAAACAACAGGAAAATTAAAGCAGCTATAAATATGGAGACCATGAATAAAAGTTCACAAAAATGCTGCTGGGTTGTCATGAGGACTTAAACAAAAACAAAAAACGATATGGAAAAGTGAAAAACAGAAAGAAATTAAAATTTCCGTGTTTGCCTGGCCCTGGTGGGAACCCCCAAAGGGAAGAAATCAAAAGTAATGTCTCAAAGTTTTCTATAAAAGCAACTGGTGGGGGGCATGGAGGAGAAAAGAGGGTGGCAATTCTTTCATAGTGGAAGAGAACAATAGGAGAGCACCTTGTGACAAACAGATAACACCTATAATCAGAGGGAACAATATTACCAAGAAAGTAAACCCCTTTTCGTACTTCTGATCCCAAATCAACTTTAAAGACGGCCAACACAAAAGCCCAGCACTTAGGGACATTTCTTAGCAAGGGGCACCTCTCTCATGTCTACAATTTCCAGAGCAATTGCCTGTCCAACACTAGGCCAGGTGAAGGGACTCTTTCTTCACCCACTTTAAAACTGCAATGGCTGCCCTTGCAGGGACACCCACTGCAGGTATTCGTGCCCTCAGAAGAGGTGGCCTTGCCTGCAAATCTCTTCCGATTCTGCCCTCCAAATGGTATAGGTCAAGGGGGCATGGGATCACAATCCTTCTTTTACCAGAGCAGAGAAAAATGCCACATAAACATGGAAGCCCAAAGCAAGATGTTGCCAGGCTCACAGCATCCATTGCTGACCAAAAGGAACCCCATCTCCCAGCAAGAAATCCCTCTGCCATCCCCTCCCCCCTCCCTGCTCAGCACAATGGTCCTCCGGGACTCTTTCTTCCATCAGATTTGCATGCAGGCAAACTGCTGCAGGAATGGCAAACACAGTTGAAAAAAACAACCATTTAAGACCTCCAAATCCCCACATGCCACATTCATAAGAATGAAACAATAGTCTCACCACGTGTCCGCTGGTCCTCGCTCTCACAAAAAGGCATGTCAGTGAGATTGGGGCTGCTCAGGGAACAGGCTATGTAGTTGCAGCCTTAGGAAAAAAACAGCTCTGTCTGTGCTCAGTACATATGAATGATTCTGATCAGGGCAACGGAAGCCAATTCAGGCATGGCACAACCCTCTGAATCACCTTCTCCAGAGGTTTGGCGGCAGTTGTTGCTTCAAGGAGAAAATAGGTATATAAAAAAGAGAATTCCCTGGATGCCAAAATCCAAGTTTAGGGCAAATACTTATTGGTGAGAAAACCCTAGCAAAGATTTAAAATCACATAATACACAGTTAAATAAAGTGTGGAAATACAGGTTGTAAAATCTTAAAATGTGCCATTGTGAGTTTCCCTCCTCCCACAGCATGGGGGGGGGGGGGGGAGACCACATGTTTGGTAAGTTAAAAATTGTTTCCTTACAAACTCTCCCAAGGTCAGATTCAGGTGCATTCAACACAGCATTCAAAAAAAGTTGCACAAGCAGTAAAACTTGGCTTCATTACAAAATAGTAAAAGTTCTTAATTATTGGTATGGGAACTCAATAGAGGCAAGTGAGAGCCATGCGGCTAAGCGGGAGCCACACAGGCTAAGTTCATCAGGCAGAGAGGGCAGAACAAAGGCTCAATTGCCTAATCCCTCCCAAGATCAGCTTACTCTATGGTCTTAAACCAGGCACCCCCAACTTGCTTTGGCCTACAACTCCCATGATCCCTAGCTAACAGGACCAGTGGTCAGGGATGATGGGAATTGTAGTCCAAAACATCTGGAGGGCCGAAGGTTGGGGATGCCTGATCTTAACCCCTTTGTGTATTCATTAGACTTAAGCATGTTGGTTATATGAGGCTGGTTATCCCACGCTTGTCACCAAACAGTCGACCCAGGTGAGCAATCAAATAGCCTCTTCAGGATGGCAAGGACCACTCCTTCTTGCAAGGGTGCATTGACCACACTGTGGATGCACCTGGTCACATCCCTTCAAACCTTTCCTATGCTAACATTCTCTTTAAAAATCAACTTGTTATGAGAATTTACGTGAATTGATGGAAAGCAAACTCTAGTGGAGTGTTCAGATTCACTTTGCACCCGGGAAGCTACACCTTGGCTGAGGTCTATATATTTCACAACTTTTATGAAGTGATGTAAACATTAATCTGAATTGAGTAAAAAGATTGCCTGAGAGATAAAGGTGTCCTTTAATTTAAGCTATTTATAAATGCTTCATTAAGTGCCATGTTGGTTCACTGACACTATTAATGAACATCCTGCCTATCCTGTAGTTATTAATAATTTGTGTTTCGGAAAGTAATCTTTTTGGCTGTGATGCATTCGTTGATGGGCTAAGTACATCACTGTTAAGTATAATTGTTCAATTGCACATTGAAATAAAAATGGGTGTGTATGTGTATTACTAAAGGGACCACTGGAGAAATTCCACTGAAGCGAATAAGGGCTCTCTAAATGCCACCAGGCTGATAATTAACTGTAGATGTATCTCTGCTCTGCTTCCACATGTGGTGTTTTAACTTTAGATCACACGAGTAAGGCATTTACCGTAGTTGCAAATCACCATTTTGAAGGAGTCCATTGTTCTCAAACCACCAAAGACAGAAATGTACAAATGAGTCTCTCCTCCAGGCTAATGGAGTCTGTGGAAGAGACAGAGTTCTGCTTCTTAGCTCTGATTATAAATAGTATTTCATATTTGTTAGAAGCTGAACCTGTGCTTGGACAAGCCCATGCTTTTATGCAACTACTTTATGCAACTATTTGGATGTATCACTACTGTTTTGTGTCTGTTATGAAGAAAGTTTCTGTTAGTAAAGCTTTCAAACCGTATTTTGGTCTGGACAACTTTTTATTCCAAGAGGAGTCAGCTGTGCAATGTTAATATCTGCAATAGTCACTCCCAATTTGAGCTGGGTCTTTAATACAATAATATTGAAATAGTGTTTTGGTTTAAATCCAATTTTTCTAGATCTGGGGTGGGGGGGAGAAACAACTCTTGAGGATAAATTGCTTAGATTTTATTATAATCGCCTTAAAATTCCAATATAATTTTGGAAAAGGTCTAGCTTGATTGTCCTTTGTTTCCTTTGCCTATGAATATAGGTGAATTCTTTAAGGCTGCTACTGCTGCTACATTCCTGTGGAAGTCTGAGATGCACATAGAGATTTCCAATTATATTAATCCACTATTAAAAGGGGTAACCATATGTATTAAAACTCTTGAGAAAAACCACAATGTTAGTAGACAATTTGAATCTTCAAGAAATACAGAACAATAAATATGGAGGTGTGGTAGCAATGTCTGAGATCAGTGATGATGGACCAGATGATGGCTAATTGAGTGGAAACTCAATCCAGATAAGATTGATCATGCCTTGGTAGTGATTTGGCTGACCACGGAGGTGTGTTCTACCTATTTTAAGTAAGCGTGCACACCCCCTATTCTCTGTTTGGGGGAACATGGCACGTGATTACTTGTGCTGCTTGCACACAAACGTGAAACCAGAATGAGACCATCTTTGTAAAAAATTGCTTCCATCGGTTAAGCCATGTGCTTTAAATTCTGCTGCAAGAGCATACTTTCAATTCTAGGAGAAATGGGCTGGGAATTATATCTTCTGAAAAGCAGAGCATGGGGGAAAAAACACCCTTAAATAACAGATGTTGCTGCTAATGAACTACCCACAGAACCTATAGGGCATACATTAGGTAATGGTGCTTTGCAATGATTGCAAAGTGAGCCAAAGCAAGTTCGCTGAAAGTATCTTTTCCAATAGGTCATTTGTGTGTTGCACTTCAGAATACCAATACAATTATACAAGTGTAGCTAATGATGTGTCAGAGCCAGACCCTAAAGAACATTGATTCATTGGCAAACAAAATAAATGCAGAGGCTTCACAACAGATGAGTATTCCTTGTGTAATTTTTAAACTTGTCAGCTGCAAATGTGCATCTTAAATCATCACGGTACCTAATAAATCCTGCCAAGCAAATCCCTATTCTGTTGAGTCTTCACATAAAATTGAAGTAGGCTGGGTTGGCTGGCATCGCTGCTCACCTGGTTTTGTCAGCCCCTGACCTGTAAATCCTTAAAGGAGCTTGTGACATGTTGCAAAAGCAATTGAATAAACTGGGCAAGTGAGCGTACAAAACCCAGGCAGCCTGGCCTGTCACTCAGCAGGGTGCAGTAGTCTACCCCTAGTGGCAGGATTTGTAGTACCATTAAATGGCAGCAGTTTGTTTTTTATTTTCATTCCTACATTTTTACTGTCTGAGAGGAGGCATTATAGGTGTTAATATAATGGGCTCTCTCTGATCACTAATGGGGGGGGGGGGGGGAGAGAGAATGGCCTGGCTGGCCATTGTTGTTTCTTGGCTAGTTGCCAATGTCCTTTCTACCCTGTCAGGAAACTGGCCTTGTTGCCGGAGTATCTTATTTGAAAGAAAAGCTGGATTTTTTGTCTTAAAACAGCCATAGAGTTTCCACTGTCCAGCCTAAGCATGGGCATCAAGGTGTTAGGTCACTGAGCACAGTCAAAACACAACTTCTCATATCGAATGCATGAGAATGGCTTCTCTGTGGCTGCTCTCCATGGGCTCTGTAGAGCTGAAGGAGATGGGGCAGGGGAGAGAACACAAAACAGTGGTACAACAGTGAAACCTAGGCAAACTCTGCTTGCAACAGCTTCCGCACATGGTACAACAAGCCAGGAGAGAGAAATAGAAAACATTTGACATTAGCTCTTCACTTGACCATCCTCTGCCTCTGGGTACCAGCTAAGGTTGCCAGACCTCCAGGGCTGACATGAAGTCTCTGGGTTTGCCTGCCCTGCTCCAGGTAGCAGGTGGTGGGCTTGGCAACCTTGTTTTGAAGATGAAGGTCCTGTGATTCTATTCCTTGAACCCCACTTTAAGGAATAGTATTTACAAGATCACTAGTTGCTAAACCCAGGTAAAGAATTCAATAGACAAGAGTATTTGGACAAACTGAGACTAATTTGTGTTTTGATGAATCTTAGATCTTGTAGCCCACAAATACAAAAAAATGTGAAGGGAAAAAAGCAGACAAGGGCCAGCAATGCAATTGGGCTGAGAGAATTAAAAAACCAACCAGTTGCTGAAAAATCTATTTAAACAAGAAAATTTACAAGCACTCATCGTGCTTCCTTGTTCCAAGAAGAAATAAGCAAGAAACACCAAAGTGCTGTGCTACAAAACGGTTGATCTGCTTTTATGGTACTAAGGGAAAGAAAACAGCCTGGAACAGACCCAGACATGAGATGGTGCATCAAGGTATTTGAAAGACAGATGGGATGGGATGGACGAGAAGAGACTACAGGAGTCAGATTAAAGACAACAGTGGAAAGAACAAAAAATGGGAGAGATGCCCAGAAACCAACTGGACAGATGGGGCGTCATTGGCAGGGAGAAATCTTTGATGGAAATACAACATTGCCTTGTAGTAGAAAAAGAAGGCTGGAACTAACTATAAGAACACCCTGAACAAAGTCCCCCATGATATTCTTGCAGAGCAGGTGGTAAAATGTGGGCTGGTTCCTCATCATCCCAGGAAAAAGTGACCAGTGGGGTGCTGCAGGGTTATGTGCTGGGCCCGTTGTTATTCAACGTCTTTATAAATGACTTGGATGAAGAAATGGAAGGGATGCTCATCCAGTCTTCAGGTGACGCCAAACTGGGAGGAGAAGCTAATGCTGCAGAAGACAGAATCAGAATTCAAAATGACCTTAACAGATTGGAGAACTGGACACAGAAATGAATTTCATTAGGGCCAAATGTAAGATTCTGCACTTAAGAAAGAACCAGATGCACAAATATATGATGGGAAACACCTGGCTTACTAGCAGTACATGTGAAAAGGATCTGGGGGTCTTCGTAGACCACAAGCTTAACATGAATCTACAGTGCAATGCAGAGGCAAAAAAACCCTTTAAAATTCAAAAAGAATCTAGGCTACATCAACAGAAGTCTAGTGTCCCAATCTAGGGAAGTAATAGTCCCACTATATGCTGCCTTGATCATACCTGGAGTTCTGTGTCCAGTTCTGGGTTACACAGTTGAAGAAGGATATTGACAAACTGAGAGGTGTGCAGAAGAGGACAACCAAGGTGACTATGGTCTGGAAAGTAAGCCTTGTGAGAAACAATTGAGCGAGGTGCGTATGTTTAGCTTGGAAAAAAGGAGACATGGACTGAGAGGAGATATGACAGCCATCTTCAAATATCCAAAGAGCTGCCACATGGAACATGGAGCAAACTTGTTTTCTTTTGCCCTGGATGGTAGGACCTGAACCAATGGCTTCAAGTTACAAGAAGTTAGATTCTGACTAAACATCAATAAGAACTTTCTGACAGTAAGAGCTGTTTGAGAGTGTAACAGTCTCCCTCGGAGGTGGTGGACTCTCCATCCTTGGAGGTTTCTAAGCAGAGGCTGGATGGCCATCTGTCATGGAGGCTTTAGATGAGATTCCTGCATTGCAAGGGGTTGGAGTAGATGATCCCTTACAACTCTTCAATTCTATTATTCTACATCAAAATATAATTTCTGCCAGACCAAAATCAAAATTTTTGACAAATAATAAAATGTAGATATAATGTCTAAGTGCAATACAAAAAAAGAGACAACAAATAATTTTGGCTCCTTAGATAAGCAGAATCATTTCTGATAACCGTCATGCTCTTGATTTGAAGCACTGGCAGTAGAAAAGGGCAGGGAGCCAAAGATACCTACCCCATTGCAACCTGGATAGGGGTACTAAAGGGAGGGTAATGCATTAGCAGCTATCTAAAATAACACTTGATTATGTAATATTTTGTTTTCAAGCAGAGATAATTAAACATGGCAGATGAAAAGTCAAGTTTTAGTTTGCTCAGTGTGTCAATGAAGGCAGATTTTCATTGCGCCTGCAATACAATACAGCAAAGCCTTTAAATAAATCTATACCGTCCTTCATCAAAACAGATTTCAGAGTGATTTACAACATAGTAAGATAAAAATACAATAGCTGGGGATAGAGGAGAGGAAATCACACATATTTAAGTCTCAGATTATAACAAAGTCCCTCACATTGTTCAGCCCTGAGAAACATGCTTGCAGGGAGGAAAGTGTAAAACTGGCCCTAGGAATGACTCCCTGTGTTGGGGCTATTACAAGAGGGTGGAGAGGAAAAGGGCACAAACACCAGGAAGTTAATATTTTTCTTGTAGTCATGAGCAATTACTGGATAATAAGCTCCATTAAATGCAATGGATTACACTGCAAACCACCTTCAACTGGCTCAGAAGATAGCTAAGCAATGACAGTCAAATTTGAAAAAAGTCAAACTACACTTTATATCATTCTTTACCAACCACCCTTCCCCTCAGAAACACACAGACAGGCTTTCATTACTTGAAGATGTCATTCTAACTAAAGATCTCCCATAATTAAAGAGCAAACTTATGCAACTAATTAGAGGCTTTCTCTTGCCCCAAGCATTGCCTTTGGCATAAAAACACAGAGAACTGCACAGAAGTGTAAACATGTGGATTATTTTTTTTAGAAAAATGTTATTCTCTCTTTTCGTCTTCTTCTGTGGCATGAAACCATCAGCAGATCACAAACAACAATGGGAAACAAGGTAAAGAAATGGGTTAAGAAACCAACACAAACAGCAGCGTTCGGATAGCGTATAACAATATCCCAGTTGTTGCCTCAAGAAGTCACCAACAGGACATCTGCCACTCACCCTCAGTTCTGTATATGCATGATTTCTTGCCAATAGTGACTCTGAAGAAGATAAACAGGGCCAAAAAAGATGTACTGGAATGTTTAAAGAGCTGGTCTGAAGTGAGAATGCAGAAAGCTGCCAGAAGCGTTTTATACTTCCATGCTATCTCTAATTACTCGCAGCTTGGCAAGCACCTTCTTCCATTAGCTCACATGCAGGTTTCCAGTTCAAAAGTTTTCTTATTCTGAGTCTTCTCAGAGCTAGGGATGGGGAAGAAAGCTGTGTGCTTCACATTTTAATGCAAACCAACTGGTTTGACATTTGGCAGGACAACAGCTGCCATCAAGGACCACTGCTGTGAGTGACAGCTCTACTTGGACTGACAGTGACAAACTGTGGATTTTACATTTTCAGCAGCAACCTGTGTGATACCAAAATTCATTGTGTCCCCGCCTCTTGCCATGCATTGTTCATCATTGTTGCAGTGCTTCCTGTCTGGGTGCTGTCAGCAGCTCATGGCTGCCCTCTGTCTTTGAGCAATTTGCTCTCCTACTTTTAAGGCTCGCTGGGTTCTGGGAGATGGAGGGTCTGGAATGCTTTCTAATGACAACGCGTCAGCCAGGTGTTGCTCTGGCTCTCCCATGGTTTCCTAACTTTCCCCCTCATCTGCCTCTGAGCTGCGATCTCCCTCAAACCCCTGTTGTAGATCTATACTGTCTTCCTCTTCCTCCTCCCTGGAAGGGTCAGGGTGGGGAGGCGGTCTCCACCACTCCTCCTCCTCTGCCCAGCCCTTGGCAGGTGCCCTCTCAGCTCACTACCTAGTGCGGGCAAACTCAATTCAAGAATGCTGGGGTTATCTGAGGCAGGTACCCTACAAACGCTTTTCCATGAACCCTGCTCCCCTCACTGTAGGTAAAAAAACAAGCAAAAGGGAGAAAGAAGTCATGACATTGCTAGATTTCTACTGGAAGGGGACACACATGTAGAAAACACTTCAAAACATAACTTCTCACTGACAGGCTGGAGAGATATAACTCCTCCTGCTGTTTCCACCAGTTCAAGACTCACCAGCCTCCTTCTGCTGCCTGTGCCCACCATGGTGGAGCCAGAGAACTTTGCAGGTGCTCACACTAGGGATGCTGTCCCTTCCCATCTCCATTAAAGAAAGGCATTTCTCCCAGTTTTGTTGCTCTTTGTTTTCTGCAAAACAAATCACAATTTGATTCACCCCCCCCCCAATGGCAGGTCTTTACTTACTTAAAATAATTAATGTTGTCATGTTTTCCTCTCATATTGGCTCTAGAGGCAGATGCGCCTGATCCCCTCAGGGGCTCCATGGAGACGGAGGGGAGGCTCCATCTGCCGGGTGCTTAAGCAGGGAGCAAATTCTAGGCACTTTTGAAAAAACTGCATCTACATTGCAAGTTGATATAAATGTCTACTCTGAATGGCACTTACTCCCAGGTACATAATTATAGGATTGCAGCAGTTATTTAACAGTTTTATTAATAAAGCCATAAGGTTTGAGGGCTTATTATTTTATTTTTTATAATCAAGCAATATGTAAATTTTATTAAATAAGTAGGCTTCTTTGTAGCTGCCATAAACTGACAAACCTTCCCCCCAGATCGGAATTCCGTAAGTGTAGTAATTGGTAATTATAGAGTTAAATATTGTATTCAGTTGTTATGGGTTAGAGCTAAGACTCTATTCTTGGGGTTCCTTTTGTGAATAAATGTGTGTCAATCTGATCTTATTCCATGGCTTATTACTGTAGATCATGGTATAAGTATAAAGGCTGATGAACTTTCCTGAGCCTGGTACCCATCTGATCTCAAAAACGAATCTTGGAAGGCATTTCGAAACATCCCGAGCTCCTCACACCTTGTTTAAAGATCAGTACTTAACTCTAGCTCCCATTAAAATCTAAACACCTGAATGGGTGGGGAAGAGAGAGTCTTAAGACCACAGGCTCCTAAATGTGTCTGTTCCCTGGATGTTTTTAATTATTTTTACCTGCTTTTATAACTCGTGCAGAAGTGGTTTCATTGGAGTGTTGCTTTGCTGTTCTGCTGCATTTTAGCCCACACTGGGGTCATACAAAAACATGGGCCTGCTGGATCAGGCCAAGTGGGGCCCTTCTAGCCCAGCATCCTGTTCTCACAGTGTCCAACCAGGTGCCTCTTCTGGGAAACCCGCAAGCACAAGAGCCCTGACTCCCCTCCTGCCGTTTCCAGCAACTGGCATTCAGAAGCATCGCTGCCTCTGACTGTGGAGGCTGAGCAGAGCCATCTCGCCTAGGAGCCCATCGACAGCCCTCTCCTCCTCCACGAATTTGGCGAAGTCTTTTAAAAAGCCATCTAGGTTAGTGACCATCTCCTCCGGTGGAAAGCAAGTGGGATTGATGAACGGCAGATATATAGGGGGTGGTGGTGGTAGATCAATATGGCCACCTCTCTCTTCCTTTAAACCTCTCCTCTTCAAAACTCACCTTTTTGTGAAGCATGTTTCTGAATTGTTGAATAAAACTTGTGGCTAACGAGTTACATTTTCAAGCACATCAGCTTTATTCCTTTACATCATTTCAGGGTCACTTGTATTCTAAAGCCTTTAAATAGTTCTGCTTTTATGTGGGATATGTGGCAAACCTAATCCCTCAGGCCTTTCCTCTTGTCAGAACATATTAGCTTTTATCATCCAAATTACCATGTCTGCTTTTCTGCAGAAGATTTTTGTACTGATTCACTCAAATTTAGCATGAAGGGAATGTTGTAACTATGATGGCAATGATTTTTAGAGCAACGGTAGCAACTGTAGTTTCTTTGATTTATCTCTATTAGTACTTGAAAATTAATGATATTTAATGACAAAAAATTGCTGAAAATACTTGCAAATGAAGAAAGCCAAGTTTAAAAAGAACAACACAGACACCAGATCTCACTCTTAGGATATAAATTAGAGATGGACAACTTCTGTTCCTCCCCAAGGCAACTTTTGTTATTGTCTCTAGAAATTCTGAGAATTGCAGCTTTTATTGTTAAAATCTAGTTCTAGACCCTGGGGGACCCGCATGGTCCCTTCCAGATGTTGCTTCACTACAGTTTTGAGCATCCCTGACCACTGGCTGTGATGACTGGCACCGAAGGGTCTCAGAGCCCAATAACATGGAAGGGGTATGGCTGTAAAAGCCAGGACAGATATAAAACTGACAAGCTGGTATGAAATGTCAGTGAAGGCCTAGGGAAATAATACCAGGTCATGAAATGAGGAGAGGTAATTCCACAAAAAGAAGAACCTCCCCCTGGTTGCTACAAGATGAACCTCTACAGGTTGTGGCACAAAAAGGTGGGCCTCATCCGCAGAACTTAGCAGCCAAGCAGGTCCACAGGGCTGGGCGATATCTGGTTTTCAATATCACAATATATCACCAGCTAAACATTGTGATTTATTGACATATCACAATGTCTGAAATATGGACAGTGATTTTGCAGCACTGAGGTCAATATCTCTGAGCTTTCAATGCACACACAGTGCTCAGGACCTTTATTTTTATTTATTTGAAAAATGTCTCAACATCATTAGCATTACTGGCCACAGATGGGTGGAGAAAAACCTTGGTAGTATATTTTATAATTTTATCTTTCCTGATGGAAAAGTGTTGATGGTATCCTGTTCGTTGGCTGGCTTCCCAACTGCGTG